>NW_017306294.1:2928102-2930650 GCF_000935625.1 Nanorana parkeri | reverse complement strand
GTGTGTGTGTGTATGTTTATATATATATTTATATATACTGTATATACCATATAAATATACAGTAGTATGTATATTAATTTTGTCCCTTATATAGATACTATGTATTTCACAGGTATTCAATTTATTGTCCTTCAGACTCAACCATATATTATGCACTCTGTTATATATATAATTTATAAATGTTATATACAGTATGTGTGTATCCCATGGAGATAGATGTCTAACCATCCCATTGCTCCATACAGGATCTCTGTGTTCATATATTATGTATAATCTCGGTCTATATGGATTCCAAAGACAGGATACAAGTTTAGATCACTCTATAAAGAGACCAAATAGCATATGTGTTCAGTCCTCAAAGAATTGAGGTGTGCTCCATATAGACTCTCGCTATGGGTTCATACATTGTATAGTTACAAGCACAAAAGATCTCCACTGTAAATTGGGGAACCTGTAGCTGTGTGTCATGGGTAGTGGAACCTCATACTCCCTGGTACACAATTTTAATTATACTCTCTGGCATCAATATTCTCCAAAACACCTATAGAAGGAAGTCCTCCAAGCAGAGCCTAGGCTGAGGGGGTTCAGCTTCCTCCAATTATAAGACTTTATCTAGCAGACATACCAAGGTTTGAAAACTATATACCATCCATACCATTCCTAAACCAATTGTTTACCCTGAGCAATACCGATTTTGTTGTTTAACACCATATGGATAAATATGGATATGGATAAAACCCATGGTTTAAAAAGACTTATAATTGGTACCTACCAATTCACACAAACCACTTAGTATACACTTATTGGGATTTTTTTACCAAAAACATTTAGCAGAATAAATTTTGATAGCTGGAATATGAATGAATAAATGCTTAAACATATTAAAAATATTGTTTTGTTATAATGTTTATATTTTGTGCTTCAGAATTGAACAAGTATTGAACATCATGTAACAGTTTAAATCAGGGATGTCCAAACTCCGGCCCTCCAGCTGTGGTGAAACTACAAATCCCATGAAGCATCTATCTCTGGGAGTCATGTCTGTGGCTGTGAGAATCTTGCAAAGCCTCATGGGACTCGTAGTTCCACCACAGCTGGAGGACCGCAGTTTGGACATCCCTGGTTTAAATGTATACATTTGTGGATACCTTCAAAAGAACATTTTTGTTTTAGTCCATACATATTAAATATTGCATACAATTATTTAATATTTACTTTTCCAGACATAGCTGCTTTGCTGAAAATTATCTATTATACATGCCTCAATAGCTGAAGCCCAAATTTACAAACAGAACTAAATTAGTCAACGGAATGACTCACGCCCTCTCACTACCCCACCCACAGAGTTTCAGTTGGAGTGAGACAGTTTAAAAAAAGTAGCTGCTCCTGTGCTGTTTGTTTAGAACACATTTTGTAGAAGAAATATTTATATATGTCTGTTGTAATTATTTCATTCAGATTTATATTGTTTTGTTTTAATTGATTTATATTTATTAAGCTTAAACATGAAATGTTTGTAGGGTTTTTTATATATCTACATTTAAAGTTTTTGGCAAATGGTTGGTGCCAAGGTCATCTTGTTGGTTGTGCTAAGGTCATCAACCCAGCCTGTAATAAGAGACATGCACAGCTTCACAGCTTGCTCATGGTAGGCAATTGACAGATGGAGCAAGAAAAATAAAGATGAGTGAAGAGGACCTCTTAATCGATGATAATGGACACGTACTTGGGACATCAATGACATTCACATTTACGTAGGCTGCCATTTCTGAGAATATCGAAATCATGGATGAATTAAATCTCTGCCAAAGATACTACAGTTACTGGGCAACTGCCAGACCTCAAATACTTACCTGAGATCCTCCCTTCTCACAAACACCACTGCTGCAGGTCCCTGTAAGAGCCTTTCTGACCTAAAGATGTTTTGTTACCAACAGCCTAAACTGAGACATAATTCTACAGGCTAAATAATCTGGAGAGATGATATCGATCCTAAAAGTGATCAAACTTAAAAGGTATGTGTGGCTGATACTATATTGTGCTACGTTTGCAACTACTGGGAAGCTGCAACTCATCTTTAGTGGTCACAAGTTGTTCAGACTACTGAGGTTGTTCCTTCTACTGTAAATACCAGTTTGGAACATGAGGAAATTCGCACTCATAAAATAAGTGTCATTGTCTATTCAAAACTATTTTTTTTTTAAATTATTCTAATTCAACTATTTAGAAGTGTCCAATCTGAGTCATTGAAGATATACCTCATATTACAATATAATATTTAGGGGTGCAACTGGTATGAAATGTTTATATGTAAAATAATCATTTTATTTACATATTAATATAGACATTTAAGAGTTAACTAACTGACTTTCAACACCTTACCACTATGAAGCCTCATATATGCAAGCATTTTTTTGTACTGGGAGCATTCTCACTCGGTGCTCCTAGCACAGTGGCTGTTTCTGCACATGAGCTGGGCACAGACTCCCAATCATATGATTGCTGTTAATGTCACTCAAAGTATCGCATGATCAGGAAGCCTGTCTCC
>NW_017306294.1:2900573-2927815 GCF_000935625.1 Nanorana parkeri | reverse complement strand
ATTATTCTAATTCAACTATTTAGAAGTGTCCAATCTGAGTCATTGAAGATATACCTCATATTACAATATAATATTTAGGGGTGCAACTGGTATGAAATGTTTATATGTAAAATAATCATTTTATTTACATATTAATATAGACATTTAAGAGTTAACTAACTGACTTTCAACACCTTACCACTATGAAGCCTCATATATGCAAGCATTTTTTTGTACTGGGAGCATTCTCACTCGGTGCTCCTAGCACAGTGGCTGTTTCTGCACATGAGCTGGGCACAGACTCCCAATCATATGATTGCTGTTAATGTCACTCAAAGTATCGCATGATCAGGAAGCCTGTCTTCAGCTTCTGGTGCTAAGAATCCCCTTGAAGGGCCTGTGGCAAGGGGTTTTCTGCATTTGTTATTTTATGTTGTTATTTTATTTTTAATTTAGAATAGTTATTCACTTAATATAGGTTGGGATTTTTATTTTCTTCATCTTTATATTTGTAGGAATTTTATCTCAACCAAAATTGTCTACTTTTCTACTCTCCTCAATAGTCTTCTCAAGGAAACTCACAATAAACGTCAGACAGAAGCTAGTAATATTGGATGGAGTATAAACCTATGAAATATGTTTGTGAATTTTCATTTAATTTCTAGGCAAGAGATTACTTTTACCTATAAAGACAGTGATTGGATACCTATGGATGTCTATTCTGCCGAACACAATATAGCGTAGAAAATTCCTGTCAGATGCACCATGAAATCCATGAGGCAACTTCATTACATTTCAGTACAATTCAGAAAACAAGAGAGGTTTAAGCTAACTGAATAATTCATTTACTATTTTGCTTACCACTTTATTCTTTTACATCACCTACTGTATAACACTAGTAGTCTCTGAGCTGTAACAGATGACCAAACTTGATACTAGAGCTGGGATTTTCGGAACTCATGAATATTTTCATCATCATTTAATTTTCTAGCATTTTCAAAAAAGCCAGCTTAGAGTGGTTTTGCAACTGATCTTAAAAGTTTTATGAAATGCGTAAACTTATTACAGAACGTAAAACTCCAATACAACATTAAGCATTGCAATTGAATCCCTAGTGGTTATTGATCCAGGTAAAGAGTGTTCTCAGAGCATAAATGGCTTCACAGGAGTCAATTTCAAGGCTGTGTATTATCACATCATGCCCTCTTTTCTTAACGTGGCAGTTACTCAATTCATAATGTTATTGGAGGCAAAGTTAAATCAGATTTTCTGGTCTCTTCTTCTACAATGACTCCATTCCTATTTGTTTTCAGAGTGGCTTATGAAACATAGCCGATCCTAGCGAAAGCAAGATTGATGGCTTTTCAGATGATGGTACAAATGCAATTTGTGAAGGTCTTTGGGAACAATGCCTTCATATTGATCTCTAACCTACGTTCACTTTATTCCATATTAAAGACCAGGTGCTGGACCGTTTGATAAAGAGGAGATAAAAAAAATGGTCAAACAAAGGAGTGATCGGTGAAAAGGACTCAGTTTGAAGCTCAGCCAAAGACCAACTTTGAATGTAACAAAAGCTGACATTTAGGATTTAGATGCTACATGTCCTTCTAACTTAACAAAGGAGGAAATAGCACTTTCCCTGTTGATCACGTTTAATTTGGGTTAACAAAAGGCCTTGTGAAATATTTTATAAAATCAAGTGAGAACAGCACTGTTTGCACTTTCTTCCTGTTTTATTAAAATTACTTGTAACATTCAGGGAAAAGTAACAGGTAAACTGCATAACAAGTCCTGGCCATCGCTTGAACTGACCTTCTACTAGCTTCATCACCACCCTGTTTCCCCAGTTGTACCCCAAAAACAGCTCAGTACTTCTAGCTATGGGGAAAATTGTAATTCTTCCCCCAGATCCAAGTATTATTACAAGCGGAGGGAGGAGGGTCCTTAGTGCTGTGTAAGTTCAGGCAGAGAACCAAATAACAACCTACACATCAATTTGTTTAGTGGATTCTGGTGGGTAAAGAGAGTCTGAGGGGAACGAGTGAAAGGTAAGTTCAAGCATTTGATGGTACCTGATATCTAACAAACCATATTCAAGTAGTTTGTTGTAACTCATTCGGATTAATTAATTTAATTTATAAAATACAAAAAGTAGTACAGAGCTGTAATATAATGTGAACCTAGTAAAGCATACTCAGTGACCAATTTAATTTCATATTTTGTTTATTCCATAAAATGAAAAGTGAAATTTAATTGGTTTCTTCTGGCAGCAACTCCACTTTAATGAACTCCAACATTAATGAATCAGCCCCATTGCCTCTTTATGGGAGGGAACACCATGTGTGCCCAGTGTGCAAAAGTATTTTGCCAAGTTTACCAGTTTAAAGATTATGTGCAGATTATGGTTTAGGTTATGAAAATACAAAATAGTTACTTCCAGTAGAAATAACACATGGCAAAATGATCAGTAAATTCAGTAATATGGGCAGTTGAAATTACATGCAAATCCTGATTCATATTGTAGAAGTCAAACTTGTATTTTCCTACCGGGCCTCCTGAACCTTCCTTCTGGACAATAAGGCCCTAATAACATTATAACAAGCTAAAATAGGGTGAGCTTTAAGGTTTTAAGGGGTTGGGCGAAGCTGGACCTTTTCACAAAAAAATCGAGACCTGCTGACCATATCTATGGATCTACTGACATGTGTTTTTCACTGAAGGTAACCCTGGTAAATGCCTTTTTTCAATCATGTGTCATATTTGAGGAGGACAACTTAATTAATAACCAGCATTGAGGACCTCAGCTATAAGGAAAGTTCAACTAAACTAAATGTATTCTCCCTTGAGAAGAGGCGATTAAGGGGGTATATGATCACCTTGTATAAAAAGCTTGAAAATGCTGGTACTGCAGCAACACATTGAGACAAAACTTTTGCCATGATTGAAGACCCCTAGGTGGCATTCTTATAATCTGTGGTTAAGAGTTACAAAGTTCCAGCACATGATAGTTACTATTCCCAGCAGGCACACTGCTTAGTCGACACTGAGTTGACTTGTTTCATCTTGAGCTGGAACTTGTTTAAGTTTGAGCTGCATGTGGAGGAGTATACTAGAGGAGGGGCACATTCTCAAGGCGGCTGGACCAGGGAGCATTAGTCTGACTCCAGGATAGCACTGACATACCCCCAATGGAATCATCTGAATGCTTGAAACCACTCCTGCTTTACAGGTTTTGCAGAATATGGAACACCAAAAAAGTATGCTGCCTAGGCCTAATTTGGATACTAAAAACACATGTGTTGAAGCAGATTGGTATGGTAGCTTACCTTTGCAAAACCACTGAAAAGGTCTATGGACCAAACAAATACACTAAATAATAAATACCAGGGTTTATTCATGTTAGGCATGAGCATGCTTTGGGCATGTTGGTTCATCACCTTGTGTGCATGCATTAATTGTGCATTTAACAAACTTGGTAAAAAGTTGTTTACTTTAAGGTCATTGCAAATGATAGGGGGGCACTCTTGAATCCGTAGGAATGTTACAGACATTTTATATGCATTTGTCATGTGCTCCCATTGAAGTCTATGTGGATGAAAATTCACTATCTAACTCCAAAAGAAGTACCTGCACCTTTCCAAAAATCACACTGCATGATGTTGCATAGGTGTGAAAGAGCACCATAGAGAATTATTCGATTTTCATTGTCATGCATTGTAGTGAGACAACACTAGTGTGAACCGGGGCTTACTGCGGGTAAGGACTGATTTTACTGCATTGATACCATTGGGGGGCTTTTCAGCTGTCTGTGGAAGTTGGGAGAATTAAGTCATCCCCAAATTTCTGATCACACTGTTAAATCAGTATCCCTCAAGCGATCCAGCCCAGAATGATGTTTTGCAGAAAGCTATTATATTAAGATTAGGTGAGGTGGCAAGGCCCCACAGAGACTGCAGACTGCAGAACAATGTTCCCCATTCCGCTTAAAGTAGATTTGAATGGATAACATCTAGTTTACTAAAATACAATGAGGTGAATTTATCAACACTGGAGCAGACAGAATCTGAAGCAGTTGCCCATGGCAACGAGACAATTTCCATCTTTAATTTTCAAAGCTTAACTGAACAAACTGAAGAGAGAAGATGAATGGTTGCCATGGGCAAGTGCTCCAGACTCTGTCTGCTCCAGTCTTGATGAATTCCCCTCTCTGTATCATAAACAATTGTCTCTTTTCTCACCTTTTTCATACTTTTTTTAATGTTACTACGCTCATCACTTCTGTCCTCTTTCTGCCGCTTTCTACATACACTGTATGCATGTCTGCATGTCTTTGCTGTAGACCAACTTCCTGCTGTGATTACAACATTAGCCATGTCTGTGCAATATTTTTAGCTAAGGTTGTCTGTAGTCTCCACCAGGGGATGAATATAGGAAGTACTTGAACAAGGATTATTATGGCAGAATTTCCAGGTATTTTTTAATGAATGCTGTATATTTAAAACAATTTAAAACAACTTTTGAATTTACATTTACATGTTCAATTTTATATAATATTTTAGTAATTTGGCTTAGATCAGATTGGTGTTTTTTGGAGATTCCTTCACGTTCAGTGAGTATATAGACCTCTTTGCTCCTGGTTTTTTTTTATAACTATATAATCAGTTTGGAGTTTTTGGCAGGCTCTTTCTTAAAGCATAAAATGGTACAACATTTTTTGTTCTGTTTGTTAATTGTTCAATAAAATTCAGTAACCCACAATCGATTCTGCTGGTGTAAGAAGAGTGTTATTATTACATTCTTAAATACATTTAAAAAAAAAGCTTTAAGATATTTGAATGCACTTTTTTTTCTGAGCTCACGGTCCCTTTTGATTGTTTTGTGCTGAAACATTAGATGACACTGCCTTTGTTCTGAACTTATAAAGAAATCCTCGTACAATGGTAAAATGTCAGACTTCAGTTAAATGTGTGTCACGGAAGGCGGGAGCAATGGCAGAGCCCCAGACAGTTGTAGATGTAGTGAAGTGAAGGGTCCTCTTCTAGACAAAATTGTTACATGTCTCCAGCAAGAGCTCTGTCACTGACTAGCTGAAGCTCTTTTTCAAATGTAACTTGCCAAAACATATATACCATTTGATGCACTCAAGTCTCACCCTGATTTTAATCTAATTCTAATTTTAAAATACTCAGGCACTGTATCACAATAGAGGGATTATATGTTAAAATCGAATCTGAAATTAATAAAGAAGTAGTTAAAAAAGTAATAATTAGCAGAGTACGCTCTAGTATTGTTATAAAATATACTATAATATACTGTAAACATTCTACATGCAAAAAAACAACAGATTTAAATATTTTACTGTTGTGGTAAATTATGCTATCCCTGGATTTAAAACTCTGCAGGTGTGTGAGATGTGCAATATTAATCCTTCCTGAGTATTCAAGTGTATCCTATATGTAATATATTGTAACTTAGCAGTCCTTAGATGTGGTGGCTGCATTAGTTTTATTCCTTTTTAGGTTTTTTACCTTTTTTGGCATTTTCACCTGTTTAGTCTACCAATGATATACTTCCTATATAAGGGTCAGTTCACACCATCTCCACTGGGTTCCGGCATGCACTCTTTTTTGCGATCGCACCGGACTGGAATGCGAGCATTGATGTGCCATGCTTACTGGTGTGGGCGATCACATTGCAGGCAGGAGGTGTGTGTCTGCAGTACCACTGACTTGAATGGCACTGCCACGCCCCATCCCACCCCAGAATGCACAGAGGCTTCCTCTATGCGTTCCAGTGCATTCAGATCACTAACCATGCCAGAACGCACTGGAGATGGTGTAAACCATCACCTATAATGTGAACCTAGTAAAGCTTATTCAAAGCCTAGAGAAAACAAGCTGTGACTGTAACCTTGCTTTGTTTGACCTGCCTTGGAAGATAAAGATTGAGATACTAGACCCTCAATTGCCAAGGAGCCAGAGCTCTGCAAGTGTCCAGTCATCACAGTCTGTGAAGTTAATCATTAGAGACATTTCAGAAATATCTAGAGAAGTTTAAGGCCTAGCTTGATGTTTGAGGAATAGTGTATTTTTGGGGATATTGTGATCCAGACCTCAATGTCCTTTTCATATTCTCACTTGCAATAATTTAGTTTTCTATATTAAAATATATACCAAAGTGTCTGGCACCCATTTCTGTACAACCTGAGCAAAGAACCAGACCTGAGATGTTTCTCAGATGAATGTTTCTGAGATTTTAATACAAGAAAATGGACTTAGGACATTCACAATGTTGTCACTGTTGAGCTGGAGAGTGATATTTAGGGTTCTAATTACTAAGCTGCCATAGGCAGCCGAATACCTAACCGACCCGAAGCGAAGTGAGCTGAACCTGTTTGGCTATTCACTTCAGGCTGGTACGGCTGATTCCAGCCGTATATCGGCTGAAATCAGCCATAAATCGAGCGGCATTCGGCTCGGCTGTTCTGCAACAGTTAAAAAAGTAGTAAAAAATAAAATAGAAAATGATTGGGCGGAGCTAGCAGTGACAGCTAGCTCCGGCTAACTGTTTTCTATTGGCTGGGCGGTTCTGTTGCCGTCAAAAAAACCCCCAAAAAACCTCTCCCTGGAAGTTTTACTCTGCTTGATCGAGCAGAGTAAACCTTTCACTGCTCTGTTGTCTTTTTTTTCTGACATCTGAGCCATTGGCTGCCATCAGAACAAAAAAAAAATAAGCATAGGAATGCATAGCTAGATTCCTATTGGCTATTTCAATTTACAATAGCAAACTAGTTATTTCACCTGCCCTCTGCTGCTGTCAATCACTAGAGGGGACCTGATGAAGAACTGCAGGTCCCCTCTGCTGATTGACAGCAGCAGTGGGCAGGTGCAATAGCTAGTTTGCTATTGGCTATTGCAAATTGAAATAGCCAATAGGAATCTAGCTATGCATTCCTATGCTTATTTTTTTTTTGTTCTGATGGCAGCCAATGGCTCAGATGTCAGAAAAAAAAGACAACAGAGCAGGTAAAGGTTTACTCTGCTCGATTGAGCAGAGTAAAACTTTCTGGCAGGGTGAGTTGGGCTATTTGGAGTTCAGTGTCCCTGGTTATCTGGTAACCAGGGATGCTGATCTGCCTGTGCAAGTAGCCAGAGCCAGCCGTGAGATGACGGCTGGCTCCGCCCAGCAGTATGTAACACGGCCTTTCGCCAGCTTCACCTTTCACCTTGGCTCAGTCGAGTCGATGCATATGCCTTCGGTTCGACTGAGCCACTCGGCCGACTTCGGGAGCTGTATGGGCTATAGCGAATACTGAACCAAAGGTCTCCTGGGGCCGAAGCTAGCCGAAAGATCAGCCGAAGCTATGGCTAGATGCTTCTGCAGCTTAGTGAATAGACCCCTTAGTGATAGTCCTTCAGCCTAGCATTACACAGGTGTAGGGCAATGCAGTCTGTGGTTATAAAACTTTACTCCAAGGATCACAAAGTGATATTTTCATAAAATATAACAAATTGTATTTAAACATCTTTGAAACATATACTTTAAAATCATCATTACATTTTAAACATTAAAAATAATTGCATGATTCCCCTACATTTAAGATCGCCTGGGAGAGCAATTTAAGTGCTTGCTCTCGCAAAATGATGGAGTTACTTATTGGTCACTATAAAAATGAGATTGTAAAATGTTATCTACATATTGAACAAATACAAACAATGTATAGAAGATTACAATCTATAACAATGTGTGAGGACAAATTTAATAAGTTAAAAAATTATCTAGTGTAATACAATAGAAACATAGCAACAACAAAGGATTAAAAATTCCTCAGAAATAGGCTAGTCTTGGGGAATGGTAATGCTTATCATTGGAATATGAACCGTAAAGAAAAATCTGATTTTTTGCCTCATGAAGCAAATTGAAAAACGAAAGTCGATGAGGGAATGAGTGAATTTGACTCTCCTGTTTCTTCTTTCTCTTCACAACAACACGGTTGGACAAGTGGCAATAGGCTATCAGATGATCACAACACATGTAAATGTCACAAGGTTGGTTGTGGTTTTGACACTGGTAAAGGTAAAACAAAAAGGTGGTACCTCTCTCCAAAACATACAAAACTGGTTACAACACAATGAGGTGAAGATACCTTTCCAGACTTACCTGGTGATGGGAATGCAATGTTGCGTACTAACACTGACATACTAACACAAAATGTATGCTACCGAGATCCAGAAGGATCCTCTGAGCACTGGTGCTATTCCAAAGAACACTTTAAATAATGGAGGCACTGTAAAAAATTCACAAAGTAATATATCAACACCCAAAATAGACCCTTCTCCTTTTTTAGGCCAGACAAACCTGTGTTTGAGAGAGCAGAAAGGGAGGGAGCTTTGACGCATTTCTAATAAGACCAGTGGAGAACAAAAACACTTGAATAGAGTGAATATATCACCTTTTACATTTACTGATGAACAACTGAATATTTTGAATTTGGGTTTGAGTTTCTGCTCCACACAGTAGTCTGACAGAACTAGTTAAAGATGAAAACTGACTTTCAAATGCCTATATGACAAGAACCAACTAACCTCTAATGACCAACAAACTGAAAAGGGTAACTTAGAGAGAATTTTAGACTGTAGAGACAGTCCTTGATGATCTTTTAGATCTACTAAAAGAAAATAACCCCGCTTTCTTGGATACAGAAAAAATGGAAGAGGGGATAGGGTAGATTAATTAGGAGACCTTTGAAAGGAATGTACAAACCTTTACCTCTGATATCCAAAACAAAGCACCTCAATTTAAGCGTAAATTTGAAAAATGTCCTTCATTGCAAACAAACTCGAATATCTAGGCCTTTGTTACCCAGATCATGAAGGAAGTTGAACAACTAACACTTCCCCCAAAAAAGTTTGGAAACTTTACCCATCAACAAAATCAAATGCTAATGGAGATCAAAGACAACTACTCATAAACTGTCAAACCCTCTGATAAAGGAGGGAATATTGTTATAACGAGCAATGAACAATATACAACTATATGTAAAACATTTCTGATGAATAAAGAATGGTATAAACCTATATCCATGAATACAATTGATGGCTTTTGTAATTAATTTAATTTACTGCTGCGAGAAGCTTTCTCTGAAGGTCTCATTAACAAAGACTTATTTTACTTTTTATGGATAAAGTTTCCAAAACTAGCAACCTTCTACGCACTAGCCAAACTACACAAAAATGTTGATAAACCACCAGGGTGGCCAATTATATCTGAAATAGGATCCTTAATGGAACCTGCCGGCCAATATGTAGATAGTTTTCTAAAACGCCATGTTATAGGGTTTTGCTCATTTGTAAAGGACACTGGAGATTTGATAAAAACCTTAGAAGATGTTGCAGTACCAGCCGGAGCAATCCTAGTAGCAAAAGATGAGGAAGCGCTCTATTTGAGCATCCCACATGAAAAAGGCATACAAGTGACTGAAATTTTTAAAAGAAAGGAGTCAGGAACAATGGCAGTCAAACAACTTTGTTGCTCGATTGCTGTACTATTTCCTAACAGACATAGAGAGGAATTTATCAAAACTGGAGCAGACAAAATCTGGAGCAGCTGTGACAACAAATCAGCTTCTCTCTTTCAAATCTTAACTAAACAAATGGAAGAAAGAAGCTGTTTGGTTACCATGCACAGCTGCTCCAGATTTTATCTGCTACAGTTTTGACAAATTCCTCCCATAATGTTTTTGTTTTTGATGAGACATACTACCTCCAGGTACAGGGCATGGCGATGGGGACATGTCACCTGGGGGGTGAGAGCGAATTTTTTTTTTCTGGTGATTTGTACTTAATATACCTTCCCCATGTATTGCTATGGCAAAGGTACATTAATGATATTTTTTTATATGGACTGGTACTCAATATGAATTAACTGAGTTTATTGACGTCCTTCAGGAAAATGAGTACAACCTAAAATTCACAATGAATTTTGACTTAAGGAAGATTGTTTTCTTCAGATACTGAAGTATACATTGGTGAGGACGGCAGTTTGGCTACAACATTATATAGTAAGCCAACTGCTGGCAACACCATACTGCATGCCAAGAGCTCATATCCTGGAGCCTTGGTTAGGAGTATTCCATATAGCCAGTATGTTCGGATCAAAAGAAATTGCACAGATAATCAAGTGTTTAAAAAACATGCTGATAATCTGTGGATAAGACTTTTAGAAAGTGGATACAGCCACAGATTCCTTGGAAAAAGCATATCAGAGGGCTCAACAATTGCCCAGAGAACAAATTATTTATGGATTGCCTAGGAGGAATGAGAAACAAACAGTTGAATTCATAACAAAGTATTGTGTGCAACATCAACAAGTGCTAACTTTAACCACCTCCCATCCGCTGGCCACAGGTAAAGGTGTCTTAAGACGTCCTTCCACTACCCCCGCTCATGCGCGACACTCAGCTCGCAAACAAGTGGGGAAACTGTCAGAAATTTAAACAGCCAGTGATGGCTGTTTACATTCAAGTGTTTGGGCGTCTATAGAGACGCCTGATCACTTGTAGGAGGTGCTGTTTTACCACCCCCGTACCGCCGCTGCCTCTGCTGTCACTGCCGTTGCCGGTCCCAAGATCCGCTGTGCCTGCTGCGGCCGGGACCAGCATGGCTGCTCTGTGATAGGAGATCAAAGGGAGATCTCCCTGTGATCTCCTCCCCGCCACGAATGCAGGAAGTGATGTATATTACATCACTTCCGCATTCTGCTGTCACTCTCCAGCTTCAGAAGCTGGGGAGAAGCTGGTGAAGCAGATCTTTGGGGGTCCCTAGGTGACATTAGGAGTCTTGGAGACCCCTGATGTCTCTATAAAGAGGACCTGTCATGTAAATTGGCTATCACATAGGGGGCTTCTTAGCCCCCCATGTGATAGCAATAAAGTTAAGTGTAAACAAAGTAATAAAAAAAATTAATGAAGCATAAAATCTTTTTACAAAACACTACATTTTCTTTCAAGTCCCCCGCCCCCCACATACACGTGCAAACATGTGTCGGATGCACCAATGTGCAAAAATGAATATTGCGCCTATTGTGTCGATATGTTACATATCGCCGCGAACGTCCGAGTGCGAGCAATAATTTTAGGGCCAATAATCACTGATAACACTAAACTGATGAGCAGTAAAAGTGTTTAAAGCGTCACCTATGGCCAATTTTTGGTGTGGTAATTTTTTTGCGATTTTGTGGGCGCGCGCAATTTTAAGACTTGACATGTTTGGTGTCTTTTTACCAGACGTGACCCCCATCTTTTATGTTTTATCAAAAAATTGGGGTGATAATAAATGTTTCATTATATTTCATAGGGGGAACAGGGTTTTTTCAAAATTTAAGGTACTTTTTTGTTATATAGTAAAAAATAAATGATTAAATACCACCAAAAGAAAGCTCTATCTGTCCCCAAAAAGTGTATAAAATTAATTTCAGTACAGTGTTACAGTGTTGTGAATGTGATCAGTGAAGGCTAATATGTTGCGCTTGGTGTTGAATATTCCACCTAGTGTTTGTATCCTCGTATATAACGTGAATGCTGTGATAATATTTTTTGTCCTTGGTGAAGATAATAATTGTAAAAATAAATGAATACAGATGAAAGTTTAAAGGTGGTAATGATTGTGTCGTGATTACTGTTAATTAGAAATGAAAAATATAAAAAATATGAAAAATAAAAGACAATAAAAACTTTAAACCGTCTTTTGTTGAGTGATTATTTCTATCTATATTCCATGATTACTTTTATAGTGTAAAGATTCCTGAATCCATGTGGCGGGGTCTAAACCGCCTCCCTCCTCCAAAATTGTTGTGTAGTAATAGAGTGCAATGTATCTGTGGTCATATTTTCAGTGCATATATAAACCATTTAGAAAATTTTTTTAGAAAAAATTAAACAATTACAAAAAACACACAAATTCTAGAGAAATATAATATTAGAACACCTTCAATTATTATGGTATAACCACTATATATCAGCTTGCGTCACCAGTTTATCTGCAATGTAGCAACTTCTCTAACAATTTCTTTAGAATTTATTTATTTAGAATTTATTTTAGAATTTATTTTAGAATTTATTTAACAATTTTTTAACAATTTCTCTAGAATTTATAGAGAGAGGCTTACCCAATCATTGGTCATTATCACTTTCAGAACCCACTTTATGGGATTAGTTGATCACTCATTGGCACAGTATCGTTTTGTGTGTTTTTTTTAATTAAAGTAACATTAAAAAAAATGCAAAAAGACATTTTTTTTAAGGTTCCCCGCTCCACATGTGCATGCACAAACAACACAAACACACGTCGGATGCGCCTACATGCAAAAACAAAAATTGCGCCACACATGTTATTTATCGTCACGAACGTCGCAATAGTTCTCGGCCCATCAATCACTGATAGCACTAAACTGATGAGCCGTAAAAGCATTTAAAGCGTCGTGGAAAATTTTGGTTATTGTAGTTTTTGGCGGTTTCATGGATGCTTGACAGGTTTAGTATCTATTTGCCCGGCGTGACCCCGTCTTTTATATTGTACCAAAAAAAATGTTTTTATATTCTGTTTCTGTGCACTAAATTTCATTTTAGTGTATTTTATCCTAAAAATACTGGTTTGATAAACATTTGCGCAAATAAAGACATAAAAAATTGCAACTAGTATCTTTTTTTATTCCACAGGGCCTCTGCTTTCAGAAAATATATCATTGGTTGGGGGTCTAAAGCTGTTTTCTTGCCAAAAATTCAGATTTTATCATGTGTGCGCAACTGTAAGAAATTGCTCTGGACAGCAAGTGGTTAATGAGTGTGTGATTTGTGTGTTATGAGTATATAAATATTTGAATATGTGTGTTTCCTTATTTTATCTGAGGCGGTGATGATGATGAACAGTTTTTAAATCCGAGCGCCCGAACTGCAACGCAATACTAAAGTTATTTTCAGTGTTGGCATTTTTAGATAAATAAATTGATTTTACGTTGCAGTTTGGACACTCTCCATCACTATCCTAGTCTGACAGCGACAGAGGAGAGGAGGCCAGGCACCAGCAGCAAGAGCAGGTAAGAGGAGCTGGGAGGGAGATGCAGCCACAACCAGCCCACATGAGACCCCTGCAGAGCCCACCAGCCCAGTCTCAGATGGGCTGTGCAGCATGTATGGCGTGTGGGGTCTCAGTTGGGTCCTGTGTCCAGTGCGTAACTAAGCCCAGAGTCCGGCGCGCAACTAAGCCCAGAGTCCGGCGCGCAACTAAGTCCAGAGTCCAGCGTGCAACTAAGCCCAGAGTCCGGCGCGTAACTAAGCCCAGAGTCTGGCGCGTAACTAAACCCAGAGTCTGGGCGTAACTAATCCCAGAGTCCGGCGCGTAACTAAGCCCAGAGTCCAATTCATATACTGTTCTGCATGACGACCGGGCGGTGCGGGGGGGGGGGACCCGGCCTAAAGCTGTGTGAGGGGCCCCAAAATTTCTGAAGGCTGCCCTGCTCCTTATGTAGGAAAGACGAAAACGACAACCAAATCGCAGGATATACGATCATGTATATTTGATATCAAGAGGTATTACATCTACCCCTTTTAGTCACCACATAGGCCTAATACACAACTTTGATGCATCATGTATGAAATTTAGAGTGCTAGAAAGAGTACATGAAAGTAATAGGGGAGTTGATATTTATGCAGAAGTACTTAGAAGGGAAACTAGATCGATATATACTGTACGTTACAGGCCACACAGCCCCCAGGCCTAAACGAGGTTAAAGCATTTATAGAAATAGAAATATAAAATTACGTATTACTAATGGATGAACAAGAATATTTTATACACAGATCCCGATTTGACATAATATCTGTGATATCTAATTACTATGGACTACAAATACTGATTTTGTGGCGATATCTGCTGCTTTCTTCTTGGGCATGGGCGTGGACGTGGGGGGTGTATATGAGGCTTATATATATATGGAATACTAGTTGGATTTGTTTTGATAGGTCTGTGATAGACCAGCTATCTGTGGTTATGATAATGGTAGGAGGGGTTAGCGACTCTAATTGTAGGGTCATGGTAATTTTCTGAGAGGAAGTGAGTCATCTCCCTTGAGTCTACATTTTGTAAGCCACGCTTTGTGCGTGTGCTTCAAGTCTCGTTTTGAGCGTGTGCGTGCACGTGCGCAACTGACCCCAATGCCGGACATGATGTCATAGTAGGGGTTTTGGCATCCGGCATAGAGGGATATAAAAAGGGAAGAGATATGGACACTTTTTTTTTGTTTATCCCAGTCCCAGGTGGACTGGGATAAAAAAGAAAGAGAGGAGAGATTTGAACATATGTTTGTGGAGGATTGATGTATTTTCTTTTTTGGATACAGTTTTGCAGAGAAGCTCTATGTACTATATGTGGGCACCCCTAAGAGGAGGGATTGTTGTTGGATAAATAGGATAATTGTGCCTTTGTAAGAAGATATACTGTATATCGTCTAGTTGAAAATAAGACACTGGGCTAATATATAACGTTTTTACCTGTAGGAGTTGCTTGAAGCCCAAATTGCTGATTACAGATTATGCAGTGATGATTTAAATGGACACCATCAGGTAATGGAATTGATTGTTGTTTCTATGGCCATACGAGAACTGCACATATAAGCTATATATGTATATATATATATATATATAGCCATATATTCATTCCCAGTTCCTAAGAGTTTCTATTGGCTTTATAGGTCCGGCTTATATAATATAAAGAAGATCATGATATGTTATTAGCCAATATAATGTTTTAGCTGAATGTTCCTCGCTTTCCTGGCCCCTGTGGTGGGGTCCTGTTGACTCACTTTCATCCCTCTCTGTCCGCACCCATGGTTAAGATGTGGATAACAGGGATGCTACCATTTTTAATAGATTATTGTAAGTATATTTAATCTGATGAAGCATAATGGTCAATAAATGTACAGACATAGATTTGAAATGAACTAATGTTTTTTTAATATTGGAACTCCTTATAGAGAGATTGTAGCCTACTCCTGCAGAAGCAGATCTCCATAAAATGCATTGAGAAAAGTTAAATGTTGTCCTCCCACTGGATTACACCTTGAAAACTGATATGTAATATATTGCAAACAGCATTGCTAATATATGATAATATGTGGGAGGATGCGGCTACATCTAATGTTTCAAATTGAGATGATTTGAAAGTATATGTTTGAAATATGTTTAAATAAAATGTGTTATATTTTATACAAATATCACTTTGTGATCCTTGCAGTATCTTAAAACCGTCTTTTTTTTCCTCTTTTTTTTACTGCAGCTTATTGGAATGTGGTACCCCCCTTATCATATGCATGCCTATATGTATGATGATAGTCTACAGTTATAAAACCTTACCAGAGGGTAAGTTGAGAATGTACAGTTATTTGTTTCTCTGCTCAGTTAAGGCATTAATCAGATGATAACAAATCATTCACAGAAAGTAAAAACTGGGAGCTTTTAGCCTTTGAGCAAACTTAACCTAATGGTCTTGAACATAGTAACCCTAGATCACACGATAAAGCAGTTTTAAAGCATCAATACTGATGTCCAAAACAATTAACTTGCGATTACACAAAAACTATGTATTTGCTTATCCATATTCCCCATAGTAGAGAAACTAACAACAAGTCATACAAAATAGTGTCAAATTTGCCAAAGTGAGCTCCATGGGTACTGAAAAGCTAGTCAAGCAGATACTGACAGATCACTAATCAGACAGGCAGTGATTAGGGGGGGGGATTAGGTGCAATCCCCCCCTTTACTTCTTTCTCACCCGCCATTTCCTGTTTTCAACCCTTCTACACAATTGCTCCCACTTCTTCCCTGACCTTCTCCTTTCCCAACACACAGTCTCCTCTCTTTAATTTTCCAGCCCCTTCCATGATCCCAGTGGTACATAATCCAGTCTGAAAGGGCTCTGCAATATGTATGTTGTAAGACCGTTACATTTGGGTGCCAAACAAGCAAAACAGGACAAACAAGGAATACTTAAATTTGTTCAATTGAGCTTATGTCACAGGTCCCCTGCATGGAAAATCTAAATCTTTTAAACGATCATCCCCTTAATTATTAATTTGTTTTGTTATATTGGTTTATACTGAAATAAAAACAAATTATACAAAACTTGATCAATGCAGCAAAGTTGTTAATATGAATGATGTAGTGTACAGAAAGCAGAACAAGATAAAAAATACTATCTGCTTAAAAAAAAAAGATAAAATAGGCTAAAGGATGGACATCTTGCAATCATCATCATCACATTTATTTATCACTATTATATACTGTATTTTCGCAGTTACAATGCAGTCATGAAGGCTTACATTTTTCCAAGAGCCTTTGCTATAAAGCAAGCACCGTAAATGTACTATATGGATATATAATTCATGATGATCACAAAAATAACATTTGCAGCCTGATAGTTAATTAGAATTATTACATGTAAACTCTTATTAAGGATGAATTTAAAAAATTTAGCATTTTCTATGTTTCTATTTTAACCATATTTCTTGAGGCAATATAATAGTAATTTAGTGGAGTTAATTTATCTAATTATAGATTTTTGTGCTATCATTAAAGTGTGAAGGAGAGAGAACAGTGTTATCTGGAAAGATTTTTTCCTCCCCATTTAATGTAGACAGTTGGTGGCCCTAATCTCACTCATCCAGATGTTCTACCTATCAGGCATGTCGCTTTTAATTTAAAACTCACTTATTTTCTGTCTGATGACTAATTTTTCTTATGAGGTAAGTATTTGTATAAACAGTATGCCTTTCATTTAATTGGATTTCTCACATGCTTATTGCACAACTAAAAGCAAAATTAATTTGTAAATAGAAATAAACTATTGATTTAGGGCCAAGGTTGACTGCAGAGATAAAAATTAATACTCTACATAACGTGTAAATCTAAATTGGTTGCTAAATTATGGAGCTCATTTACTATAAAAGGCAAAGACTTGTGCAATCTTTCCAACACTTTGCTCTGAGCACCCGTTTAGAGATATTTACTGATGCCAGATAATGATTAAATGTTAAAGTAAATCAGTGCTGGGATAATACCAACCAAGATGCTAGTAAGGTTGAAAAACACATGTTTACCAATGGCTAAATGTATTTTTAGATTTCTTCATGAGCCTCCCACAAGCCTGTCAACCTTGGACACTCAGTTTTGGAAATGTAATCTCTAATTTCAAAATTGGAGTTCTGGGTGCATGCTAAAATAAAAACTGCTGATCTGAATTCAAGATAAAGCTTAGACCCACATAACTGGGCCCTTTACATTTTGGGAATCTTTTAGTGTTTATGAAGTTATCAAAAGGGAACAGCATGTGTTTAGGACTTTGTTGTTGGTATAGTTCAGTACAGGAAATTTGTATGTGCTGAGGATACCAACACAGAAATAGTGAGTATGCGAAGAAGGCGCTACACGTATTTAACTGTCCTGTGATCCCCACTGCTTCATTGAGCCTTTGGTTGTGAGGTCAGGGAGCCCTGTGTGAGCTCCAAGTTGGGCCAGTCTCAGCTTACACATGGCAGAGGACTTTCTCCGTGCCTCCAAAGAGGAAAAGGAGTGAGTGGCATGCTCCTTCATACCAACTTACTAAGAAGTATTTTTTTGCACAATGACTGATAGAGTGGCAGTGGGAAAAACGTAATGTGTTGCTGGTGAGAGGAGGGTGAAAATAAGGTGGTGAGTGAAGGATGAAAATAAGACTGTTGCTTTGCCATTAATGGGCAGAGTGAATGTAAGCATTACACTCTTTGCACCCAAAATTATGCATTGAAAACTAAGATCACCCATCTCAGCATTGCACAGGAGAGTGCAGGAAATTCTAGGTTTTAGTCCACCTAGCAGTTTAAAGTTTATTCTAAGCTCAGCTACACATTAAGGCATCTCTTGTTCGAGTAATTACATGGCAGTCTATGATGCAGAGCAGAAATATACAGTATATAGGTATGTATATGAATAATACTTTATAAAATAACCAATATATAATTAGAAATATATCTTTATCGTATAATAAGCATGAAAGATAGGATGCCAGAAGTAGTGTATGGCAGAACATTTTACATGCAATTTACTAAAGGGAGCTCCAGATAATGGAAAGAGACTTAGGTTCCAAGTGCTGAAGATCTAGTTACTAATTGCTTCTTGACAGATTTCTTATCCCCCTAATAAGTATCCAAAATTTTGAAGCACTTCCAAGTTACCTTTCAAACTCTTAGGATTACCAGGAAATTGTAGAGATGAATTGGAATTGAAAAATAATTTATTAAAGTATCACGATATAGTATAACTCACTATGTATCTCAGAATATACTCATAATATATCATAATAAATTAAGAAATAAATGAAGACATAATGTACAGTATGTGATGTCATGATCAGCAATGGAGCAATCCAAAGAAATACACTGGGCCTCATGCATAAGTAGGGCTGGATTTACCACATTGGTATATGCCCAGAGGTGACAAAGCCTGAGTTATCTGCTTCTGGAACCCTCCACTTTCTTCTTGACTAAAGTGATTCAGAATAACACATCATAATAATATTTTGCACCACAACCAGATAGATATTATTTGGTGATAGGTGAACAGGTGGTCAGTTCATCTGGCAGTCAGAGCATAGGCACTAGTACATCAAGCATAGCAGCAAGAATAGGCCTCATGATCAAGAACGAAAGAAAGGCGGCATGCTGAAAAAAATAAACAGAAGAAAGTAGAGCAGGAGTTTTAACTTTAGGCTGACTTTACCTGATGCAATCTTTTCAACAGTCATAAATTCAGAAAACACTGGAATTAAAAAAAATGACATGAGTCATGCAACCTGCATTTTGAAAAAGAGGTTAATGTAAATGTTGACCAATACATTTTGGTAATTATACATTTTATTTATTATTGGGCAGCATACCTCAATAGTTCAAAAAAGACCTGTCTGTGTTATTTACACACAGCCAAAAAGAACAGGGTATCAACCAATGAAGGGACAATTAGTTGATAGAGGGAAAAGTGTTTGATTCATTACTGATTTCCTCTATAAAAGCAATTTTTTTTACATTGAATGTTTTCAGGTCTTCAACAAAAATGAATAATTAGATAAAGGATACCTGAGTGAACAATAACATATTTCATCTATTGAATGAATAAAATTATCCAATATTGAATGGCTTTGTGTGAGAAATAATTAGGCACTAATTAAATCAATCCAATTAAATACATAATTAGAGTCAGATGATTAAATATAGCCAGGTTAGATTATCTACAGCTGGGTAAGATATAGAGCAAGTCACATATCAGAGTCAAAAACTACAGATTGCTGAAGCAACAAATGGATGACACTATCATCAATCCAATGTAGGCATATGTCACAGAGTACTCCTTTATTCCAGTTCAATGGATTTATCAAAGTCACAAACAAGAAATGAATGTTTCAAACGATAATACACAAAACGTTACAGACAAAAGAGTCCCATAGTCAGAAATAGATTAATGTCATGATTATGACATCATATTCCTGTCTAAAATATTTAAACACAAAATTTGTGTGAAAGATCTAATGTATAGATGAGCATCATGATGCTGTTAGCTATAAAAAAAAAACCTGCATTTATTTGGATTTCTCTGTAATAAGAACACATTGCCAAGGTTACAGTCTTCTACCCAGAAGTGGAACTAGCTGATATTGAACACCATTAGTCATCCATAAGCTTTCTTGCTGCCCTGTGTCCCTACATAGGACTAGTGTTATTAACAGACTCTGTTCCAACCACCAAAAGAAGACTGTTACATTGTTGGAATTCTGTCAATACACTGCCCTATTTTACTCAGTATTATGTGAGTGTATTCTATTGTTATTTTGTTCAAATATTTGTAGTGATTGTACTATTTTGCACCCCCTATCCCTGTGCTCTGTTCTCTGCCTTTGTTGAGCCGCAGCTTGGTTTTACAAACATTTTTGATGCCATCTGCTGTCAGCTTGTATACATCATTTGTCTACATTGGAAGAAGCCTCTCTCTCCTTCCTATGCTCCAACATAAAATTTAAAAAGTTGGCAAATACCAACTAACTTACCACTTGCTGCCTACAGGAGTCCCAGCTCCTGTACCCTGTTAAGTAGGAAGTGTGGGTGGCCGTATGCACAGTCGAGATCACTGAAGGGGAGAGGAGGAGAGCAACACTTACACTGAATGGATGCAGCCAGGCAGCCGGGAGTGCGCATGCTAGACAGAATCCATGGGACACGAGGAGTCTGCATTGGATCACAGACCAGCAAAAGAGGCATCACATAAGGTAAGTCCTTACAACAGCATTGGGGGGTGGAGGGGGGGGGATAATCCTTTAATGTCACTTTAAGTGTATTGTTAAATTAAAATAATGTAAGTACCAGAATTTGACTTGGTATCCGCCTCTTGCATTACCCTGTACAGCAGAACTGGGAGATGGAGACGCAGCACATATATTGTGCTGCATTGCTCATGCGTTAACAAGGAACATGCTGAAAATTGCAGGAAAGAGCAAAGTGACAGATAGATGAGTTCATCAGTCTGCTGCTTCTCCTTCACTGCCCAAAGACAGGTTGCCAATGGAGACATAACCTAGTAGCGTTACTTTACTGTTGTAGCAAAAAGTCAGGTCTACATGCTGGTTCTGCTGGGATGTGTAAATCTTAGGAAGAAATTTACAGAAATACAAATGTTATAGCAGTTAAAGCAGTTATTCAAGTTTGAGCCTAGTGTTTGCTTCTTTTACTATATTTCAGCTTTAAAATTGACATCTTAGAAAGTAGCTCTTAAAAAAAACACTAGGAACTTTGTTTTAATTGAAAAATGGATGAACAAGGTGAGCAACGAGAACCTTACATCTTTGTGTGACTTGTGAGACTTATAAACAGCTTATACTATACCCAGTTTGGAGTTCCTAAGGTTTGGAGGTAGACAAACATCAATTTATCAGATAATTTTTGCCTAACAAGCACAACAGGTATAACCTCATAAACTAACCACATTGTGAAACTTCCAATTTACCATTTGCAATGAGGCCAGTCCCACATAGTGTAGATATGGTTGTAGCAAAACCCACAGAAAATGTGAAGTTTGGTAACAACTAATTTGATAACAATGATGGTGCACATGTAGAGCACAAAAAGGACATTTATTCTGACCCAAAATTTCACTTTAGATGTTCTTCAAATATGCTTGAATTGCTGGCAGCATAAGATTAAAATTGTCTTGTTCATGATTTACCCTTGCATAAGAAGTTGTCATAGTTGAGATTATTAACTTAACAAATTCTCATAAGAAGATGAATAAAGATTTTTTTTTAAATGTTAGTTTGCTTATGGTTACTTTTGACCATAAACAGTGGCCCCCATTCACTTCTCCACGTGTTGACACTAGAAGAGTTGATCTTGTTTGCACATAAACATGGACATTTTTAAAACATTGTTAAAGCAAATAGGAACTGGATTCTTGTACTTGAGGAATATATTTCTTAGCATTAGAGATTAAAGTAAATCTGTGGCCATGCCATTCAGGTATTTACATATTTTTAACAAACAGTAAATGAGCTTTTAACCCCCTCGTGACAGGAGACGTACACTGTACGTCCCGTCACAAAGTGCTTAAATGACTGGCCCCGTATACTGCACAGGATGAGTTATTTGCTGCACTAGAAGGCTGGTAACTGATGAGAATCAGCGGTTACCATTCATTAATGGATAACTCGGTATAGAGGCATCCATTAATGAAAGAGTTAACCTTTTTCAGACACCCGATCCCTTTCAGGAATCGGGTGTCTGAGAGTGAAAGCAGAGCCACATTTTCAGCTCTTACCGGCACTCTGACTGCTGTATAGATCATGAAAGCTCAATCGTATACCAGCTTTTTTTTTTTTACTTTTTGTATAATATGTGTGGGTGTACTTTGTAAGAAAGTATATTACTGACGTGGAAGAATAACACAGCAAAAATGTCAAAAGTGTGTCAGTCATTTACGAACAGAAACTAAAAACAAGATAATTTGTCACCAATTTAGTTGCGCTAGTATAAAGTATTAGGTCACCAGCTGCAACAATGTGTATAAACGTGATCAATGTGAGCCAATGGGGGTGATTTACTAACCTAAACACACACACACACCAGGTGTGTGTGATTTTCACACAGCAAA
This sequence comes from Nanorana parkeri, assembly GCF_000935625.1. Classification (NCBI taxonomy): domain Eukaryota; kingdom Metazoa; phylum Chordata; class Amphibia; order Anura; family Dicroglossidae; genus Nanorana; species Nanorana parkeri. The sequence continues at coordinate 2,905,617 of NW_017306294.1, read as the reverse complement.
ACGTATTTATCAACCAAAAAGTCTCTAAAAGCATATTTCCACTAATGCCATATATGGAAAAATCATGCACATGATGCATATATAATGCTGCTTCACAGTTTAGACAAAAATGGTTAGCTCATGCATTTACATTCCTTGCATTCATCAACGCAAGCAACACAACATAGAGCTAATTTACCCAACATCACCTTGGAATTCCTTCAGGGCTTTGCACAACACACCTGCTGGGTGTGTACACATTACAAAGGTGTTTAGATTCCACCCATAGATCATGCTGGGAGGGAACACACTGCAGAGGTGTATACACGTTCGTGGTGTGTTTATAAGGTTAGTAAATCAACCCCAATATGTTGCGCTTGGTATTAACTGTTAAATATTAAATATTCCCCCTAACGTTCTTGTACTCCTAATATATCGTGAATAATTAGTGGAAACAATATATCATTTAAAAAGAAAGTGATGGTGTTTGTGTCATAAAATGTTGTTTAAAACAATACATTTAGTGACATTAGATATCATAAAGGTGTCTTTAGTTTAGTGAAACTATGTATCAATAATCTGTGATAGCATTTGTGATATAAAGATTCTGAAAAGAAAATTAAAGACAATAAACTTAACCTATCTGTTGTTGAGTGTTTTGTTCCATCACTATATTTATTATGTGAAAAATTCAATGGTAAAATAAAAATGAATATCAAATAAATGTGATCTTTGGTATAACTGTATATATATATATATATATAGATATATATCTATATATATATCTATATATATATTTTGTGATTTTTGTGACAATTATTTCATAGATCGCAACAATCGATAAATGTAAAAGAATAAAAAGGTTAATCAGCTAATCAGATTTGCGACAGAAAGTAATGGCCAAAAGTGGCTAAAGCTCTTTCTATATATTCTAGATAACATACAATATATATCAGACCATATTCAATCGTTCATCATAGGCTACTTTATATCGGCCTTAATCGACAGTTCGCAATGTTCTTATGTGGAACGAATTTGAGGATAGGCAGAATTCTTTCAAACAAGGAAAGTAGTAAGCAGATGTCTATTACTTTAGTTCCATCAGTGAGTCCACGAAACATCTAATAACGTCTCTCTCCCCTCTCCTACAGTCAGCCAGCACTCAATCTCGGTTGCGGCGTTGAACACCCTCCAGGTTTCTCCTGGGCTGGACACTCCGGTTTTGCTTCTAACCACACCTGGAGGGTGTTCAACGCCGCAGAAAAAAAAGGCAGTGTATGTATAGGTATTTATCACTGAAATATCCATTTCAAGCACCAGCATATGGAATCTTGCATGCCACCTAGTGCTTTAACCACTATGCATGTTAACAAAGATATGTGCAGAAGCTGTATAATACCCTTTGCATATGGTTAAACATACCAATTATCTAAAAGTAAATTTTTTTTTACATAGCTATGCATATTTGTTTGTACTTCAGTCTCTTAAAGTCTATCAAACAGTATTGGGAAATATTTTGATTTTAGTATTTGGTAAATACTGGCACAATATGAACTTTCTGGAATTTGGAGCTGTTTTTGGATTTATTTATATATAACAGTGCCTCTTGTGGTAGCCCATAATCATAGCTTCTTATTCCTTTGTGGCCTCAGTTAGTAACAAAAAAGTCTGGAAGTGGGCAAATTCTTTTTTTTAAGGTATTGCATAGAACATTGTAAGGAACTTCTTTGATACTGTATGTGGTAGAAAACTAATATTTCAGCTCTGTATATAACGTAAGTATAAAGCAGCTTGAAAAGGATATTGTTCTATGTCTTCTATATACAGTCTCTTTTGAAAGGGAATCCTGTTTCTAAATATTAATTTTATGAAAATCATTTGATATGGGTACCCTTTTTTGTGATTCCACTCCTTTTATTCTTATGCAAGTTTCATAAAGCATACAAAAATGAATAATTGCACATTTCAAATTCAAAAAGACATTGTTCAAATGGAAATACTAAGCTGCTGTTCTAGAAAGCCTGTATATACTAACCAAAGTGAATAGCTTTGGGATATGGCGGTGAACAAGGTGTCTAATGAAATCAGAACACAGAATTGAAATGCTGTTTACAATGGGTTTTTCTGTCAGTGTAGTTGAGGAGATACTGGTGTAAATTGGGCAATTCAGATTAATCAGCTTGAATAAAAATAAGATGGAAAAAAAGCAGAAGTGATGCAGTTAATACAAAAATATATCATTCAGACGGGTCTATTCACTAAGCTGCCGAGGGCAGCCGAGTGAACAACCGACCCCAAGTGAAGTGAGCCGAACACTGTTCGGCTATTCACTTCAGGCTGGTACGGCTGATTTCAGCCGTACATTGGCTGAAATCAGCCGTATATCGGCTTGCTTCACATGGCTTCGGGTCGGCCGAACATGCTCAGCATGTTCGGCTGACCCGAAGTGCAGAAGGAGTTCGACTCCTCCGGCAGGCTACTCACTGCTGTTCGGCCTATTCTTATAGATGCCGAACAGCAGTGAGTGAATAGCTGAATGCCGCTGAGAGAAAAATAGTTTAAAAAGTTAAAAAAAGTAAATAGAAAACAATTGTGCGGAGCTAGCAGTGGCAGCTAGCTCCGCCCAATAGTTTCCTATTGTCCGGCGGCTCTGCTGCCGTCAACAACAAAAAACTCTCCCGGGCGCTCTGGGAGCCTCCAGCTCCCGGCCGCCCAGGAGAGAAACACTGCTTTTTTTTTTTCTTTATTCTGACACGGAGCAATGTCAGAATAGAAAAAAAAAAGAAAAATTCCCATTGGAATGCATTGCTACGTTCCTATTGGCTATTTCAATTTGCAATAGCCAATAGTAAACTAGCATTGTACCCACCCTCTGCTGATGGACCTGATGGAGAATTGCAGCAGAGGGCGGGTACAATGCTAGCCAGCTTCGGCTTTCAGCGTGGCTCAGCCGAGCTGATGCATATGCGTTCGGCTCGACTGAGCCACTCGGCTAAGTTCGGTAGCTGTACGGGCTATTGTGAATAGCCCGTACAGCACCCCTGCGTTTCAGCACCCCTTCAGTCCTGGGCCGAAGCTAGCCGAAAGGATCGGCCGAAGCTACGGCTAGATCCTTCGGCAGCTTCGTGAATAGACCCCAGAATGTATTAAATATGCAAAGTACAAAATGTTTAGCAAACAATACCCAGTCAAATACTGACAGACTATACATGACAAATTAGATATGTTATGGTATAATGTAGTTTACAATTCAGCATTGTTGGTTTTTATGACACTTTTAAATTATTTATTGTTTGATAAGCAACAATCAATGGGAGAAAACAATGGGAGAGAATGCCCAAACCTCTACTTAAACTCTGGTTTCAGTGGTAGTAGTGAAGAAAAAATGTTGGTGGGTATGGTGTATATTTGATAGAGATGATTAAATCAATCTGTCATTATCTGAACAGATAACAAATTTAGCACAACACAGGCAATTCTTCACCTACCTATCTATTTTAGCATTTTTTTTTCCTGTTCTTCCTATTTGGAAAGTTAACTCAACTGAGTACCGCAGCCATTAGAAGTCATTGTATGAAGTAGATTGCAGTGTTACCTTTAGTTATGTTGTTACAGGAAAAAAATTGCTTGGATAAGTCATCTGGATAAGTAAATTAGTTAGTTAAAAGTTAGTTATCTAAGGCACCACCACTGTGGTGGCTAGTGGTCTTGGATGCCAAATTTCCGGCAGCTTTTAAAACAGAAATTAGACTTAGACTAATAAAACTGTAGTCTTCCTCCTCCATTCTCCTGCATTTTATCTCCATGTGGTGATAAAATGTACAAAGCAGTCAAACTCCTCTGCAAACACTTTTCCTTGTAAAAATACACACAATATGGCAGTGCTGAAGTGTATATATGGGGGAGTGTCCTTTTTATTGGCTGCTACACATGGTAGAAAAGATGTCTAGAATGACATTAATCCAATCCAAAAATCTGCGCTACGTCCTAAAAATGTGACCACCCTCAAGCAGCTGCTGTATAAGTACCTTAAGTCTATATAAACAATCAGACTATATACAGTGCTAAAACCACGAAACTTAAAATTATATCCAGCAAAAGTTGTTTATCACCCAAATTCATGTGAGAAATAATTCATTCCAATAGTGATTTCATCAGAAACGTAATACTGTTGCTAATGACGTTGCTTTTGACAAAACACGTTGGACAGGTCTCAGCACTGTCATGCATAAATGAGCTGCAGATGCGCTGTTCAGGGAGACATCGAGTATTTTGGTGTGTTACCTAAACACGAGTGCATATTTATATTTGTGTAAATATATTGGCTGTTTAATATTTGCTAATTTAATAAAAGTTATTTTACACTATGAGAGCTCTCTTTAAATTTTTCCTTACTGGATTGGTGTGGAGTAATATGTAATGAGGAGGACTGATGTCAGTAAGAATATCTGGAGAGTTGTGTCTTCACTTGGGGCCTTGACTCAACACATAAGACCTTCTTATTTAAGAGGTATCGTATCATTTGGTGAGTGTCTACCTATAAGGGTTGAGTTTTTTCCCACAGAGGGTTTTATCTTGGTGAAAGTTCACTTACATTTTGGAGTGGAACGATTCACAATATAAGGATATTGTCATATGGGACTATCTTACATTATATTAAGAAAGAATTGGTTTTAGACATGTAAGATTCGTTTCGTTCCTAGTTATAATTCGGATGAATTTCCGAATGAAAAAATAACGAATCTGAACATATCCCAATTTTTTGATAACGAAAATTTTGGATGCATTCAAAAATGTTTCCATCATTCTGAATGAACTGATGTTGTTAAATGTTAAAATAAAAAAACAGCATGGAGTCCCCTCCCTAATTCATACCAGACCCTTTACTTCTGGTAGGAATTTTAGGGGGGATCCCAATGCCAAAGGAACAAAACAAAGTGCGGGGTCCCCCCTAAAATCCCTTACCAGACCATTGGTCCAAAAAGCAGTCTGGCAGAGCAGGAAAAGGGGGGCAACCATACCAGGCCACATGCCCTCAGCATGGGTCTGGTATGAATTGGGGGGG
>NW_017306294.1:2883648-2900266 GCF_000935625.1 Nanorana parkeri | reverse complement strand
CCCATGGCCTCAGGATTGGTCTTGTATGAAATGGGGGGGGGGGGGGCATGCTCTTGTTTTTTATTGTTTCTGTGGACTGTCAAATATTAAAAAGAAAAATGTCACTTTTTTTTCCTAATGTCATTTTGCTGCAATAAAAATTAATTGGTAAATATAATTTTACATCTGAAATTAACTAAAATTTCAGATTCTGCCAAATCCCAAAACTAATTGACTTTCAGACCCAGATCCCAAAAAACGAAATAACGAAAAATCCGAAACAGAACAAACCTAATTTCTTTCCAGCTTACATGTCTATTAGTCGTCACATGCAGTTTATTATCTGGATTCACTGTGATTTGTTTAGGACTATGTTTTTTTTTTGGGTTTTTTTCACGGTTTTTGTTCACTGTGATTAAACTATTGAAATAAATTTTTGATCACATGCATTTGGGTTAATACGCTACTTTTGGGGGTTATAATCATTTAGAGTTTTGTGCTTTAGCACTGTATTTAGGATGATTGTCTCCTAGAATAGATGCTAGGAAAATCAACCAGTCACAACAAATGTGACATGTGGCACATGTGGCAAAAAAATGGTGCAGATTGCAGTGGATTAGATCAATGAGTAGAAAGAAGGTGAGGGAAGGAGTGCAACTGACTGGTGCAGACTTTGTGGACATGGATGGACCAGGGAAAAAAACCATTGAATCAGGTGAAAGTGGGTGGAAATGAGAAATGGGCACTTATGTGTTATGGGATGGATGGGCACACAGGTGATGACTTCCTGGTGATGTCGTGAGGTCTGGTTGGGGTGACAGGTGGGTGTTCAGTGGGCAGAGGTGGATTCTTCCATATATTTGCACAGACTTTGACCACCTTGCATTTCTTCTTTCCTCCATGCCGTTCTGGACATACCACCCCAAAAATACCCTCTTCGAAGGATCCACCTCATTTCCACCCACTTTCACCTGATTCATTGTTTTTTTTCCTGGTCCATCCACCTCCACAAAGTCTGCGCCAGTCAGTTGCGCTCCTTGCCTCCCCTTCTTTCTGTTTAGCATCACACACCATTTATGGTTGTAACTTTAGCCATAAGACCTCATACAGCAGGGTTCCTGGGTGATGAAGAGTTTTTAACTTTGCAGCTAGGCCTGACTGCAGAGATATGTTCCCATGTTGCCCCTGCTTGGTTGTGTGACCTGAACTTTCTTAGGCTACATGAATCTTTGCTTTTAGCCTCATCTGCTGGAAAAAAATGTATATGCTTCCTTATGCGCCCGTACAGGTTGTGACCTTATGGCAGTCAGTCTTCACAGGCCAAACTCTTCAGTGCTTCTGATTTGGGATACTACCTATTTTTGAATAAAAAAATCATTATACTTTGCCAATATCTTGCCATGGTCTTTCTCACGGTTTAGCATCTTTCACCATCTTGATTGGCATTCTCATTAACTGAGATAATGTAACTCCCATGCATGCCAATATTAAACACTGAGCTGTTCAAGTACACCTTAGTGGGCATTTTACAGACGTTTGCAAGCATGATGGTTAGAAGCGTAGCATGTTTCTTCAGCAATAAAAAGCCAGCCTGCTTGCATTTTTTTAAGATAAAGTTCTGCTTTAACTAACATTTAAAATTACCAAAACACTTAAAGTGAGACTGTAGTGTGGGTAAGGGTAGGCAGCGTTTGCCATATTGTGTAAGTATGCATAACATAATTGCACATTATAGTAGGCTCACCTTTGTGACAGACTCACCCCTGTTTGCCCTACTTCAGCCATGACAGTTCAGAGCCTAATGGCAGATTTGCATCTATTTGTCCTCCTCCGCACTGTTCAAAGTCGTTTCTAGCCCCTCTATCCACCGCTATCTTTTCCACCACTTTTTTAAGGTTCAGTGTCCTTCCATTTCAGCTATTGGGTGGCCACTGATAATGTAACTCCTGTGCATGCACACTGGAATTACATCACCCTGGCTCTATTTTTGGCATCGTACAGATCCTGGGTCTAGGCTGGAAGTGTACACTGCACTGTGCATGTGCCGCAGGTAGAGTCCATAAAAAAGAATTGCTAGGAGATGCCAAGTTCTTTCTGCAAGAACATTTTTTTTATTTTTGGAGTATTGTTCTGCTTTAATACCAACTTTTAAAAGGTTGTTATTTTAACTCACTAAATAAAATCTATCTTGTTTAAAATACAAGCTAAAGGATACATGACTTTCTGAGATGTCAATAAACTTTGGGTCACCATAGAGGTAATATTTTCATTTTCATGTATTTTTTACCAGTTTAATGGCGTTACAATATGACTGGATAATTAGCTTACCAGTGACCCAGGGTTAGCTGACATCTCTCTACTTCAATACCTTCTAATTAGAGGTGAGAAATATCCAGTACGTTGGTGAGCAACAATATGAACAATTTATGAATTATTAGTATTTCAGTCTAATTAATCCCACACCAAGTGCCAGTATAATGCAGTGTTGGTGTGAAAACAATGTACAGTATGAGAAAGAATGTGCAGTGCCCTAGCATACCATATCAGACCAGATGCAATCCAAATGAATATGTAACACTTCTCAAAAACCGCTGACATATCAGCAAAAGCTTGCATATATTTGTTCTTGTGTGACTTTTTATTGTGCAGATGCTTTAAAAGTGCAGATTAACGTGGATTCAATTATTCTTAAAATACAATGCATTGGGGTAAGTCTGCTGCCTAAGACTGCTTTGGTAGAAAATCTGTTAACTGCTGTATTTCCAAGTCAGCTGTGTGATTATGATAAAGGACTTGCTAGTGTTCTGCATTGCTGATCTGTTCGGTGGCATGATAAGAGGCAGTTTGCAAATTTCATTTAAAGGAAGAGTCACATTTTCATAACTGCTAGAACTTGGCTCTCGCCTGGCAAGGAGTTTGGGGATTAATTAGACTGAAATATTGATAATTTATGAACTGCTACATATTGTTGCTCACCAGTGAACTGGATATTTCTGAAAAGGATGACTACAAGATTAAATAATGTCAAATATATAATTTTTTTGCAAACAGTTAACTCACAACTATGCTTTTTCTAAAATATTTGACCCTGTAGTTTGCTACTATATCACTCTGCTGCTAGGAGCAGGAGCAACTGCCCTGTGTACACTTAGGCTCTAGCTTACACACTGCAAAGAACTCTCCCAATGTGACAGCACTGATGCATTGAAGTCTATTGGGGGGCTAATTTTAATATTTAATTCTGCCTATTTGTAGTGTAATAAGCAAGATCATGTCAAACCAAAAGCATGGAAAGCTGTGAGATCAGCGTCCCTGGTTACCAGCTAACCAGGGACACTGATCTCCAGACAGAAAACTCTCCCACGTGCTCCGGGAGTCTCCCGGCCACCAAGGAGAGAAACACTGCTTTTTTTTTTTTTATTCTGACACGGAGCCGTGTCAGAATATGACATTTAAAAAAAAAAAATTGGCCATAGGAATGCATTGCTAGATTCCTATTGGCTATTTCAATTTGCAATAGCCAATAGCAAACTAGCATTGCACCCGCCCTCTGCTGATGGACCTGATGGAGAATTGCAGCAGAGGGCGGGTACAATGCTAGCCAGCTTCGGCTTTCAGCGTGGCTCAGCCGAGCTGATGCATATGCGTTCGGCTCGACTGAGCCGCTCGGCTAAGTTCGGTAGCTGTACGGGCTATTGTGAATAGCCCGTACAGCACCCCTGCGTTTCAGCACCCCTTCAGTCCTGGGCCGAAGCTAGCCGAAAGGATCGGCCGAAGCTACGGCTATAGACCCCAGAATGTATTAAATATGCAAAGTACAAAATGTTTAGCAAACAATACCCAGTCAAATACTGACAGACTATACATGACAAATTAGATATGTTATGGTATAATGTAGTTTACAATTCAGCATTGTTGGTTTTTACAATAGGGTACAATAGCTAGTTTGCTATTGGCTATTGCAAATTGAAATAGCCAATAGGAATCAATCTAGCATTGCATTCCTATGGCCAAAAATTCCCGGGAGAGTTTTTTTTTTTTTTTTTTTACAGCAGCAGAACCGCCGGCCAATAGAAAACTGTTGGCCGGAGCTAGCTGTCACTGCTAGCTCCGCACAATCGTTTTCTATTTCTATTTTTCTACTTTTTAACTGTTTTTCTGTTCTGCTCGGTTCCACAGAGGAACCGAGCAGAAGAGCCGAGCTGAATGCCGCCTAGTTTGCTTCGGCTATTCACTCACTGCTGTTCGTCATCTATGAGAATAGACCGAACAGCAGCGAGTAGCCTGCCGGAGGTTCGGCTTAGCCGATCCAGATGTTGGATCGGCTGAGTCGAACTCCTTCTGCACTTCGGGTCGGCCGAACATGCTGAGCATGTTCGGCCGACCCAAAGCCACGTGAAGCCACCCGATGTACGGCTGATTTCAGCCGTACCAGCCTGAAGTGAATAGCCGAACAGCGTTCGGATCACTTCGCTTTAGGTTGGTCATTCACTCTGCTGCATACGACAGCTTAGTGAATAGACCCCTATATCTCTACCTACATAGATTTGCCAGCTTTCCCTAACAGCTCCAAGACACACTGACAATGTTGCTATTGTGAGCCCACTCTTTTAATGGAAAGCGGCTGGTTTTCCATTGCTTTAAATTATTAGCACTTGTAACTCAGCTAGCCAGGCAAAAGGCTGTTCACTGCATTAAAGCTTGTTCCTTTTTTTGGTGGTAAACTTGGAACCTTTGCAGCCCAAACTTTGGCTGAACTTTGCAAATCCTGAGAATTCCCCCACAAAACCATGATAGTGTTAAGCCCAAACCTAATCCCTAGTAATTGGCTAATTACTGCCACATGGAGTAAGTCACATGCTTCACCATACCTGGAATTATCAGGTCTCATTGGCTCCTCATCCTTATCTTTTAAGTCATCACTGTCTCCTGTAATGATGTAGAGGTCAGCAGGTGGATCTATTGAGAGCTGAAGGGACACAGAAGATTAACACTCTTTGAAGTTTGCGTGCAGGCAACAAATTAAGATTTCTATTGAACAGAGCAGTGTTTGGTGGTGCAAGCAGGGAGCAAATATGAGTAATACTCTTCTGTAGGAGACAATGCATGGGCTGCTATAGCGTGCTCTATAGCAAACCATCAGCTTTTTCTTTCATATTCCCAAGGCAGATATGAATCTACAGGGTTAGTGTGAGGGTTAAAGGAGAACTATGAGGTGAGTGCTTTTCATTCACCTCATAGTTCTAGACGACCTGTGACAATGAGACTGTCACAGGTTGGCTCAGTAGATCGGGAGGTGAGCGAACACATACCGGCGTTCGCTCACCTCTCGATCTTGCCACAGCCCTCTGCCGTGACAGGGGAGGGGCTGGATTCCCCGCTCCGATCCGCCAGCGCTGACTGGCGGTTTGGACGGGGGAGGGGGCGGTTACAGTTGGCTCTGCCTCTAGATAGGCAGAGCCAGCTGTCACTCACGCAGCTGGGCGGATCCAGACATAATTGTCGGGATCTGCTTCAGCTGCGGCGTCTTAGTATACCGCGAGCAGTAGCTTGCGGTATACTGAGCTTAGGGTGACAGGAGGACGCTAGTTTGTGTCCTTCCGTTACCCTAAGGAGAACTATGGGGAAAAGCCTTAACCCCATAGTTCTCCTTTAAGAGTTTGTGTTATATTACAGTAAGTGTTAGTGGAAGGGGGGCTAGGGCATGGTATTTCTGTTAACCACAGGAGTTCTGTGCCAAAAACTAACACCAAGCTCAAAGTGTTAAAGGCTAATTTAAAATTACCATTTCACAGCTGCACTAGTTTTTCTTTCAGTTTGTGCTGAATTGTTCTTTTGGATTATGGTTTATGCCCTATGCTTAAAGTAGTATTAAGTTCTGGGCATTTTTTACCTTAATGCATTCTCTGCATTAGGATAAAACCTGCCAAGTACCTTTTTTCTCCCCTGTCCCCCCAAGTCCCCCCCCCACACTTACCTGTCAGTTACGCTCGTCCCCGCTGCCGGTCCCGAAGCGATCCTGCATTCCCCGTACTTCCTGGTTGCGGGGGGAGGATACTTATGGCAAAGGAGCTATAGGCTCCTTCTGCCATCAATCAAATTGTTGGGCGGAGATGAGGGGCGTGGTCTGCCACAGGGCTGTGTGTGTCTCTATGGACGCACACAGCCACTGCGGGCACAAGCGCGCACGTGTGCCTCCATTAGCCGATGGATGCACCCGGGTAGTGGACGGGGGGACGATAGCTGCGGAGACACACTAGAAAACAAGGAATTACAAACTTTTAAAGCAATACGGCAACAGCCCCAATCAAAGGTGGGTCTCCTTGCAGGAAATATTGTTTTTAAAAGGAGGCTTTAATAACACTTTAAGTTTTGTCAGTGGGAATGCATCTGAAATGTATGACAAATGCAGTACATACATTTGCACTGCTTTTACCACTTCTTTTCAAGTGTAATTAATGATGACCTTGTTAATGAAAACAGAATTCTGTTTGGTAAAAGAGCTTACAGATACATTACCTTCTCAGATGCAACTCAAGACATAATGTACGTGTTTGTGGGGGGAAGTAGGAATCATTTGTGGAGCAGGAGTGCAGCTGGCGCAGAGGTGAGTGGTGGATGAGGTGTATTGGGAGTGCTGAGGAGCAGTAAACAAGGTACGCAGAGTGTTTGGAGATGAGCGGTGGATGAAGTGTGCAGGGGGTGCAGAATTACCAGTCGATGAAGTATGCAAGGATGCAGGAGATAAGGTATGCAGGGGGTGCAAAGTTAAGTGGTGTGAAGTTGAGTGATGGAGAGGTGCTGAGGTAATCAGTGATGAAGAAGAAGTGTAGTGGTTTCCAGTGGAGGATAAGTGAAGCTTATGCAGAGGTGAGTGGTGAACAAAGCCTGCAGGGGGTGTTGAGGTGAGTAGTGGATAAAGAATGCAGGGGGTGCACAGAAAAGGAGTAAATGAGGTCTGCAGGGGGTGCAGAGGTGAAGGGTGGATGAGGTACAAAGGGATTAAAGAGGTATGCGGTGGATGAAGTATATAAGGGGTGTAGAGAAGAGTGGTGAACGAGGTGGGTGGGAGCAGTATAGATGAGCAGTGGACGAGATGTGCAGGGTTGCACATCTCGTCCACTGATGAAAAGCAGCTGCGCAGGGCAGTCAGCAGCTCTCGTTTAACATCAAGTAGAAGTGCTCATGTAACATCAAAAGAAAGGCTCTCATGTGACCATCAAGAAACCAGATCATGAATCAAGAAACTCAATCTCATCAAGGACCAACCCTTTGCCTTACTTTGAGAGAGCCTAATCCATATCCACTGAATTGGACCCTAGTAGAATCTACCAAAACCAGGACTTTGTTAAGTACTCTGATTTTATTCATTTGTATTTTACTGTCGCTAGATATTTGTCTATCTTTTTGAGACATCTTTTTTCTGTATATTTTTCCGGCTCTGTTTCTTTTATTAAAAAATTATCTTAAAAATTGTTAAGCTTATCTAATGTATCCTTGTCTCTGTGAAGAGTGCTACTGTATAGTAATCCTGTTATATTCCTGTCTGAAAGGACAGTGGTATCATAGGCTTTAAGTTTTTGAAATGCCACAGCATTTGTTGAGGACTGTGTTTCCTTTAAAACATGTGGTGGCAGCTACTGTTTTGTTTGTAATGGGTTAACTGCAGAGTTAACCAACCCTAGTGATGATCGCTCTCAGTCTGCTGACCTGAGATTGTTGTCCCGCGAGCTGGGAAATCTCTGTGTAGGTTGGGGCTGGGAGTGGTATTGCCATGTTCACAGTGACGACTCACTGTTTGGTTCTTTTTTCATTATATAGTAAAAAACTAAAAACCCCAGTGGTGATTAAATACCACCAAAAGAAAGTTCTGTCTGTCCCTAAAAAATGGTTTAAAATTAATTTCAGTACAGCATTGCATGACGGAATAAATGTCAGTTAAAGTAGCGCAGTGCTGAATACTGAAAAATGGCCTGGCCAGGAAGGGGGCTTAATAACCCTGTCAGCAAGTGGTTAACAATCCTTTTGGAATGATGCTCAGAAATCTATTTGTGCTTTTTTCTATTTTGTGCTGAAATATATTTATTATAATTATTGTTACAACATTTAGCAATGTAACAATACTTTGGATTTCCACATTACTATATTACAAATGAGAATATATAAAAAGTATAAATATAATAATAATAACAACTATGTTAGAAAGGAAACACTGAGGGGGGGATTTATCAAAACTGGACCAGACAGAATCTGGAGCAGCCGTACATGGCAACCAATCAGCTTCTATCTTCAGTCTGTTCAGTTAAGATTTGAAAAAGAAAGCAAGAAGCTGATTGGTTGCCGGTTATAGTTGCTCCAGATTTTGTCTGCTCCAGTTTTGATAAATTCTCCTCTTACTGTATATTTACTGTTTCTGGTTTTTCCATTTGTCCATTGTTATTAATCTTTGTAAGGCTCAGTTTAGGAACCCCTGTCATAGATGGATACCTTTACTTGCATCATCTTGCAACGGTTGTATACAGAGCTTACTGATATATTTCCATCCATCAGCATAGCCAACCTCTTTACAGTGACCACCAATAGAGATAATTTTATACCACCATACCGCCAATGAGGCAGAAGATGGTACCAGTATAACAACAACAATTTCATTCATTACAGTCCATTCTTTGGCATCCTTCCACCATTTGAAAAGCTAAATGAACAGATTGTACTATATTTGTACCCATCTCTTTTGTAAAATAAAAGCATTTGTAAGATATACAATTTTTTACATTATTCCAACAAAATCTAAGGTTTTTTGATCCATCATCAAATGATTTTGCTTCACTGATGTCCTGACTTACCCAGAGATGTATATCCTGCTGATTGTTTTCCTACCTAGTAAGGATACAAGTTTTTTTTTCATATGACATTATATTTGTATTGAATTATTTTATACATCAAAATGTATATTTTGTAAATTCTACTTAATGCTGCTTTAAGATTCTCTCAGTAGTCAAGAGCCGATCTCATTCTTCTTCAAAAACTGTGATTCCTACTGCAAACTTCCGCTGCTTGTCAAACATATTCATTTTCTCTTCACCAAATCTCGGTGATCTCCTGACCTACAGTAGCTTAACAGTCATCCTTCTCACTCCTTATCCAAACTTGAGTCCCTTGATGGTCCTCCTCACTCCACCTTCAGTCAAGAATTTGTCATTTGCCATATTCACATGTGACCTTTACTCATCCCTAAAAACTTTAGTTACTCATCAGTCATCCTTCTCGTTCCTCCTCCAAATCTCAATTACTCTTCAACTGAACCTTTTCTTCAAATGTAGTGAAGACAAATGTCTTCATCCAGACATATGTATATGTATGTATCTGTATATGTATGTATAGATATATTTTTTGCTGTGTGTTTCAAGTTTAAGAACATAATGGAATGAATACAGATGTTCCTCACTTACCGACTTACCTGTTTTGCGACCACTCGCACTTACGACGGACCGCCGCTCGACCTCCGACCTTGCGCGTCAGCGTCAGCGCGCCGTGTCGCCGGCGGAAGTGGTGTCCTCCGATCTTCACTGCGGGTTCCGGTAAGTATTTTAATTGCCCGATGTACAGTACACTGTTCGGTACTGTACATCGGCAACGCTATACAGTACTGTACTAATGCAGTACAGTACTGTATAGCGTTCCTCACTTAACGACCAATCCGTTTAACGACCTGGTCGTAGGAACGGAACTCGGTCGTTAAGTGAGGAATACCTGTATAAGTTTACTTATATCTCTTGCCCTGGGCTAAAGATTTAACATTTTGGGGGTTATTCAGAAAGCTGCCAAAGGATCTAGCCATAGCTTCGGCTGATCCTTTGGCTAGCTTCGCCCCCAGGACCACCTCGGTTCAGTAGAACCGAAGGCCGAAGGGTCCCAGTCGGGCCGAAGGCATATGCTTCGGCTCAATTGAGCCCAGGTGAAATTTGAAGCTGGCCGAACGGCCAGCCATTGGCCGGCTGACAGCCTGCTACCGTTTGCTAACCGGGGCCAGCCATCTTTCATTACGACGAGAGTTTAGAAGAGCTGATGTACCGAAGGGCTGCTGTACGGGCTATTCACTATAGCTCATACAGCTCCCGAAGCCGGCCGAGCAGCTCAGTTGAGCCGAAGGCATATGCTTCGGCACGACTGAGCCGAGGTGAAATTTGAAGCTGGCCGAACGGCCAGCCATTGGCCGGCTGACAGCCTGCTACATTTTGGTAACCAGGAACACCCATCTGTCATTACGACGAGAGCTTAGAAGAGCTGATGGTGATATGAAAGCCGACTCTGCTATGCTCTAATCTTAATGACAGAACAGCATCTGATTACTAGGTAACCAGCGGACCCTGTTCTGTCATTAAGATGAGAGCTTAGCAGAGTCGGCTTTAATATCCCCGCCGGCTCTGACAAGCTCTCATTGTAATGACAGCTGGTCCCGGCCAATAGAAAACCATTGGGCGGAGCTAGCTGTCATTGCTAGCTCCGCACAATCATTTTCTAATTTTTTCAACCTTCCTTTGACTGCTTTTCTATTCTGCTCGGTACCGCTGAATGCCGCTCAGCTATTCACTCACTGCTGTTCGGCATCTATGAGAATAGGCCGAACAGCAGCGAGTAGCCTGCCAGAGGTTCGGCTCAGCCGATCCAGATGTTGGATCGGCTGAGTCGAACTCCTTCTGCACTTCGGGTCGGCCGAACATGCTGAGCATGCTCGGCCGACCCAAAGCCACCCGATGTACGGCTGATTTCAGGCTTGTACAGATGAAATCAGCCGTACAAGCCTGAAGTGAATAGCCGAACAGCGTTCGGCTCACTTC
This sequence comes from Nanorana parkeri, assembly GCF_000935625.1. Lineage (NCBI taxonomy): Eukaryota > Metazoa > Chordata > Amphibia > Anura > Dicroglossidae > Nanorana > Nanorana parkeri. Next base: position 2,889,446 of record NW_017306294.1, on the reverse strand, counting down.
ACTTAGGGTCAGTTATTCACTTGGCTGCCTACGGCAGTTTGGTGAGTAACCCCCTAAGCAAGACAGGACTGGAGCACAAGAAAAGAAAGGAATTGTGCGGAGGGACAGCATGACAGGGGGAGAAGGGGAGCTAGGCAGAGCGGGGTTAACTGCTAGATAAAGAAAGGGCAAAAGTAGGGTTTGTGGGTTGGCGAGGTGGGACCTCTTAAAAGGGTGATCCATGCAGAGGGGGAAGGAGTTTTACAGAGAAGAAGTTGCAGTCAGACAAGTGTTTTTCCCTCCCGCCCAATTGTTTTTTTGTTTTTTCTCGCCTTCTTCCTTTTGTTCTTTTTAGGTTTGGGATGTATTGGCTGATCACGGCAGTCTTGTGGCAGTTTGGGGTCCTTGAATGTGGTCCCTTGGTTTATTGGAATAACGTTTGGGGACCCATCCTAGGTGTGGTGTCTTTTAAGTGGTGGTCAATTGGTTTGATCACTTAATTTTGGGCAGGAAGTGTCTGCAGGTGAAGTGTCCCTGAGGTGATGGTGTTGTGGCTGGGGTCTCAATATTAGTTATCTGAAGCTGCAGACGCAGTTTATGGGGCGGTTTCTTGTTACTTTATGTGCCTTCAAGGACCCAGAAACCAGGTGTTAATTGTGTAGCTGTGTTATTTTGTTTAAAATAATAATATTTTGGTTATTTTGTATTTAATTTTGATATTTAATTAAGCAAGCGGCTGCTGTGGCCCTTTGAACTCCATACACGTCTAGTGTGATTTATTTGTAAAATGGGTGATGGATGGGGGTCTTAGCAAGTTAGTGGGTTACTGGCTTTAGATTGGCTTCCTCTGAAATACCTTTGTCATTGTAAATGGCATCAAATGGATCATACCTGACCCTACTATTAATCATTGTAAATCTCATCAAATTTCTTTAGCACATGAATCTACTGTTTTTTACAAGCCACACCACAACTCAGTTCACTGTAAGATACAACAAGTTTACCATTAAATTACTATTTTAAATAACTAAACTGACTTTAGTGTTACACATGTACATGTTCAGAGACTGTATCTTTTTTTCTCCCACAAAGGTTATGACCATCTGTATAATGGTTAAAAATATTTTTTTTCCTCCTCAGTGCTAAAATCACCATAATTTATGCTAGTTACTCCATTAAATATTGTTATGACATGCAACATCTATAAATATAGTAATTATCTATTCCAGATACAATTTAGATAATTATATAATTATTTGTCTTTCAACATCTATGTGACTGCTAAATATAAACAAAGCTTAATTCGCTAAATAAAAGTACACACACACAGTATAAGCAGGGTGTAAGGCTGACATAAATGTATAAAGAAGGGTGTTTTCTGTTAATATTATTCCAACTTCTTAAATAATATTTCATAGTAGTTGTAGTACCTGTAAAAGTGATAGAATTATCCTTGGGCGTTAGAAGCATTAAAATACTATCTGTTAGGTAGAAGGTTTAGACTGGTTACCGATCATGCACCTTTAACTTGGATGAGGCAAAATAAAGAGACAAATGCTAGAGTGACCAGGTGGTTCTGCCGATGGTCTTTCCCGTGTACACTGCCTAATGGGGAAGGCCGCTGATGTGAGGAAAAAAATGTTTATGAATCATAAAACTTGTAACAAGATTGCTAGAATTAATAATTTTGTATTTTTTCACAGATACACACACATACATACATACACATACAAAAACACACACTTTCTTAAGGGGTGATTTATAAATGCTTTTCCCATGCTCCACAGCACCATCTAGGGGCTTTAGTGCATTGTAAATGTCATCTGCCCAGCATGTAACATTTATAAATCAGAAAGATAAGAAATAGATCTCTGCTTAGAAGACCAGACTTATGGGCTAGTGTCCCTATGTACACAGTATCCAGTATGCAGACACCAAGTTAAATGTACAGCCTCAGAGTTTTTTTTTAGAAGGGTCCCTCAAAAAAAGAAATGCCTCTAAAGACACATCAGCAAATTGTCTTGCGGTGTGTTGCTTTGGTTGGTTCCTAACAAACTCAGAATGTATATTACTATAGTGAATTTACCTTCAGCCTCCAGACAGGTGAGTCAGGATGGAGAGCAGAGTGGTGCAGGAGGAGAGAGCTGTCAGCTGTCACAGGAGGACGGCTTGGCCCCCTGTGATAAGGGAGTCAAGATGAAAAGCACTTTACAAACAGTCAACGATCAGCTGATCGCTGAGTGTAAATAAAATTAACAGTATGCTTACTGTGTCCCCAATTATGAATGAACAGGAAGTGCTCAACGTCATTTCCTGTTCATCCATGATTGTGGACTAGGGATGCACCTATACCGATACTAGTATACTCACTGCTGGCTTCCTGATTGGCTGGGAAGCGTGCTCCTTGCTCCCTCATCCATATGAGGGAGCATGGAGCCAGCGCCCCGGGCAATCAGGAAGCCAAGCGGCTAATCGGGAAGCAGGTTGGCGAGTCATTACATGCTTTCACGGTGTAATCACAAAGCTGGGTGGCAAGCCGTTACACTACACCCGGCTTCCTTGATGGAACTTCCGGTATCAGTATTCAGTATCAGCGAGTACCAAAAAAAATATATAGGTACATGTACTTAATACCGAAAAACTGGTATTGGTGCATTCCTATTGCAGACATAGTAACTCATACTATATCCACAGTTTATAAATGGACAGGAGCACTCAGTATAGAGGCTTCCTGTTCTTTCATAAAAGGGGCTGCAGAAAAAGAGATTGAGGACTCCCACATGTTCTCTTGCATCTCGTATCAATGCAAGGGTGTGTTAGGGTTCCCTGTTATGTCTAGACATGGTGTATTGACAAGAAAGGCTCTCTCCAGCATGGGAGAGACCATGTGTCTTGATTGGCCAACTCTCACGTACCTGGTTGGAGACTGAGCTGTACAGGGAATTACCCTTGCACCACTTGTCTAACGCTCGTGGAGGCGGTGACACGAGAAGTAAAGAGACAGGAAAGCACGAGTGCCAATGCAGTGACTGAGCACATACTGAACTGGAACTTGAGTGTATTGACCTGAAGACCATAATGGCTGGAGCCAGGCAGCAAACTGGAGCAGTGCCATGGAGCTGGAAGCTGGAGCTGGCATGGAGGATATCAGCACAGAGACAAGGCTGCAGGAATCAGAAAGAGTCATGTGGAGATCAGGATCAGCATCAAGGTCACAAACCTTGGTCACGAAAATCTGATGCAGAAATGCTGTGCCAAACCGGTTGCTGCAAACGGAGCCAAAGTCACAGTCCAAATGAGGTGCCAAATCAGTAAACAGAAGCAAAGTAAGGGAAGTAAACCAGAGTCAAAGAAAGGCCAGCTTAATCACAGGATCGGGTAAGAGGAACACAGGAAGGAGCTAAAGACCAGTAAGCAACTAGTTTAGGAGTCATACTGATTTTTATAGGCTATCTGGTGCCAATGGGCATGCTAACCTGCTTGCACATGTACAACCACTAATGCTTACATGCAAGAGTCCAGTACACACACATCTGCGTGCACCAACACCAGCAAGTGCACACCTGCTATTGTAATCTTGCAGCATATCCATGTATTTGGTATCATGCTTATGGATTCAGTATATCCGAGACTAAGTCCACCAAAGATTATTAAACTACAGCTCCGAGGAGGATTTAGGGATCTGGAGGAGGTGTGGACTGAGCCCTCTCTGGCATAGCGCACTCAGACCGTGGGAGACATTAGAAGTGGCAGGTTACACTGCTCTAAGCTGTATGCTTATCACTCCAGGGAGAGACACAGCCCCTATGGTGATTTATACTGAATCCTGATAGACATTTACAGTGGCACAGGGGGAAGATACTGCCTGTTCTTCTGCTTTATGAATCCTGATTTCAGCTTAGTAAAGGACTGACTGATCCTCCATAGAGAGAAACTGCTACCTGACCTTGTGAGCGGATCCTGAGACCGCTATATCAAATGGGACACTGCCATACTTCCACTGCTGAAAAAATCGTGAGTGGACCACATGGCTGCTACTAGAGAGATAGAGGCCTGCCACCTCTGTGTACAGACTGCTGTTGAGACCAAGGGAAGTCAAATGGAGAGGTGGGGACGCCCCCTTCCACGGACCAATGTGGGAGCTGCCATTCAAGCTGCAGGATTGGTGAGAAGCCATCGGTCACCTGCAATTATTGGAGTTTATTGTACCTGTAACACAGTATGGGCCCCAACGTTGGCTAATCTAGAATATTGCTACTGTTCAGTAGTATAGGGAACTGGCGATATTTGGGACTGAGTCACTATTAATCCAGTATCCACAGTCAGTGGGGATCTATTCAGGTAGCTCAGCACTGTATATTGAATTAATTAGACAGCCGCGGCTGAAGGATGTCTTAATAACTAATGGAGTCTTTTCAATTGTTTGTGTGCTATTCCAGTTGCCTCAATCCAGGTATTCATAAGACTGATTTACATCTGTATCTTGTTTTATCCATTTTTTAATATGTAATTTTTTTAATGTCAGGATTATAACTGATTTACCAACACCAGGCACCGTATACATTTCATATATTATCATAAGACTGTATTTCAATTTTATTTATTCTTCACAATTTTTGGTATGTTTTTGTTGCATCATTGTAGCCCTGATAATAGGGGCTCCCTCTGATCCCCAAAACACGTTGGCTTTGTGATAAAGTATTTTACTTCAACTTGAGTAAATCTGTATCTGGACAAATATTTTTCAGTGTGATAGTCCAATCTCAAATTATCTCAGCTACAAACCAAGGAGAAAGTGGAAATCCTTTGGTGTGGAGAAGCTGCCAACTCCAAGCATACAGATATCTTGGTCAATTACTTCCATTGCCTCCATAACAATAGGACAACTGTAAGGTCAAATCACCACCTCATCAAAAAATGTTCTTTATTCATATCTCAGTTGCTGTACTACCTGTCAGTGCTTGGGCAAAGAACTAGCATTGCATGCAGCCTAAATACTTTCAGCCTCTTCAACATCATGTTACCTATCCACCAGCTTGGAAGTACTGGGCTGGTAACCTCAGGAGGGTCCAAGCTGTTTGTTTGTTTGTTTGTTTCTTCCTTTAAAAAAAAAAGGCAACAATGTAGCACATTACGTACTCTACTAACGATATGCAGAAAATGCACTAATGTACTAATTCAAAAATGTTTATGGAGTTTAGCTTAATATGTGTTCTCTGTAATACCTAAAGCATCACACTGCTTAATACAACATCATTACAAGAGTATTTCCTGAATCCAATGCAATGTAACTTCCTCTCCCTCGATTAGCATCACCAGTCACATTGAAACTTCCATGGCATGTGTAAATGTGATTGGTGGCTGTGAAAACCTCTTGGTACTGTACTGTTGTTTTCATCATGCTTTTGTTTGTGAGGTGCAGTGGGCTCATTGTGGGATTAACAGATTACTTACAGAAGCAATAGGTTAGATGGGTGCAGAGCAACAATGCCTAGATGAAAAACTGAAGAGCTAATCAAGAAGACAATCTGCCCAGTATGTATCTTCAATTTGAATTTTCAGTTTGGACTGGGAGCATATAGGAGCTATATATGTGCAGATTCTAATGGAGCCCCCATTCTGCCACTAGCAAGTCCTTTGTGTTCTCCCCTTACTATGTGGTGGTCCCATACAAGTCCATGACCTTGATAGGGGAGATACAGAAGCTGGCCATAGCCGAACCATGTGCTGGTCAGATTAGAGAATCAAGCCTAAGCATGGTTTACAACTTCCTTACCCTTCCTTCATTGCCTGCTTTTCCTTTTTTTAAACCTAAAAGC
>NW_017306294.1:2861033-2883633 GCF_000935625.1 Nanorana parkeri | reverse complement strand
TGTATTTCAAATTAATGTTTAATCAATATATTATATGTTCATCAAATTACATACAATTTTGTGTGAACAATCCTTTTAATTTGATACATTATCTTTAGTATTATTTCCATATAAAAATCAATTGAACTAATTAAAGCTAAAACATCTATTATGCTCAAAGTATGTGTAGCAGTCTACTGTACTTTACATGAATGTAGCAAAAGGGAGCCCATTTGTTGAATGAGCTGAATACGGATGAGTGCATCACTGCAGTTGTAGCGAGCACAGAATGCACATTGGTACAGTGTGCATGTACCAGAGGTGGGCTTTGGTGCAGTGGCGAATAAAGTGGGAGCACACTTACCACTGCACAAAAGCACACCTCTGTGTTCACCAGAGATGATGAGGGGAGGATAAGGGTCAGGTGCAGTGGTGAGAGATTACAGTGCCTACAGTGTGAGCTGCAGCAAAGAGGTTATGTGAACTTGCTGATCTTGTGCACTGATCTGCACATGCATGGCACAGTGCACATAAACACTGAGAAGCACTAAAGCAGCTTTTATGACAGAGAATACATGCAGAGTCTCTACAGTCATAAAAATATTACCTGTCAGCATTTTTTTAATTCTAACTTTACTTCCACTTTAGGAACATATGAATCACAGACTCAAGAATGCTTTGAATACGTGTCAAAAGAATGTCTGACTTCCTTATTTCTATTTTTCTTCTAGGCCAGCAACTCAGACAGCATTGAAGCCAAAGCATTAACATGACAGCCAGAGAACTGGCAACCTACATGGTCATGTTCATAACTGGTGCATCTGTTACCACCCATCTTTCCTGACAGGTAGCTTAGCACATCTGTTATAGGTAGACTGTAATGGTTTTTGTTTCAATATTTTTCTTACAGTATGATGTACATGTTTTAAGTTTACAGCTCATAAACTGAAATAATGCCTTACTTTACCACAATCTATCCAATCTATCATTTTTTTTCTTCATCTTGCAGCAGATTTTGTATACTGCATCCTCACACATGGCTAGCTAAATGCCTCCGGGTAGATTCTGTAAAGGCATTTTTTGCAGGGAAGGGGTACTTGTTCATTAGCTGATGTTAGTTGCTGATGCATTTGTTATGTTAGTTTTTTTCTACATAAATGTTTTTATTGTGGTTTTAATAACAAGTGCTGGCTTGAAGCCCTGCAAATATTGGTAAAGGGAACAAAGCCAACAAAATAATGTCAAGGTTACTGCTTTGTGCAGTAATGAAGAGAAATACAGACAAATATAATTGGTTTGTTAATGGCATATTACTTTGAAATGAATCAAGAGCATCAAACTGCCATGTGATCTGACCTGATAGCCGAAGGATCGGCCGAAGCTATGGCCAGATCCTTCGGCAGCTTTGTGAATAGACCCCATAATGTAGGATACAAACTGATCCTGGATGCTTGCACTACTTCTACTACCCTAACCTCCAGGCAATTCGTCCCTTTCCATGTTGTAGCTTAGGGAATCCTCAAAATGGAAGATGTCACGCTGCCTGACAAAGTTATGTAAGTCACATTCTGTTATACCAGCAGTGATTGCATTTTCCATGCTCTGGTATATTGGGATGTGGAAGAAATGCCACTTATTGGCAAGGAAAGTTCTCAGGATGGTCCACTCTTTGCCTTGTAGCATCTCTCCAAGTGCTGAGCGACCTTATATGCTGGAAGCTCAGCAGTTCCCAATTGACACAATGTCTACATGTATGTAGGTGATGCAATAAATAATAATATTACAAAAGAAAAACAATTCTTGTAGTTGAGGTATTTGTTGCCACTGCTACTGGCACTATGATGTGTATATGTTCCCATCAGTTGCTCCCACACAATTAGGGAAATTGTATATCACCCAGAAAACATGGGTGATGTTGGATCATTCTTTGTTTGTTGGCTTCTTCCTTACCACATTTCTCAGCACATTCCAAATCACGGTGCATTTGTCACGCACTATGCTGCTTGCTGTTGACTTCCCAACCATGAAATCATAGGGAAAACAAGCAATAAATTGTGAGTTGCAGGGCACCTAAAAAGAGAACCAAAATTGGTATACAATTTTTGTGTATGTTCAGCAGTTCACAGTACAAAAACAAGATGGTGAAGCAATAATAGACAATTTAAATCGCTATCTAACAAAGCAGGGGAAGCAGAAATAGATCCAAGACAGAAACATACAATAAGTATATACACCATGGAGCACCTGGCCCCCACACTCCACATAGGCATCCTCTGCAGTCCCTCTTCAGCCAAAACTTCAGCTTCCATTAGTCTGTCTACCTCACATCCTCCTTTTCCATCTACTTAACCATCTTCTGATCCACGCATGGCTCCAACCAGGAGACAGGGCAGAAAATAATGAGCCACTACTTTCTCAGTCATTTTACCACCGGCTGTGATTTGTAGTTTCTATTGATGTTCTTGGTTTGTTTAAGTAACATTTTTATGATAAACTTTGGTGTTTTACTAATATTATGGAAACATTACATGTACAATGTACTATATACTTATGTATTTATATTACCTGACGTTGGTAGTGTTAGAAGAATTAATTAAAGGTGTGATGAAAAAAAAATGCTAAAAGAACACTTTACACAAATAAAAACTTATCGCAAGGTGATTATTAGCCTTTCAACAGGTGGAATATCTTTTCTGAAAAACAGGCCCTGATGCTCCAGATGGCTGGATGGAAGACTAAGCAACTCATCATAACTGTGAAGAAAGAAAAATTGGTGTGTTAATAATCAATTAATTAGAAGAGACATTGTCAATTTGCACATGCACCGTTTTCTGAGATAATTTCACTTTGCCCTGCATGTGCAAGGTCACATTTTTAACTATGATGGGGATATAATGAGGAAGAGCAGATAAACTCACCTTTTCAAAGACATCCAGTTGTAATTGATAAATGTATTCTCATATTCTTGAAGGTCATCATAGAGGACACAAAAATTGCCCTCTTTGTTTACAATAGTGATCACTGGGTTGAGCCAGTATCTTCGCCTCTCCTTCTCTACCTCTTCAAGCAAAACTGGTACGCTTGCTTCAGTTACTGCACAAATTGCAGAAAAAGCAGACATCTCTCAGGATTGCTCAAATACGCACCATTACAAGCCACAAATAATCCAGAAAGCAGATCCCTAAAAGTTGATGCCTTATAATGTCACAGTGTAAATAATTTCTTATTGGCCAAGACAAAAACCCAGTACACATGAAAGAAGACAAAAATACATTATAAATGTGTGTCAACTCAAGACCAAAACACATAACAACACACATTGAAAAAAGTAGGGATGCACCGATACTTTGATACATTTTCATGAGAACTACCAGGGTTGCACAGGTTGCAGCTGGGACCTGGCTCTGGCGCTCCACCACTGTCCTGAAATCATTAGTCAATATTGTTTTAGAAAAACTGTCACATGACAATAAGCAAAAATGTATCAGTACTCGTACTTGTAAGTACTCGGGCAAGTATCAGTACTTGTACTTGCAAAAATGGTATTGGTGCATCCCTTTATTTATATTTATAAAAACAAAATCATACAATAAAACAGAGATGTACAAATCCCAGGAGATCTGTGTGCTCTTTACAAATGACAGCTGCCTCCTAACTTTTTAATTTTTCTCTAGTCTAGTCTTGGAGCTGGAAAAGTATCTGTACTTGTACTTGTACCGGGTACGGTACCTTGTATCGGTGCATCCCTAGAAAAAAAACAAAAAATACATCAAACTGCAAATGCAATGGTGTAAACCTAGCCTTAATGTTAACAAATCATATTTCTGGATGTTATTAATGAATGTTGCTTTACAATACATATTTAAAAATTAGTCAGGCTCATGGGTAAAGTTGCAGATATAATATATGCCGAAAAAGCAAATCATGGTGCTAAGGTCTGATCCAGCGGAATATGTCTCTTGTTATGAAGATGTAAACATTTCTAGTGTATCCAAGAATAGATTCCATTTGGGATGACAGCCTGTCGTCATTAGAAAGCTATTACTCCAAGAGCTTAGATGAAAGCACATTAACAAAAGGTATTTCTTTGTCAATTATTAATGATGTGAAAGTGTATGAACAGATTGTCGATAAAGATGCTGGCAAAACTATTTTGCTCAAAGGTCCAAACAGCAAGTCTGTGACCCATTAGCTTACAGTTTATGAAATCAATAACCCCATGGACAAGTGTAAATGCTCACATTCACACAATAGATTTCCAATGCGTCTGTGCAGTGTTGATAGTCCATATTTTGCATTATTCAAAGGAATTAATGGAATCAGCATTTTATAACTTGTCAGAAAAAAAAGTATCTCCTCTTACTTGTTTGTGGCTTGTTTATAAGGTTAGTAAATCAACCCCATGGTGTCTGTGTATAGGCTTGTATAGGCTTGTAACCTGAGCCAGCACTACAGGAAGAGGCCCTGTTAAAAAAAATCTGAGGGTTTAATGTCACTTTAACTATCCATGAGTTTATCTGAAATTACATGAATGCATTATCATTTTAGAGAAAAAAATACAACCCTTGCTTTGAAAAGACTTTCTCACATGGCATTTCCATGTATTTAACTGCCAGGGACTTGTGAAGAGATTAGAATTGTTGCTTCTCTATGGTGCCAATTTTCCTTCTTACCACATCGAAATTAAGTAGGTCAAGAGCCAGCATAAAAACTCAGCTGCCATAACATAACAACATAAAGGTCTTTGCCCTGCAAATAGGCTGTTCACTTTGCTGAAGAATTTTCACTCTTATGTGAATTTTCCCATAGCTTAGTTTATGATGTGAAGTTCTACTGACTTCCATCATCCAATCATGTGCAAGCACAAAACTGTTTTATTTCAATTCCTTCCACCTGATTGGGTATTCGTTGAAAAGTGAATGTTTACCATATTTACTAAACCCAGGAAAAATAGGAAAAACCATTGAATATGCTTTTACTAGAAATTGTACCCCCTTGTTTTAAAACAATATTTTTAATTAGGCTAGAGATTTTGTTTTAAAAACTAACTTACCTATATAATACTATGCTTGTACAAACACTGTCTGTCAATGAACTATACATTATAAACTGATATACTGGGCACCTACCAAGGTCAAACAACATGTTAGCATTTGTAATGATGTATGTGAACTAACAGTCATAACTAACAAGCTTTTAATATATAGATCTCAAAAGGTTCCCCTGAAAATGGACTCAGCCAGATAAACAAAAAATATTACTAACTATGATCCAATAACAGAGTAATATTGTTTTTTTAATGCTTGCTGTAAGTACATTTATTGAAAGGATTGAACATAAAGATGGTTATTACATGGCACATCCACAAAACAATATATGTCTTACTTTCTTATTTATTTTAAATGTCATTTGCAGCAACAAACAAATAAAAGTAATTGTATGTGATACAGTCAATTGCCTTGAAAGGTTTATACATGGAAACAATATGTTCTTGTAACAACACCATACATTATATAAAATAAAGTTATGAAAGCAAGAAAAAGCATATGCCGTTCATGTAGTTGTAAATGGCTAGTTTATATTATTTGGTAGCAGAAAGGCTTGGATTGCAAGCAGTCTTTTTTATTTTTTTGAAGGTCCAAAACTGCTAAAAACCTGTAAAAGATTATATAACAAATGAATAGCATCTAAGGAAAGAATGGAAAGAGAGGGCAGGGGATGTGGGAAGGAGGGAGGTGGCATGGGGAAGGGGATGCTCTCTGTCACCTGATGTACTAGAACTCCTGCCAATGGCAGAGGAAAAAAGTTGTGGCAGTGGGGTGTAGTTTCCATTAAAAAGGAATCATGAGTATCCATGGAGTCTAGACTTTAGTTTGATTTTCCACGTGATTGTTCAGCTATATTTCAGCTATATTTGAGCGTCTCAATGTTTTGAACAGCATGAATGCGTTTTTACCTATTTGTTTAGTACAGTCTTGTTGGTTGTCTCCATTTCAGTGATGTTAAACACCTTGCAGATGTTAGGATATGTTTCATAAAAAATACAGTTTGAGATACTTCAGACCTTCTTAGTTTTGACATGAGGTGGAAGATGTAAGGCACACGCAGGAATAAAAAATGACGCACATGCACAGTGACAACTAGCTCTCTTTTACAAAAAGAGCTATCCTTTTAATAAAAACTATAGGATGGATATAGTTTAAGTCAATTTTATAAACAAATAGTTCTTTGATAGCAATGGGCTTTTTACAGTTATATCATATCTGGTTGTTCTCAGTAAATTCTGAATATCCTTGTTTATTAAACCCATGTGCACTCTAGACTCGCTGTCACAAATTTGTATATTATTCTTTCTACATGAGAAATGCAAATTTTCTCCATATTTTTTCCAATTTGAGTGTAAGTGTTGCTGAAGCAAGCAAGGAAAGATTTAATTGTCTCAGCTTTAATTTCTGTTTATTTTCAGGATTGCTTTGTTATGCTGCCACTACAAATTCCTGCTGGCATTTCATCATAATTTTCCATTTTATCATTTTTTAAAAAGCCAGATTTTTTTTGTTTTGCAAGAATCAGAAAACAAGTTTATGCATCCTGTAATAGAGACATTTTACACGCTCTTTTTGTTTGCCCTAATGTTTTAACCAAGCAGATCTATAAGGAATATTGGGATGCAGCAGCGTGTGAAAATTGGCTTCATTAAAGCAGCACAACAATGGGACTGTACTTGTAGCATGCATGGATTTTAAACTCTGAGATCATTGTACCACAAATGGTCCATTCAGTCATGCCTCCATAACTACCATTACACTTTTTTTTGCCATACTCGTTTATTTTCTTCTTCTTGACCCACTGAGAATAATTCCTTCTCAGAAAAACACTTAAAAAAACTAGCAATAAACATAGATCAACACAACTTGCATAATAAAAACACATTAGGCTACATAATTAACTCTGTAGAATATGGAGTTTATAAATCACAAGAGGGTGCACATGAATAATGTATTGTGCCGTTTCCAGCTATTGTAAATTTAAGCAATGAGCTGCACCACTGTGTGCTCCGAGGCCTGATTGTATACATCTTTGGCACAGCGCTATAAGCCTAAAATTAATGGCATGTAGCTAAAAGTAATGGTGTGAGACTCTAAGCTTTTTCAGTAAAGTGCATAGGATCTGGAATCTTAGCAATATGTAATAACGTTAGTATTTCAAAATAAGGCAATAGATTCTTTTTTGTACCTTTGTACCCATGTTGTGCCTTTTTGGTGTTAGACAAAGAAGTAAGGCCTGGAATGGATATCTCCATACTGATCACAGATCTGAATTGCGGAAAAGTCACACAGGTCCCAATCTAGGGTGGCAAAATGTTTCAAGAATAGAGATTGTTCATTTAGCAAAGTAAATAGGTCTGGCAGTAAATAAGATGAAGTTGTTCTTTACTATGAATACCCAATGATGTGTGACAGAAACACAAACATTTTTTTTGCTAAATCATGATTGGTTTGTTGAAGTAAACATAGGCTCACTATATTTACTAGGGTTAGTGCCTATATAAGAGAGTAAGTATGAAGCAAAATAAATTATTTCACTCACGTTTACAATATAATTATACATTTTTAGTACAGCACTCACTGATAATGTACAACTCATAGCAACCAATAGGAAATGACCTATTCACTGATGCATTTCAGACATTATCCTTGCATGCAGTGTGAGAATCAGGCATCTGGCAGGGTTTTGTTTCTTTATGTGCAGCCTCCAGCCACATGAAGATCCCACATGAGTAAATTATAAATACACAAATGTCATTGCCAATATGTACCTGTACTGATGTACTGATGCATAAGTAGATAAACTAAAAAAAAATGCATTATAAGTTTATATAATAGTAGCAATGTATATGGAAACCAAAAAAATATTTATGCTAAACCATGTTTGATTTGTGTAAGTAAACATAGGTTCACTGTGTTTACTAGGTTTAGTGCTTATATTAGCAAGTCAGTATAAAGCAAAAAAAACAAACACTTTAACTCATATGTAAAATATAATTATATATTTCAGTATAGCACTGACTGATAATGTACAACTCAAAGTAACCAATAGAAAATTACCTCTTCATGGTGCATTTCAGACATTATAGTTGTGTGCAGTGTGAGAATCAGGCATCTGGGTTTTGCTTCTTCATGTGCAACCTCCAGCCACATGAAGATCCCACATCAATAAATTACAAAAAAAACACACATGTCATTGCCAATATGTACCTGTACTGATGTACTGATGCATACAGTGCATATGATATGGAATGATCAATTGTTTATCATTATGTGTATGGTCAACATAACACCTAACCATAATTTTTAATTGGATGGTTACCTCTTACTTCGAACCCTGACCACACAAGAACTTTATATACCATAAGCAGGAACTTTAAACTGGTATTACTTTTGTGCTGAAAGCTTGTTTGGCCAACAAACTCATGCTGTAATAGAAAGGAAATACAATGCAAAATTGAACTGATCTGGCACCATGATCAGTGTACATGGTCACTGGCTTTTATAAGTAATCATTTCATAGATTTACCCCAAGCTTATCAGGAGAATATACAATTATAACCATAAATTACCTGACGATAAAGGAATCTTGATCTGAATGATCAAGTCAAACAACTACTGAAAAAATGTCCTACAATCCTTTAATGGGGAATGAGTACCTTGTGTTGCTATACCACGGACTATGAAAGTCTAATTGACATCTGACCAGAAGCAACTGCATTTCAGTCCAATGCTCATATACAAGCTTTACCAATATTGCTTTAAATCCATCCTTGAAATGCAGTTTCTGCCCACATGAAATATCCATTAAAATGCACCTAATATAATGCTATTTGTTCAAAAAATCTGTACACAAGAGCCCATAGCAACCTAATGAGCATCCATTTGAAGATAGAATTAATAAGGACACTGCTTTAATTCCCAATCTACAATAGAAAATGGAGAGCAAGAATATGTTGCTAGACACAGCATGACATGGTTTACTTTTCTGCACATCTGGGAATTACTTTACATCATCATTTCTATTATTATCAATTCCATTCATTATTCATCCATTTTATTCAAATTGCTTTCTTAAGAAATGACCAAGCAGAATGTTAACTGCTGGCCATTTACTATTTGCTTTGATTGTTTACTAGGTTAAGTAGACAATGCATTTTTTTTTAAGTTTATCAGTTTATCTTGAGTTGCTAAGCTATAGTAGAAATACGGTGTATGGAATTAAAAGGATATGGGTTATTTCTGATGCCCCTACAAAACACTCTGCGTATAGGGAAACAAAGCCATTGCCTCAAATTAGCTCCAATTCCAGGATGGTAATTGGACTGACTGCAAAATCCTTGGATGATATATTTTGTCTTCTGATTAAGCAGGACACAAATAGTCTCTGTGCTGAATCTACTGCTTAATTGGGGGTTGCCTATTTTATAGTGTCCAAAAAATATGCATTTAATGTATTAAAAAAATCAACCAAGGATCTTAATGCTTATGTGTACATCTTAATTCTATTTAGCAGTTTGATAAACGCACATACTGCATTCCTCTGTGATGCATTTATAACAAAGTAGACAATCTATGCCTGCCTATTTCTGTATCTAAAATCTAGAGTTGTTCTGCTATTGAGTGGTTTGGAGTACTGCAAAATAAATCAAATATTATTGTGTATGAAAACCCAAAACCAATAATTTAATTTACAGTATTGCATCTTACCAGTCCTAACACTAAAAGCCCTACATTTAATAGCTTGCTTAATGGATTATTATTTCATAAGACCTTAAAGAGTACATCAGTGAATGACTGAAATTATTATTAGTTTGAGATCTTTATTATTTGCCCCCCTGCCGATGCCTTGGAAATTGTAGGTAGACAGTAAGAATGTTCTACATACATTCTTACAATTTCCAAGGTATCGGCAGGGGGACAAAGAATAAATATACATGTAGAGTTTTATGTAAACACTATTTTTCAGTATCTTTGGAATTGTGCCTCATTGTATACAGTTTTCTTAAGGCCCCATTCACACTGAGCAACATGAAAATCACGCGATTTTGAGCGATATTGCTCGACGAGCGATATTGAGCGATATTGAGCGACTTGTCGCGCAACTTTTTCCTATTGGGCTGTATGCAATCAGGAGCAATATCGCTCAAAATCGCTCGAAAAAAGGATCATCTAGGAGCGACAAGCTACCAGCGACGAGCTACAAGCGATATTGAGCGATATTGAGCGATATTGAGCGACGAGATGTGAACAGCTCCATTGAAATGGATTGGAGAAGCTACATAGAGCGATATCGCGTGGAAATATGAGCGATATCGCTGCAAAAATCGCTCGCTAAATCGTTCAGTGTGAATGGGGCCTGAACAAATCATTTTTTTGTGAATTGTGTTCGTTTATTTCCAGTGAGATATCACCCACTAAGCCACCGAGCTGCTTCTCAAAATATTCTACCAAATACATTTTTCAACTTAGTTTCCACTGAACTGAGTTTTTTTTAAAATAGTGAATATGATTAATTAGCCAAAGAATGTTTTTCACCCTATATAAGCCGGATGTAAAACTTTGTGTTAAGCAGAAAACAGCATGTAGAACCATTTACTGATTGGTAAATCTCATTTGGGGTTCCTCCCCCTTCCTAAGGGCCTAAACATAATAAGTAGTAATATAAACTCATAGATTTTTATTGACTCAAAGCTTTTTATTGATGTCTATCTCCATTTGCGAGATTCACCCTCTCTATTTGTCCTGGTGACCACTATCACTTGTACTGAATGTAATTAAAAATCCTAGGAAGACCTTGTATAACAATGACATCATCAGAGCATAACCTGCATTCCTTTCTCAGCTGCGTGTAAGTGAATGTGGAATATTATTATAATAAACTGAAATTGGATACTATTTACAAATTCTTTTTTTAAGCTGAATTTCCCAGATTGTTTGGGATGCTACTCTACATGTTTCACAGACTGTGTAGCTCTTTTACATAAGCTCTCCACACTTCCTGAGGAAGCAACCATTTTGGTGCTGCTAACAATGGTACACAAACAGCAATAAAAACATTACAGGGATTCTAACCCTTTCCTTGCTATATCTAAATCTAGAAGAAGGTTTTGGATACACATACACTTTAAGCCATGAAACTATTTTTCTTTCTTGGTCCAAGTGGTAGCCCCAGCAGCAGCTCATTATATCGACTGAACGGAAGACACCATCCATGTGTGGCATATATTACAATGTTTTCAATATAGTTAGTCTGCATGATACTGTGAAGTAGGAAGAAGGTAAGCATGAATGAAAGGGCAATAATTATCAGGATGTGGCAGAAAGAACAACAGACTCAAAAACATAATTCTTTTAGAGAATAAAAATGTTCCTGAGAAACACACAGAGGTTCGAATACACAAAAAATGCTGACTGGTCCAGGTGAAATGGCCGCCTGATCTGAGAGCTGCATCACAGGACCTCTCAGATTAGCAACTTACGGCATATAAAACAGCAAATCACCCATCGGATTCACTCCGCTAGGTACCGCACTTGCTCCAGCCATGATCAAAAGCAAAGACAACGCTATGGGACCTAAGAAGCTGACGGACTTCTATACACGGCCTGAACAGGGGATCAATCAAAATGGCGCAGACGGCTCCATCACCTCACGTCCCTCAGAAACACAGTGCAGTACAATCCCGGGCATGGAGCGTAGCTGCAGACAGGAAGGCACTCATGGAAGGGATCTCCCTAAGCGACCTGCAAACTCACCCTTAAGCTCGCCACGAACTAAGGCAACAGTGAGTAAGAGGCAATCTACAGCCCCAGGCCCCTCAGTTTCAGTTACCTCAGGAGGTACAGTTACCTCAGGAGGCACAGTCCCATTACAAGATGTCCCCGCCACTGACACCCCTGCATCAGAATCGTGTCTAAAACACATGCTGCTGTCTCTGCGCTCAGAAATTCAGCATGATCTCCAATCCTCACTTTCTGGCCTGCAATCTCAAATTTTTGAATTGGGCTCCCGCACAGATAAAGTGGAATCGCACTTTAATGATTATGCAGCCACTCATAACGATCTGGTAGACGCATATAATGATCAGGGCCACCTAATTCAGAAACTCCAGGAAAAAATTACCGATCTGGAAGACAGATCCAGACGAAACAACATAAAATTCAGGGGGATCCCTGAATCTTTGGGCCCCACGAGATTCTGCCATTTTTGCAGCAGTTTCTTCACGCTTTACTGCTGAACTGCTCCGGCCCTGAACTCCTGCTTGATCGGGCTCATAGGCTCCGTAAGCCTAACCACCTGCCTGCATCTGTTCAGAGAGATATCATTGCCAGGATCCACTTTTTCCACATCAAAGAGAGACTCATGTCTGCCTCTAAGCAATCTCCTGCCCTACCCGAGCCGTATTCCCACATATCGCTATATGCTGACATATCGGCTGCTTCGGCCCAGAAACGCAGGGAATTTGCCCCGATCACTAGGGTACTCCGTGACAATCAAATCTCCTAAAAATGGGGTTTTCCAACTAAACTGCTGATCTCTCACCTCAGCAAGACGAACGCAATACTGACACCAGCTGATGGTGCTCGGATCCTGCATTCCTGGAACATTTCTATCACTATGCCTATCACTGCATCCAAACCACAGCCTGCCAAAAAGGTTCCCATGGACTGGACCTCCAGCTGATCCCAGGAAGCTCGTTCAAATCCGGTGGAAGAATCCGCCTTTTGTTAGATTAAGTTTATTCCTGTTGCTCAGGGTCCTGTGGCCGCTACTCTTTGGGTTTGTTGCTTACCCCCGCATAAGAGTGTGCCATGCACACAGTATGGTTATTCTGTATTTTTGTTTGTTTTGTTTGTTGCACAGCAATTGTTCTATTAGTACGATTTAAGTATAGTCTTACTAGTTTTCGTTTTACACATGTGTGCGCAGTCTCACTAGTAGCTATATTTGCTTCTGATGGACATTTTAGTACCATGGAATTCATGGTCTGGTGTACATCCATCAGTCTGCAGGCTCTACTTTTCCCGTGGCATACTGTATGGGCATGGTTTGCATATACATGTCTCTAAAAATTACCTCACTAAATGCCAAGGGTCTAAATAGCCCCAACAAGAGAGCGATGTTGTGGAAGGAGGCGGTCTCCCTGCGTAGTGATATTCTATGTAGGGATGCACCGATACCGGTTTTTCAGTATCGAGTACGAGTAGCGATACTTATATTTCGGTACTTGTCGATACCGAGTACCGATGCCGGCACTTCCGGTAGCATAGAGCCATCTTCCCGGGCAATCAGGAAGCCAGGAAGGCTTCTTGATTGCCCGGGAAGCCGACTCCATATTGTCTGGCTGGCTGGATGCTGATTGGCCGGGAAGCCGGCTTCCCAGCCAATCGGCATTCGAGGCCGGCCAAACAGATCTGACAATATGGTGACACGACCCGGCACCCAATTCCCCTCACATAGATCCTATCGCATTCATTAACGTACCAGTCCCTCGGCCAGCGCTCTCCAAGTGGGCAGACACCGCTCTCCCGAATCTGCCCACGTCTCCTGTGTACAGCGCCCACGTGATCGGCGCTCAGCCTGCTACTGTGCATGCGCAGACTGCCCAGTGCTCTCATTCAGAAATCCTGTGTATGCACAGTAGCAGGCTGAACGCTGATCACATGAGCGTTGTGCAGTGTGCACACAGGAGACGGCAGATCTGGCCGAGGAACTGAATGTTAAGGATCTTTGTGAGGGGAATTAGGTACCTGCAGGGTGGGGGTCGTGTCGCTATATTATCAGATTTGTTTGCCCGGCCCGACACTGATTGGCTGGGAAGCCAGCTTCCCGGCCAATCAGCATCAAGCCAGCCAAACATCATAGAGCAAGCTTTCCGGCTCCATCTTTCCTCTCGGCACTGCCAGTCAGAGGAAATCTTCCTCTGACCGGAAGTTCTAGTATCGGGAAAGGTATCGGAGCATTTGGGCGAGTACAAGTACTCGCCTAAATACTCGGTATCGGAACCGATACCGATACTAGTATTGGTATCGGTGCATCCCTAATTCTATGTGTACAGGAGACCCACTTTTGTAAAGATAAACCCCTTATCTGTCAAAACAGATACTTATCGCACTATTTTTTTGCCCATTCGGAAAAAAAAGGAGTAATGATAGCTATCGGGGCGTCCGTCGCCTTACAACAACATGACCTCCTGATAGACCCAGAAGGCAGGTATATAGCTTTAGTTGCCACGGTCAACAACCGGATCCTCACCTTAGTCAATGTTTATGCACCAAATGTTCATCAGAAGAAATTCATTGCTTGGCGATTTCAACGATGTCCTTGATCGGTCCTTAGACTCCTCCAACCCTTATAGAAAAGGTAATCGCTCCCTTCCCTCACTTCTTCGATCAGCTGATTTACAGGATGCCTGGAGGTGCATCCACGGTAGTGAGAAAGATTATACCTTTTTTTCTCATACGCAGGGCTCCTATTCCAGGCTGGACATGTTCTTATTAGACAAATTCACTCTACAACTCATCACAAAAGCTAACATTGCACTGATTACGTGGTCTGACCACGTGCCTATCTTGGAAAAAACATAGAATCTCAAGATCAATACTGTGTACACCCACAGCCTATGCAGGTATGGGTGCCCCTGACATTGCCAAATATTATAAAGCGAACCTACTGGACCACATTAAATACTGGTGGACTCCCCATCCAGACAAATTATGGTCTCAAATAGAACGGGATTCCTTAACAACGGACCTCAATCTTCTGCTCTGTTCTTCCCTACTAAATAGTTCTCCCACTAAATCTTTCTTAGACACTGTGACAGCGATCTTGAGAGTCTGGCATGCCCTTGAGTCCCCGACTCAATCCCATAACAAATCTATACTCAAATTTTTACCGCTAACAACTCTTGATCTCATCCTTCCAGACACTGGACAAGTTTGGGGGTCTCATATACAGCCAAACAAAACAAATGACAAACGCACTCAACAATTTGTCACCAGCTATACAGTAAGGTGCACGCGAAATGGGCTTTGAACAGTGAAACAGTAGAAAGGTATCATGGCACACTCACAAACCAGCATGTAAAACAACTTGTCTCACCACTAAGGTTAATAACAGAGGTTTAGATACACGTCTTCTGCAGAAAATGTGAAAGCCGCACAGCCGTGCCAAGGCACCTCTTATAGTGCGGTCCTAACTCTAAACTATGAGAGTCTCCATCTTGGAGCACATGGGGGCAGACGATTTAAGGCACAGGAACACACAAGGGATCCCGCACATCCCAATGGCAGCTGAGAACCCCCATGCTTCACTGCACCAAATCAAATGACAAAGGAGGTGCCTTTAAGGAGGTTGGGATTCCTCCTGACAAACCTGCACCCAATTTGAAATCTTCTGCCCCCATGTGCTCCAAGATGGAGACTCTCATAATTTAGAGTTAGGACCGCACTATAAGAGGTGCCTTGGTGCGGCTGTGCGGCTTTCACATTTTCTGCAGAAGACGTGTATCCAAACCTCTGTTATTAACCTTAGTGGTGAGACAAGTTGTTTTACATGCTGGTTTGTGAGTGTGCCATGGTACCTTTCTACTGTCTCATATATAGAGCCAGTCTGTATAAAAATGACCGCCTGCTGCCATTTGAGGCTCTATGTCAGCGATACTCTCTTCCGGCTTGCGACTTCTATAAATACCTCAGAATAAGACACTATCTGGCCTCTATATGTGTGCGCGATGGAACGCTTCTTAGGAGATGCATACACTAATATGGCATATTACTACTAATTCCCCATCCAAGAAAGGTATTTCCTTTTTTATAATCTACTTAGCGAACCAAAAACTACTGATAAATTGCCATCCATGAGGTGGTGGGAAACGGAACTAAACTTTTCTCTCTCTCCAGAACAATACAAAGCAGTCACTTGGCCTCTGAAAACTTTGCAATGTCTAAGCCACTGGGAATCCCAACAGAAACTATTGCATAAATGGTACTACACACCACAGAAACTGGCAAAAATCTACCCCTCCTCCTCACCACTCTGCTGGCAGAGCTGTGGAATTGTGGGATCATTGACACACATCTGGTGGTATTGCCCATCCCTTGGCCCCTTTTGACCTGAGGTTTTTCAGCTTATCTCCACAATTACTCAGCTCCCTTGTGGCGTTTCCCCACAACTTGCCTTGTAAGGGGTAGGGTTGGAAGAGTGGCCACCAGCTTCCAGGACGGTTGTGTCTCATGTCATCATAGAGGCACGTCTCGCACTAGCGAGAGCGTGGAAACAATCAGAACCCCTCTCCTTAAACACAGTCATAGAGATTCTAAACACGCATGCACATTTTGAATTTCTGTTCGCCAAGGTTAACTGTAGACTTCATACTTTCACCTCGCGTTGGGCCTGCTGGTTGACAGACAGCAGATGCTTGACACATATCATATGATGATTACCAGACCCGCATTCCCTCATTAGTAGAGATGCTCTCCACAAGCTCTAATTTTTACTTATTAAATTTAAAAAAAAAATTAAAACACAAAAACATTGCTCATCCTCTCTGTATCACTGATACTTTTAGACGCCTCTCCCTGTATAAGACTTTTTGTTTTTCTTTTCAGTTTCTTTTCTCCCTGTATAAGACTTTTTGTTTTTCTTTTCAGTTTCTTTTCAGTTTCTTTACAACTGATCGATGTTGTAATATTTCCATGCACTGCTCATACCAACTCTGTACTTCATCTGCTGTACATGATACCTGTTGTATTGTTGTCCAATTTGTGCCCTGCCTTATGGATATTGATTGTATACACCTATGAATTTGGGCATTGCCCTTCCTGTACTGTTGTATTGTTTTTGTCTTTGTTGCTATCATAAAAACTCAATAAATTCTTTGTTAAAAAAAAATGCTGACTGAAGCTGATATTTTTTTTAACCTGGTTTTAGTGGGAAAAAAATACATTTGTGACAAAAAGCAACCTCTATTCAATAAGTCTAGATGTTTTCACAGCATGCCTACAGAGCAAAAGAAACACCTTTAGAGAATTTTATAGAAAACATCATGCAGCTGCTAGAACACTCTTGAATAATGAATCATCATTACAAGAGTTTTGTGCAGTAAGTATCAAAACTTTATTTTAGTCAAATTGACATGGAAATTGATATAGGTAAGTATTTGCATTAATATAATTCTTGCAAATGCTTTTAAAATATTAAAATAATCACATCACATAAGTCATCTGGCTTGCATTCAAAAACACCTGTGAATTGATTAGATAAGCCATGCTTATTAAATTTTGTGCATGTTGTATAAACTTGATAGCAGGTTTGAGCACATTTCAGAGCTTAAAGCAACATGATTTGAAGATGATTAGCAACTTTTAGAAAATTTACCAAAATGTACCAAAATTTATTAAAGGGAAAACAAAAAATGACTAAAGTTCATTTACACTGTTGTGTGCAAACAGATCTTTGTAGTAATTGTGAGCACAAATAAATATAGAGCCAGTGTCCTGAGAGGAAGCCTTACAGTTTTTGTTGGATGCTGGCGGCTTAATAAGAGAATCATTCACAAAGATAATCCCTGTGTGTATGATTTTTGGGGAAACTACCCTTCCCTGTTTCTTTTGCCACATACTAGTTCTGAAGCAGTTGTCCTAATTCAATAAGCCACTACCCTGGAAGCAGTATCTAGTCTGAAAGTGGAGAAATTGCCAATTTTCTAACATAAAAAAACTTTTTCCATTCCCCAATGGCTTAATGGAATTTTTTCTTTTGGCGACAGGATCTCAGCACTGTTGGGCTTCACGGGACCTGTGTGTTTTTGACACAGAAAGGCTTTCAGCACAGTATAATGGGAGTAGTCCCGGGTAGGGAAGAAATGTTTCAAGGCCAGAAGAACTCCACTAAACACAATGCAAAGGAGGCTAATAAAGGGAATACTGCTGGCTATAGGTAAGTGTATATTCAATATAGGAGACCATATAAGGCCACATAGCACTAGCAATTAATCCAAATGCTACTGTTAATAGGGAGCATAAAACACCACTACTGACTCCCAATGTAAAAGGGGCTTTAAATAGAGTGCTCAAAGGGTACAAAGGTTAGGGGTACAAAAAAGCTCACCAGGACAACCAATTGAAACAGTCTTATTATCGATGGGCATTAAATGTTTATGCAGACCACCAATGTAAAATGTCATGTGTTCTGGGGGGTTTTATGTGTTAGAAACTCCAAAGTTCTTGTTTGGGGCACTGTAATATGTAGTTATGCCATTGATTTATTCTGTAGTAATTAGCAGTAGAAAATCAGTGTTGGCACTTTGTATTAAAACTTCAAATTGTGTAGCAAGATGCAGTGTGAAGATGGAATTGTTGACACTGTTATGTCTGAACCTTGTCAATAATTATTTAATTTGGGAACACCTACAGTGAATCTGCCATTATCTTAAACAATCTTGATACTAACACTAAGCATAAACATCTAATAAACTATTTTCTGGCAAGATGTATCAAGTCAAACATCTGTGACCGCACAGCTTTGTCCTGATCATAAATCCAGGAATGAAATCGCTGGGCCCTCACTGCTGTTATTTCCACCATCAGTTTCCTGTAATCACTGGCTTGTGCAGGTTTCAAGTCATAATACACCTTCTGAGGTTCTCCACTCAGAAATGGCGCAAGGAGGCTCTCCCAGTCAGACATTGGCCACCCTTCCTATCAGCTGTCCTGTCAAAAGCCATCAGATATGCCTCTACTTCATCTGTAGCCACCATCTTTTGTAAATAATTACTCACTCTCTTAGAACTGTGTGGTATCTCTGCAGTACACTGTTCTAACTTCTTGGATAAGCCTTGGGTCTCCTGCTGCATAGCACGAGCAACATTCTGCTGCTCCTCTCTGTGTTAAGACCAGCTGCTGTAGTACTGCAATGTTTTCCTGCTGGGTAGCAGTAGCTTGCTGCTGTGTACTAGTGGCTTGTAATAAGGCTTTTACAATGTCTTCCATTTTAACTGTGGTATTGTTTCCTTTCATTAACAGACTATTAGTGTGTGCCTGCAATCTCCACCATATGTGACCTGGGATCTTATAACCACACAGTCTTCAAGGTTGGAAACACCACACAACAATGCAGTTTGTTCAAAACAAAGTAATTTGCCTTTTATTAACAGGTCTGGCCCGACAAGCAAAATAAACATAAGCAAACAAAAGTACTTGCTCCATTGAGCGCTTTCAAAAAGGCACAACTTTATGTGGTAACTTTGCTTGTTCACAAGTAGAAAACAAAAGAAATGGATGCACAGACCTTCAACATGTAGCTTTTTCTGAATCTTAACAAAAGTGTATTATTTATTACTGTTTATACATTCAAAAATGCATTAAATGACATATTCATCAAGTCAGTGAAAGAAGCATGGGCCCATTTTACTGCGATTTTTCCTATTTTCCAGCAGTTTCTTGCACTGGCACAGAATAATGTATTTTAATATAGCTGGGGGAAAAAGCAATATGTATGTATTTATACCTCAGCATATTAAGATGAGTGCCTGACATACTATATGGGTGGCACAAAAGCAATACAATGATATTTAGTACAGTAAGTGCAAACCTATAGTGATAAGAAAATACAGCTAATCTAGCAATGTTTAAATAAGTATGCACATGTACACTATATTTAAAGGATGATATATCTGGCTGCCTCGAATGAAGGTCACCTTTTCTGTACAACTGTAAGTTAGTTGTTGAGCAACACAAACTGGCATTACATTTAATGAGATACTGCATACAGCACATAACAAGATAAGACAAACACCTGCAAATCCAAATAAGAATTTACTGTTTCAAGCAGACAAATGATTCACAGAGATGCTGACTCTGAAGGAAACTTGTTCAACTTAAAAGAGGTGCATTATACATTAATGGGAATACTAGAGTTTTCTCGTTTAAGTTTAGTTGTGGTCGGCCTTTATAGTCTGGAGGTTCGGTTGCAAATATTGAAAAGTCCAGTACATATTTCTTAGATTTAGAAATGTACATTTCACAACAGCTTATATTTGAAATAGGCAAACTGAAAGAAAATTGTACAATTTATAAAGAGATGTACTCAATTTGTAGACAACTTATCCAACAAATTTTCAGCATTACAAAAGAAGTTGGCATCTTCCTCTCTGTTTTAAACCAGGCTGTGGTGCAGGAATTTTGGCAGAACCCCTCATCACTAAGGTTTTAGTCTTAGTATTTAGTTGTCCCGCGGTCGAACAGACTGCGGACATCCCATAATGTTTGGCATCCGGCGAGCATTAGAACATGCTATGTTCGAGTCGAACATAGGTTCGACTCGAACGCGAAGCCCATCCCTACTCAGAAATACTCATATTTAGAGTATCACCATTTTTCTTAGATTACTGCCATGAAAGAAAAAAAAATCAAAGCAGCTACTCATATACAGGTTAATTCCCTTACACAAAAAGAAGCACATCATTACATGCATGGTTTCATAGTGTAGTAGCCATCATATCTGCTTTACAGTCAGGAAGTCATGGCTTCAATCCCCAGTAAGGCCAGGATTTGTTTAGGTGGCTACATTGTTAGTACTCTTTCTTCAACAATGCTTATTTTCAATTGATTTCTGCATTAACTTTAGATATTCCTCAGAACATAAAGAAGTACCTCATTATGTGCATGGTTTCAAAGCTAAGTGGTTATCAAGCTTGCTTCAGGGCTTTGCATTAGACATTATACACTAAATTTAATTTAGTTTTGAATGGATATTCGCATGAATTTTGTTAAATGCGGACATTCAGATGCATCCGAATTTCCTAATTTGAACATGTCCGAATGTGAACGAATCCGAATGTCAATTTAACGAAATTCGAATCCATCCAAATTTCATTCAAAACAAAACTAAATCTGATATGTGACTGTTCTCTGGTCAATAAGATTATTTTTGGCTGTTGGGGGTTGCTTTACAGGCAAGGTCATGTGTCTTCATTCCAAAATGAAAATTCGGATCTTCTGAAACAAAACTTTGGATGGATCCCAAATCCGAATAACAAACTGAATCCAATTTTGGATGGTTACATATCTATTTTGTTTTGCTCTGCGTTTCTTTGGACACACCGTAACAGACTGAGGTGCATTTGAACTGCAAGCAAAGCAGGTCAAAACATAATTTTCTTGACTAAAGTTGCATTCCGTTGCATTTTAGCAATAGCAAAAATAGTTTTGAAAAAGAATGCTTGTCAACAAAAGCCCTTACAGAAGGTCTCATGTTCAATCCCCAGTGAAAACGCTTTTGTCATTATCTCTAATTTTTTATTGAGTTCAACAATACAATTACATTGCATTGTGATGTTATATTTACCAGACCAAAAAGCAGGGAAGAAAAATCTATTATGAGGGTTTACATACTATAACATACGGTGGTGAGATTATGGCATCTGTTATCGCTAAATGAATTGAGATTAGATTTCTATTCAAGTTACTAAAAACTGTGGGGTAAGTCACTAAGTTGCCGAAGGTATCCAAGTAAAAAACCAAGCCAAAGAAAAGGAAGTCTGAACGCCGTTTGGCTATTGACTTCAGCTGAGTACGACTGATTTCAGCCGTACATCGACTGGCTTCGGCTCCCTTCGGTTCAGCTGAATATGCAGCATAGGAATTATTTCTACACTTTACAATTTCTGGTAGGCCTCATTGCCTAAACCAAATCCCCATTTAGCTTTGGAGGTCAAAAAACAATCTAAAGTTTATATTTTTCTGATTAAAACAGAAGTAATATGCTACACATAACATACATAGTAGTTCTACAATTCCTTGTAGGCCACATTGATTAAATCACATCCCGTATTTAGAGTTCAAAAAATAAAGTAAAGTTTATATTTTTGTAGATTAAAATAAAAGTAATATGCCACACCCAACATACAAGGTATATGTATAATTTATTGCAGGCCTAAACCACATCCTCTTTTAGCTCTGGAGGATCAAAACAAATGTAGAGTTTTCTATTTTATAGATTTAAATAGAAATAATATGCCACATACAACATATATGTATTTTTCCAGGTTTTGAGTGTTCGACCACTTGATTGGCTGGGTCTCAATGATGTAACTCCCCCCACGTGATTTACTTCATTTCAGCATGCCGGGTGTGTGTACTGAGCTGCGCATACATAAAAAAAAATGCTGAGAAGTAGAAAAAAGCTTTTATGGCAGAATAGACTTACACAGTTTCTTCTGCCATAGAAAACCTACCAATCAGCAATAGTTTTTGGAAAGCTTTACTTCCAATTTAACAATGCAATTCATAGTAATGAAGCACAATAAAGCACAGTGAATATCAGTTTCCAAAGCGCTGATAGGAAACCTAACATTTATAGAGAGGGAGCAGGCACATTTAAAACTCCCCTTCACCATTATTGGCTCACCTGACTCCACTTCAACACCCAGAAAATGTATGACTGGTAAATGTTTGATATGTCAGCAAATGGACCCATCAGTTCACTGTTTTCCTGAACTCCTTTTCTTGACCTGGATTCAAAGCGTCTCCCTAATTAATACCTTTATATTTTTTACAAATATATATATATA
>NW_017306294.1:2806884-2857432 GCF_000935625.1 Nanorana parkeri | reverse complement strand
TGAAGTATTTACTTTCTTTGAGCACTGTATATAGCCTGTGTGTTGCACCAATAAATGTAACACTGTTTGAAGACAAGTCACTGGTCTGGTCTCTAAACCTTGCAAGATTGCTCACCCCAGGGAGCAATTGCACCCGCTACCTATTCCCCAGCTCACAATATATATATATATATATATATATATATACATACACACACACACACATATATATGTATATATACACACACAGTATATTATGCATACAGAGTAAAATATCTGTGCTTGTAAAAGCATGCACAGCAAGAAGAGAAAAAAAGAAAACTAACAGCATGCTGACTTAGCACATCATTCCTAATGAGTGAGACATTAAGTTAATGGAAGTCATTTATCAAATAGTGGAAATGCATAAATTGCCATAATTTAAAAGAAATCTGTGCTGGAAAAAATATGTAGGTTACCAATGTTGAGCTCTTGCTCTTAAAAAAGCTAGTTATGCCCCCCCCCCAGGCTATAACAAGTAGGCAGTTTAGAAGTTGTAACTTCATCCTGCCTGCTCTTGCTACATGCTTGTTCCCGATCAGTGACAAAGTATTAGGGCAAGGGCCAGAAACTGCTAGAGAGAGATCTGCAATGGCAGTTTCCAATCTTTAAAGAGACTCATTTTAGTGGGGAGAATAGAGGCAAATAGTTTCTCAAACTATACCTTTCAGTTGGGGAGATCCTGGTGTTGGGTGCATGTCCTTTGAATGATGAAAATAGGCTCAATAAGCAATCAAGAGAATTATAAAAATTAAGCTTCATCTTCACATTGTAAATTGGGTGAGGTCTTAGACAGGCACTGAGGGATGGGCTTACCTAGTGGGGGCAGCATAAACCTGAAACACCAAACCCCCTAATCCAATGAATAAGACATTATAAACACCCAAAAGAAGTAAACTAGTAAAGTTCAGACTCTAAGCCCAAGAAATGTACAGGCTGGTGAAATTTGCCACCGTCAGTGCATAATGTCCTGTTCATGGTGTAAAGTTGGGGAGCTCACGGAGCACTAACACAGGGCTTTTCCATCAAACAAAAGCCTTTATTTTTCTCTTCAGGCAACTCGCAGGTGAAAAATACATATGGAGGCTTAACTTCAGCATATAACACAAAGTAAAGTTCACTTAACTTCAGCAAACAGGGTATATTGTCTCACCGACTCAAAGTTGTCCCATTCACTCATAGTGTTCCAGTCCCAGGACTTTAACGTTTGCCTCAACAAAACGCGTCAGTGGTACTTCATACCATTTAGCTGCTTCCAGCGGCTTTCCACACACCTTGTGTGCCTGGCTCTCTCAGCCTGTCAAACCCGCTGGCCTCGCTGGCTGTTCCTTGTGTGGCTCCACCACACCACCTGGCTTGGCCACACGTGTGCCTCCAGGACACACCACACAACCACTCCTCTGAGCTCTGGTCTGGATTCTTAATGAGGCTGCCCTCAGCCACCTGATCAGCCAAGACTGGTTGTTGGCAACACCTGACCCCAGGACTGGAGATTTCATCCCACCCAGAGCTCTAAAAATTCTCCAGAACTCTAGATCCATGCTACAATTTGGAAAACCCGGAAGAAACTGAAAAGCCAGCTTCTTTTAAAACCTTTTAAAACCGTTTACACTCTGGACCCTCTCAACCCCTCTGGCTGAGAGTCCTGGGTACCAAAGTTGCCAAACTACACTGTGGCCAAGGTGGCTCCCAAACTACTGGCAACAGGTGACATCAGTGAGCTGGGTGGGACAATAGACAGAGCTGCTGATAGCATGATCCAAAACACAACATTAACCCCCCCCCTGAAAGGACCATTCCCTGCCAGCACGCCCCCCACAACCCCCAGAATGACATCTCTTTGCCTTAGGCAGCTATACCTTAGGAACAGCTCTGTCTATGGCATTAAAGAGATCTTGACCTCTAGATTTGTGAACATATTCTGTACTAGTTAAAGGGTAGAACCAGTTGCCTGAAAGTACAAGGCTACAGTGAGACATAATGGTTGTGTTAAGCAAATGTGTATTCTAGTGAACCAGAGGGGATTGACATAGATATAATTTTTAGTGGAATTAAACTCAGTGCTTTCCAACTGCAAAGAATTGGAAAGGGGAGCAACAGCAGCTTTTCATTTTCAACTCTAAAATTATGTGCTACTATGCTAATGGAGGCCAAGTCTTTTAGGGGGGTGGGGGGTGGGGTATTTAAAATGAACCTATGAAAAGAGAACTATGGGATCTGACATGACTGATTTGTTGTATCGTCATCAACCATGCTTCACTACCTCAATTTCCGTTACTAGATTTGAACAAGCATGCTGTCTGTAAAGTCTGGAATGCTTGATCCAGGATAGGTACTGTATCCAAGGTAACGAATCCAGGATTGCAGCCTCGAGTCTGCACTTTAAAAACTAAGTAAACAATGGCAGTATTCATATTTTTGTCCTTATAGGTTCCCTTTAAACTGCCATGAAAGAGATGTGGGAAATATAAAACCACTGCAGTCCTTTTTTAAGATGTCATAAGTTTCTTAGTTGTCAGTCTTCACTGTAATATACACGCACCACCTGGTCCATGATGAGTTTATTACTCTCGATCACATTCAGCTATGCATGTGCAGTATACAATATGCACTTATATGTTTTAACAATTCTTACCCAAAATATATTTTCCTTTTACATTAATGCTCTGCACCAAGGATTCCTGATATATCTGCCATCAATCTTAAATAATAGTTCATATGACCTGTATTGATTGCACCACAATGCAATAGCTTGTTGAGGAATTATGAATATGACTCCAGTCAAACTACATGCCTGGCGATTATGGCCTTGTTCCCTCAGCATCTCCACCCTTGCAGAGAGTTATTAAAAAAGAATGTGTAAAAGGTATAGTTTATAATATGAGAACACACAAGAAAAACTCTGGGTTATCTTACTCCAAAGGACCTTGTTATGGCTAATGAGGCTGTTTTCTGGAAAGTGTTGTATGTCTATAGGATTACATTAGTGGGTTTGGCTGATAATGACTATGGCTGCATAACACCCACTGACTACCTGTTTCTGGTTTTGATACCCAAACCCAGTCTCTTGAGTAAGAGTCCTTTTTAATGTATGCAAGGAATTACTTAAGCGCTGATAAAATGGGATTGTTGAACCCCCGAAAAGTGCTGCCTATCTCTTGTCATCTTCCAGATAATTGTGGAATCAATAAATTACTGTTCTGAAGCCTTAAAGCTTGTTGTTTTGCGCTCTCTAGTGAATGACTGCAAACATATTTCACAAACTAGGTGATCCCTGGACTTGGGAAGAACCTGTTTGTGTATGTAGCTGCCGAACCCAGGCTATTGGGCTAAATCATTGAATGTAATTACTGGGTCTTTTCAGGTGCTACAAAGATACAATACACATAACACTTTTAATTATGGAAGATATTCATATCTTAAAATATTTAAAAGATAAGGGATAACGGAGCTTGACATGTCACTTAAAATTGCAGATGAATTTGCAGCGCTAACAGATTATAGCAATAATGAGTTCCCCATAGTATCTTTGATTCCCCACCCTTTAGCACTTTACATTTATCAGTACATGGAAAAATTGTTGCATTATCTAAATCTGGTTTGATGATGGGACCGGGATGGCATTTGATGCATTTCTCAGATCTCAGATCTTCTAATCTGCTTTGTCAGGAACCGTGAAATGTGTGTCTAAAGAGACAATATCACAAAGTAGATCTGATGTTAGTGGCAAATCACATACATTTTACATATATCTTCAAAAGAGTTCACATGTGAATGTATCAGACAGGTCAAGCATCCTCTACCAATTAATCCTCTGGGAGGGACAAAAGGGGTTAAAAAGAAGGAATCCATGTGATTATCCAAATACACCAGAGCTAGTTTGCAATATTGTTGTCCAGTATCAAATCAGAGAGGCTCATTCAGGAAAATCTACAAATACATGTTATTTAATAGGTGTTTATGAAATTGATCTCAATTAGTTTATAAGATCTTTAATTAAATACACTGCAAATGTCTACCTGTCTATACAAGACATTCTAATCAGACAACCTAATTTTTATATCTGCTGAGAATATAATATTGCAACTTGCCACACTGGTATGGAGGAAATCAACTGAAATACTAAACCACCCTCAACATGGATCTAGAGATGGGAAGAAAACATGTATAATTGAGTTTGATTACATAGGCTTTGCACATACTGTAAGTATGGGCCCCTATTAATATAGAGGGGAGAAAGTGCAACCCGCAGAACAGCAAGTGAGGGAGCTGCCAGCCTTTAAAAGTTTGGCACCAAAATAATCTTCTGCCTGACTGAGGTTGCTTGTGTGTTCAATGAATTGAATTACTTCTAACTAGTCCCTGTTCCTCAAGACAAGGTCCAGTAACCAGATCCCAGTCCTCCTCACCTGCTGAAGAAGAGGAGGGATATTGCACAGATGTCAGTATATAATGGTTGTGGCTGTCTGAGTCTTTGGATACCACTACATCTACTTTGGTCATGGGGACCTATTTGTGGACTATATGACTTGATGCCCTAGAATCTGTGCCCGAGAGCTGAGAGGAAAAAAGGCAAGGGGAGTCTTTTGTTTATCCGATTGAAGTGATGGAAGAAATCTCCCAGTCAGACCCTGAATCTGATGAAGAGCCTTCAGAAGAAGATTCATCAGAGCCTAAGGAGCAAAGAGTCAAGAGGTCGATATGTCCTCCTAAGACACTGTTGTAACACTTTCAAGGCAACAGTTCAGAAGAAGTCAAACCTACAGTGAATAGGTCCAAGAAGGCACTGCCAGCCATGGCTTTGGAGGACAATAACCCTAACCTACCTCCCGACACACTTTAGTGGGAGTTTCCCCTGCCTACTTGCTAGTAAATGTCATAAGCTAAGTTTGGTTTCTTAATGAGCTGTTTAGTTGCTGTAAACTAAAACGTATGTTCTTTGGGCACCATCAGCATGGGGTGAGATACAAATGTGTGGTGATAGGAGGAGAGCAAAGACACTGATGTGGGAGAGAGCTGCTGAAAGACTGAGTACAGGACTCCAGGCTGTTCTGCTGCCAAAAGGGCCATAAGCAGGGCTGTTGAAAGTCAAGAGAGACAACTGGACTACTAGGCTGCAGTTCTGAAAAAGATAAACACTACCAACTTGTTACCTTAGGGGACTGGGCTGTGCTGCTGCAGGACTACAGACCCCAGCATGCTCACTTGAACTGTAATTTCAGACTTGCAATTCAAGACATGAGGAGCCAGAGATTGTCCTTACAAATTTGTGGTTCTGGACCTGAGGACTCCAGGGAAGAGTTTTGATCTGCGGAGGGGACTAATACTCCAGGGAGTGAGAGTGCCATTTCATCCATACTCACTGGCTTGAGCAGGGGGCCCCCTCAAAACTCTTCCTGGGTCAATGGTGGGGGTGCACCCAAAACAACCCGACTGGTGAGCGGCTATTCATTCTTGTTGTTTACCTGAGTCCATGGGAAGGGGTGAGCACTCCAACCCAGGATCTTGGGTTCCACACTAGCCAATGGCAATTAGGGGACCACTGGCCAGTGGAGCAGTAAGGGATTCTACCTGTTAAGCCCCAAAATATCACTTCCCATTATCTGGGGCCCTTGTTTAGTTCAAAAATATTAAATGGAAAAAACACTACCACCATGGTGTATGAAAATACACAACAATAGGTGTGATTGATAGCCTATTTGCATACAAAAATAATAGATAGCACCTCTGAAGAATAGTGAGGCGGAAAAAAGAGGTTATACTTCAACCAGTCTCAATAATTAGCCTATTGGCTTACTTTTATTAGTATATAGAAAAAGATTATTTAGTATAAAAGAGTACAAACAGAACACCATTGTGACAGCAACTCACCAATAAAATTGCCAACGTTGTCAAACATATCACTCACTAAAAAGACACACATAGGAACAACAACTATGTGTGTCTTTTTAGTGAGTTATATGTTTGACAATGTTGCCAATTTTATTATTGAGTTGCTGTCACAATGGTGCTGTGTTTGTACTCTTTTATACTAAATAATCTTTTTCTATATACTAATAAAGTAAGCCAATAGGCTAATTATTGAGACAGGTTGAAGTATAACCTCTTTTTTCCACCTCACTATCCTTCAGAGGTGGTATCTGTTCTTTTAGTTCAAAAATACCGGTGCCTGAATTTTGCCTTCCACATTCTGTAGTATTTTGTTTAACCTGTTTGGGTTGCTATTATTTTGCTTTGTGGGACGTTGTTCAATAAAGAAAAATTGACCCCCTAATAAACATCCACTGCCTTCTTCAGGGGTAGCACTACACTTTATTTTATACAGGCAAAACGTCAGTGTCTATTGGAGTTTTGCTTTTATAAGGTCCATAAATTATATTAAGGCACACTGAATTCTGTTTGGCAAAGGATACTTTATTTAATAACTGTATAAACATTTAACAACCAGGGCTGGGAAAAGGAGGTGACAGGAGGGGCAGTTGCCCCGAGTGCAGTGTTTTTATTGGGGGTGGGTGTTGTGAACTTGATAGCCCTCCATTTTTCAGCTGCCTAATTGACAGGAGTGATGGCAGCAATACTCCTGTCAGGCAGAACAGGGGCTACGATAGTTACTGGAGGGAAGAATATGCTCTCTGCTCTCTCCAAAAGCAGCCTACTGTGGGCAGAAGACAGCAAGGAGAGGGGGCACCCATAGATAACAGACCTTTCTCCCAGCCCGAAAGACCTTCATAGCCTACTTAACTCCTTAAGAACCCTTTACATTCCTCCATCCCCTAGAGCCACACAGGACCACTTAGTTAAATGCACCCCACAGAGCCTCTCCAGCCTCTCAGCTTTCCTCTTTCATCCCACTAACAAAGACCAAAGCAGTCCTTAGGCAGA
This sequence comes from Nanorana parkeri, assembly GCF_000935625.1. Taxonomy (NCBI): domain Eukaryota; kingdom Metazoa; phylum Chordata; class Amphibia; order Anura; family Dicroglossidae; genus Nanorana; species Nanorana parkeri. The sequence goes on along the minus strand of NW_017306294.1, from coordinate 2,850,532 downwards.
AGCATTTTTTTCCTCAATGACACTATTGCAGCAGCATTTTTGCCTTCTGGGGACACCATCAATTCAGAGGGAGACTATACTTCCACTAACACCACTGTCACAAGGGCATTTTTTCTTTTCACTGACACCACTGACGCAGGGGAGTTTTTTCTCACTCCAGTGATGGATTATTTTTTACTTGCAGCCCCCAATTTTACTGTGGGACAGTATATGCACCGTTATTAAACTCATCAGTTCATTGCAGTGTGCCACAACCACATGCCACAACTATCACATATGTTTTAGTGTGCCATGCTAAGGTCCAACTGTTTTGGGTTTCAGAACAACACTCTTGTATATGCTTTGTATTAAAAACTGTAACATTTATAGAACACCAATTACAAATTGACTGCAGTGAAAACAAGCCAGTTCATGTGTACTCCTTTGCAAAAAATGAAAGTGTCAATTAAAATGAAAAATATTATATGGGCATATAACCTTTTAGAAATCCCAACTATCCAATTTTTTCGCTTAATATAGTACAGTGTCCTTTATATACAGTACTTCTATATACTGTTCTATATAACAGTGTTATTTCTTGTCCTTAGGGACTCCAGATTTTCTGTCCTGATTTTTGCTTCTGAAAAATAACTAATTAATTCTAATAAGTTCTAGTGCATATAAAGCAATGCCTATAACTAAAATTAAATGTGTTAATAGCTGTAGAGTTATATATAATCACCCAACTCAGCGCTACAGACCTACAATACCCCAAAACATATAATACAATGTGCAATATCGCTGCAGCCTTCAATTCAATAGACCCAAAATATGCAACACAATATAATAACAAAGGTGCTGCGGATACAAAAACATGCTTTACATAAAATAAACACCACTGTGAAAGTTCATATGACAAGGTGTATAATCAATGAAGATTAATCCCTCCAGTAACAGTTCTAAATAAACTCTTCAAAAAAAGTTCAATCTCTCCACCATCCACCACCTCTTTTTACAGATTGGCATATAGTGCTTATACAGATGACTTCCATCTAACATGGCTTCTGGTCCTATCTCACCTCACTTGTGGAACTCCCCTCATGGTAAATAGAAATGGAAGGCAAATAGGCTCCAATAGTTTAAAACCATTATACTAGAATGCGCTTTATTTGTATTAAAAACACATTCACAAGAAGTTAAAACAACCTAGCTTTCACAAAGTGTCTCAGCCTGTATAATGTATTGTGCCAGAAGGAACCCTAAACTGCAGTCTCGGTATCACCCGATATTAGTTGCATCACCTCCGGCACCAGCGTTGACAAACGACCCAGCATTCTTATTATTATATTATGTTGCAATAGCTATACAGTGCTTGCATTTGAAATAAATAAAAGAAGTAATGCTAATTAGCGTTTGGAAAGGAAACCCAGCAGACATAAGGCCTTTAAGGCAATTAATTCAGGTAAAGGCATTTTTGGCCAAACGGGATGCTTTAGGTGTAATGTACATAGTTGTGGAGCATGCCCATTTCTTTGGCACAGGAAAAAAGAAATCTCTCATTTAGGAGGAAAAAGCTTCTAAGATATTCCCAGTGAGGAGAGATTTTTTTTCGGCGCTTCATTGTTGCAGTTCTCTAATTAGCGTTTGGGTTTAGTTTATATAAGAGTGCAAAGTGTAAGTAACTGACAGAAACCAATCACTAGTAAACTTGTAAAAGGAAGACAGAGCTGATCCATCTTTACCTTGCACCTGCTGAAGCAACAGATACTTTGATAGTTACCTTTAACTTGCTGTTAAAAAATGAGTATTATCATATTACTACAAAGGAAAAAATGTAACCAACATATCACAGAAACAAAAGAAACTTTCCAGTTATGTAGACATGGTCAGCATTATGGGCAGCCCACTGGGCATGTGCCCTTGGCTCCATAAGGTTACATACATTCCCCCATGCTCCCTAGAACCCTCTTCCTTTAAACTTCTATTCTTGTGAGTTACAAAACCAGCTGGCATCTGACCGTTTTCTCTCTTGCACCACAAACTGGCTGCTCTATGAATCCTCAAATGACAGCTGGTATTTAGTGGTGTGGGCCATCCTACAACCTTGTAATTTCCTATTGAAGGCTATCAGTTGGTTATACCCTTTAAATACCTTCTAGACATGTAACCCCCTAAAAAAATGTGTTTAGTTTAGTTTCAGACCGATTTGAATTGTTATTTCTTTAATTATTTTGGATTTTGGATTAAAATTTTCGATTCGGTTCGTTGTTTGGATTTCGTATCCAACCGAATTTTCATTTTGGAAAGATACACAACAGGAGGTCACATGACCGTGCCTGTAGTGCAAACCCCAACACCCCAAAAAAATCTCATTGGCCAGAGAACAGTCACATGTCTGATTTAGTTTCATTTTAAACGAAATTTGGACGGATCCAAATTTTCGGTAAAGGAACATACGGATTAGTTTGCATTCAGACACGTTCAAATTCAGAAATTTGCATGCAATCAAATGTCCGAATTTAATGAAATTTGTAAGAATATCCCTTTGGAATCGCACAAAATTTACATGCCATTTGAGCAACATTCAAGTGGCTGGTGTATGGTACAAGAGACAATAGGGTCAGATATCCACCAGTTATAAAATTGTATTTATACACAGCCACTCCAGGAGGCAGTGGAGAATTGGCTAACTTATTTGTTTTTCAGGTGTATTATGGCTGTGTTGTTTCTCTTCACCTAATCTACGCATGCTCTTCACCTAATCTACCCATGCTTATTAGCCAACTATCTTCCATTTTAAACCTGCTAATCAAAGGATTGGCAATCAAGTACTTTAAAATGTTAAACTCTATTAAAATCATGCAAGTTGCACAAGCGTTAAAGTAACAGTAAATGGTTATTTGCCTGTGTCTGCTTTTATGTATGCAATAATGATTGTACACAAAATTGCGCACCACCACATGAACTAGGACACCACACCCCTAAGTATACAGAATACAACAACAAAAATAGAGAAATGGGGCTTTGAAAGTGTCCTCAAATGCAAGGAGACCCAGTTCAAAATTACATACAGGTCGTTTATTGTATAAAAATATATATATTCTTTATTAAAATAAAGATGACAGATTAGTGACATCATTAGATGGCACAAAACCTCCCCAGATCACATATAGATACATACTGCGTATATAACAATAAATTATTAACATTTATCTCCTTAAATATCTCTTTTATATAATTGCATAAATACATTCATCCATAATGTTGAGTAGATCTATAATGTGTCCAGTTTTCGACATGTTTCGCTCAAGGCTTCATCAGGAAAATATGGAGGTGCCGATGATAATCATAAGGATCTAGTAATCAATATTTGTACATTTGTACATTTCCAAAATATTATGATACGGCGTGGTTTGGTGCGGCGGGAATAGAGCAGGGAGAGAGGGGGGGAGATGTGGGCTGCTCGGATTGGGGGGCTGCCTTTTGCTGGATGAGGAGTGATACTACATTGAGCAGGTATATATTCCCAACATGTCAGTATGGATTTGGTTTAGATGATATTATTCAGCAGCTCTATTTTTGATTTATAGTGAACTTGCGTTTATGCATTTATGGGATTGAAATGGATATAGGATATGATCTATCAGGATACTTTTTGGATCCATTGGGACATACTTTTACTCTATTTGAGTTGTGTTACTACTAACACTGTATAACATTGTATAACATTGTATATTGGTATATTAGGAGACTCTTTTGAGTCACCTTCATTGCAAGTCCCTATGGCCTCTAATTGAAGGAATATACTTTGATACCCCTGTATAATAATAATTAGCCCACTGTGTAAATATAAAGTAATCAATGCGAGAGCAATGGCAGTTTTGGATTTACTGTCTTTCCAACCATATATATATTTATGACTTCCAGAACGCATCCAGTAACTGTTTGAAGGACACATCATGGACAGGCGTACCTTCTTCCCCATTCGTTGGCCCGCATGGTCCCCTACTTCCCTTACCTCCCGAGTTGCTTTCGGTTGTCTCCCCGGCAGTAGGGACGCATGTCAGTAGGACAGAGATTCCATTAATGGTATTTATCTATAATTGATCTTTTCATGCAATGTGGAACTCTAATTTTAAATATATCATAATATTTTGGAAATTTACAAATATTGATTACTAGATCCTTATGATTATCATAGGCACCTCCATATTTTCCTGTTGAAGCCTTGAGCGAAACATGTCGAAAACTGGACACATTATAGATTTACTCAACATTATGGATGAATGTATTTATGCAATTATATAAAAGAGATATTTAAGGAGATAAATGTTAATAATTTATTGTTATATACACAGTATGTATCTATATGTGATCCGGGGAGGTTTTGTACCATCTAATGATATCACTAATCTGTCATCTTTATTTTAATAAAGAATATATATATTTTTATACAATAAACGACTTGTATGTAATTTTGAACTGGGTCTCCTTGCATTTGAGGACACTTTCAAAGCCCCATTTCTCTATTTTTGTTGTTGTATTATGTATGCAATAATGACATGAGGGGGTATATGATTTTCATGTACAAGATGTTCAATGGTCAAAGCAACATTACCACACACTCTTTACGCTTAACTCCATAGCAAAGACTAGAGGCCACCACCTAAAATTGGTGGAAAAAAAAATCCAACACAAGGGGCGAAAGGGTTCTTCTCAGTTAGAGCGGTTAGGGTTTGGAACTCTCTACCACAGGCAGTGATTTCAGCAAATAGTGTGGAATCATTCAAGAAGCTTTTGTACAATTTCCTGAGAGACCATAATATACAGGGGTACAAGTACAGGTACTCTCAACAGGGACCTATACATACACACACGCACACACACACACACACACACACACACACACACGTCTTACACACACACACACACACTTATGTCTTTATTCAACCTCAAATACTATGTAAATACAATGATAGAAAAAAAAAAAACTATAAAATGGTGAACATGGAAAAGACATGGCAATTAAGTAATCAGATAAAAAATACAGACCGTATAGCTATACTAGGCATATTTTATCCTAAAAATAGCATCCAAGATAGAATAAATGAATAGTCTGATTATGATAATATTCACCTGCAAGCCAATATAAAAGGTAATGAGGTAATGATTCTGTTATCTAGACTAAAGGTGCCCATACACCTGCCTATCATGGTACGATAATCGCGGGAAATCCCGCCATCGTACGATAATCGGCAGGTGTATGGAAGACGTGCGACCGTTTCTACTGTACAGTCGCACGTCTTTTGTCTCCCGAGCAGGCTCGAAAAACCACCGTGAATTGTACGATTGTCGGTGGGTTAGTGGCCTTCTTAAGAAACAGGAGGGGCCTGGGAGCAATGAAATCATATACGTCCCATGTTGTAAAGGAGAACTGAATTCAGAACAATAAACTTTGCTTTTAATGATATTTTACTAATTTTCTACATGAATGGTTTAAGATCTTATGGTGTATACAGTAAACTCCCCATTATCTGGGAACGCTCAAGCAACCAGCAAAAAACAAATCAAGGACGCTAAAATAAAGCTGTTTTGCTTGGTGGGACCAAGGATCCGGTATACTGGTTTGATAAACATTTGCGCAAATACCATGCAGCATAAGAAATTGCAGGTAGCCCTCTGCTTTTAGAAAATATTTAAGTGTTTGGGGGTTTGAAGCTGTTTTCTGGCCAAAAATTCATATTTTATTGTCTGTGCAAATAGTAAGAAATTGCTCCAGACAGCAAATGGTCAAGACACACTTTAATTGTGTCCCAAACTGAACTATTACTGTGCTAGTATGGTTTTATTCTGGCAAGCTGTTATCTTTTTGGTAATAAGGCTAAGTGGTTTTGTAACCCTGACGGAGCTTAAATATGATACAGTACTGTAACTATAATAAACTATTCCCACACCGGGGTCTTTTTGTGATTTTTTTTTTCTCCATGGTGCTAAAATGGCAACTTCAGCTCTACCTATAAGTAAGAAAAGGCTTTAGGAATGAAGTGGTTAAATATGTCCATTTATATAACATGCCAGTCTTGCTATCTTTATAAAAGTAAATATAATAGTGTACTCCGTGCATATAGGACATAGGCTTGTGGTGAATTATTGCTTCTCAGTCATACACAACCTTTAGAGTGTGGCATATTGTGTCTCTGCAATATTTCTGCTGTTTTCCATTTTTATGAAATAATAAAGTGATGAATGTATCTTTCTGCAGCCCATTTTGACCCATATCACTCAGTGCATAATGCCTATTGTCATTTTTATTGCAGTTTGATGAATGAAAACATATCATGCTCAGTAGTTGCCTGGTAACAAACACATCTTTCAGATTCAAAGTAAAATGAAAATTATAAAAACTGATTTGAATGCTACCAGGGGAATAACTAAATGAATGAAAACACATGATTAAGACCAATAACAAAATAATACACATTGTAAAAAATAACATAATATTTGGGACTGGTTTACTGAATGCTAAAATAGGAAGTTTGGCAATCTCAGCTATCCATGACTTGAGTTTGGAATGGATTTAGCAGATTATAACAGCTGTATCATTTTCTAATGAAGTGCGAGTTTAAAACAATTGAAGCCCATGATTTAAATATTACAATAAAATAATAGTGCATAATCTCTATTTAAAAGAGTGTCATTGTATTCTTTCATGTTCATTCTTTTCACAATGGTATTGCATTGTCTGTGGTATTTCACTCTTAAAGTCATATTAAAACACACCTACTACAATACAATATATTTTTCTTTATTAAAAGGGACTGTATAATGGCAGTGTAAGTAGAGATGTTTTTTTTAATTCTTTTCTGTAGTTTTGTGATTTTGTGAGTTCTAATCAGGGCCAGTGCAAGGATTTTTGCCTACGCAGGCAAAGGTGCATCTTCAGCCACCCCCCCCCTTCAGATGCCTGCCTATGCACCACACTTGTAGTCCATTAACTCTGCCTCCCATCTATATTACTACATGTCTGTACCTTGATACAGGCATAGGCAGGAGTAGAGATGCCCGATACTCTTTTTTCTAGACCGAGTGCAAATACTGATACTTTTCCTCAAGTACTCGCCGATACCAATTACCAATACCTTTTTTTTAAATGTCAAAACAATACAGACTAATGATTTTAGGACAGTGGTGGAGCACCAGGGCCCTGTCACAGCTGCAACTGCTGAGACACTGGTAGTTCTGCCACTGAAGAATACTACCATCAGCTATAGGCTATAGAGGACTAAAAAGCCCAACAATACATTATACAACAATGCAGAATAGTATATGAATTTGCTATAAACTCTGTGCTACTGCTCTGCTCCATGGTGCTGGCCTAATGTCTCAGATGAAGGGTCTCAGAAGATACAGATGCAGAGCATCACAGCACAGCAAATGCGGAGGATCACAGCAGGGGTAGATGTGGAAGATTGCAGCAGAGCCGATGTGGAGGATTGCAGCAGGGGCAGATGTGGAGGATCGCAATGGGGCAGATGTGGAGGGTCTCAGCAGGAGCAGATATAGGAGAATGCAGCAGGGGCAGATGTTGTGATTCGCAGCAGTGGAGGATTGCAGCAGGGCAGATGTGGCAGATAGCAGCAGGCCGGGGCAGATGTGGCAGATCAGTGCAAAGTATAGAGCAGCATTCACACACATAAACACACATAAACACACACACACACACACATCCACACAGGTGTAAGTCTCTTCATATCCTATGTTGTGGAAATGTTATTAGGATGTGTTTTAGTATATTGTAATATTGCCATCATGTCTCTCAGTGTCCGGATTTCTGCGTCACGCTCGATTGGAGCGTGACCTGGATTATTCGACACTGGGGGTAAACCATTGGAGTGGATATCTTCCTGTGCTAATGGCGGAGCAGTGGTTGCTTAGCGAGTTTATGGATGCCAGCTAGGGCCCATGCGCATTGCGGATTTATTGGCTTGGCGTAGATACACTTGCTTTGAGGACATAGTATTATTTAAGATACATATCTGCCTTTTTGAAAGGAACGTGCGTTCGTATTTCTGACGCGTCTGATCAGCGCGCTGGAGATAGTATGGCATTGTCCCTGCAGATAAGCTTCCATTCATAGGAATCATAATAACTTTATTGGGCATTGCTCACTGAGCAGCGCTGGATAAAGTTCGCTCCAGTGTTAATGGGAGATTGTGTTTGTGGGTCTGGAAAGATGGCGGCTGTGCATACATGTGGCAAGGATGAGTCATGTTCTGCTCATCTGTTATCACTTCCTGTTTGACACCACTTCCTGTTTGACATCACTTCCTGAGAGATAATAAAAGCTGCTGTAGGGAGAGACAAACGCTCTCTTGGAACAGAATCTCCACGATGAAAGCGTCACCTTTTCTTGACTCTACATGACTCTACAGAGGTACCTCCGGTCATTGCACAAAAGAGCGTAATACACGGGTAAATTCTTTGTGTTTGGCATACTTTGGCTCACTTTAGCTCAGCATGGATTAGTGTGTTTAACCAAGCGAATTTCCATAGCACATATATTCTCCTATGTGCCTGTCAGCCCTTTTTTTCCTGTGCACCTAGCCATGCCTGAGAAGCTCAGTACACAGGCTTACCAGATTTATTACCAGGGGCAATGACTCCTGTGTGCATGCGTTGGTGTTACCTCATCTGGCCTTGGCCAATCAAAGAGGCAAAGACTCTGAACCTGGAAAAAGACTAGGACAAGGATGGAAGTGTCGGCCAGAGATGAAAATGCTGACATCTCAGCACTGGTGGGAATCCCTTTGGCAGGTAAGTCTGCTCTAATGTGTTACTTTTCTATCCATACTATCACATTATAGCTAAAAGCTCCAGGGGGGTCATTATTTTTATTTTTTTAACTTAACTTTTACTTGAAGGCTATTTGATAGCCTTGCTAATTAGTGGGCCTGGGGAACCTGCTGATGATTGTTGGGAGACATAATAAATATCTAAGGCACTTCCCAAGATTTATTTATTTATTACAGGTATTTATATAGCGCCGGCAATTTATGCAGTGCTTTACATAGGTGCACATTCACATCTGTCCCTGCCCTCAAGGAGCTTACAATCTAAGGTCCCCATCTCACATACAGAGCCAATTTAGACAGGAGCAAATTAATCTACCAGCATGTCTTTGAAGTGTGGGAGGAAACCGGAGTACCCGGAGGAAACCCATGCAAGCACAGGGAGAACATGCAAACTCCTTTGCAGATAGTACTTGGCCGAGATTCGAACCAGGGAGCCCCAGAGCTGCAAGGCAGAAGCGCTAACCACTACGCCACTGTGCTGCCGGAAGGCATATGGTCTTCCCTCCAGGGTTTTGTCCTGAGAGGATGCATTCATAAAACCAGTCTAGTCCTTAAAACTTAGGACCTAAGGAGGTGGGAAACTGCAAGAATCTCCCCTCCTGGCATAACCACTTGAAGATACTAGCAGCCGTGGAGTGCTTTTTTGGGCTTGAGAAGCAGACTGCAGTTATCCCCTTAATGGAAGTCTTAGTGAGTTGTGAATCTTTCCACGCTGCCCTGCATTTAATTCTAAGACTGAGATACCACATGAACCTCAGTTGTCTTGAAGTATAAGAGTCCAGCCAGTGTAGCCCTGTGAAAGAGGGACCCACAAAGTAAAAAAGTAAGATCTGCAGAAGACCAAGGACTGTTTTTTTTTTTAAGAAGAACCTGCAGGTATCGTGAGCTTCTTCCACCCTCCTTTCTATTTCCATGCACTAGTCTGATACATCTGAATAGTTATAGAAAAAAAACTGCACCCAGAGATGAATGTGCCTGGGAAATGTATTGCCAAGTAAGTGAGTCTTAATGTAGCTACTGGGTAGCTGAAGAGTCATACTCCTAGTTATGCTTAGCTAGTTACCAATAGAGTTTTCTTTTACAACCCCAATTCCAAAAAAGTTGGGACGCCGTGTAAAATCTATCTAAAAACAGAATGCAATGATCTCCAAATCTCATTAACCTGTATTTTATTCACAATAGAAAATAGAAAACATACCAAATGTTTAAACTGAGAGAATGTACCATTTCAAGAAAAAACAAGGTAATTATGAAATTGATGGCAGCAACATAACTGCTTACTTGAACTAATATCTGTGAAATGATATTTCAAGGACAGAACATAAAACCTATTTGTTCTGGGATCATCCTCTGTACCTTAAAACTTAGTATGCTGTCTTCTGAAAGAAGGCTTTACTATTTTAGTAGCAGGTAACTTTTAATCAGGCAAACATTCTACACAGTACACCGTCTCTGCCGTCGAGCCTCAACTATGCTACAGGATCAAACAGAACAATTGTGCCTGATTTATGAAAGTGTATCAGGAAAGAATGGCTTTAGATAGTCTGTGATTCTCCACAGAAGCCAATCACATTTTATCTTTTCATTCTTTCTACTGCAAAGAAAAAGAGGATTGGCTACTGGGGGGTAGTCTACAAAATACAATTCTTACCTTAGGCACTTTCATAAAATAGGGTCTACCTGGAAATGATGACCTTAACTGTATACATTTCTAGTAAAATTATATTTTTTTTCATCGCATCTCTTTCAGTTCCTGTTAAATAATAAAAATGTTATATACAGTATGTAAGCTGATAATGTAGTCAATAAAGCTACTAAATGCTAAATGACACACAGGCTTTAAAAACAATATGGTAATTGTGCCAATTAGAAATTGTACATGTATTCAGCTCCTAGGTAAGGGTGTCACCTTTGTAACTGATAGTAACATTGCAGCAGCATTTTATCCTAATTAAAAACTTATGATCATCTCCATTTCTTGTAAAGCTAAATACTTACAGAATCAGTGAGGGAGACGGTGAATTCTGATGACCTGGAAGATTGCCAGCTAAAAATATGTGATGCAACCAAATGCAACCTAAACTGAATTTAGGAGTGCATGTCTGCACCTTACATTTATTTTCGTTCTGCAATCCATCTGTTCAAGTGTATTCATGTTTAACTAATTCCTCTAGATGAATACAGTGTCTCCACATCCTTTTATCTCCTTTCCTGCACATTTTATGACTTGTGGACATGATGCATTGTACTGGTTGCACTTTATTGCATAATATTCCCATTAGAACACAAATGAACCTTTCAATGTCATTGCAAAGGCTTACCATTTTGGCATTATTATCATTGCTCAAGTATAGAGAAAGATCTCATGGGTAATTCGTTGGAATACATTTATTCATTACACTGCTTTGTTGGCATGCTTTTTTGTACAAATTATTTCTTTAGGTTCTTTAATGTTTGTAAAATGTGCCTAAGAAAAGACAACTGGAAATTACTTACTTCACTTTTAATTTTTCCACATAAAGATCTAATGGCCAGCAATTCTTAAGGAATGCTGTTTGTGCTCTAATGGATAAAGTTACATATGACACAACTATTTTTTTTTTCCAATTGTAATGAGATCCCTCCATTTTTAAAGGATTGTGTTGGTGGAATGTAATTCATATAAAAAATAAATAAAAAAAATAATAATAAGGAGACTGAAGCGTGTGGATATTTCAGTGTATTAATATTATATCTCAATACAGTGGACAAATGGTAATACTGGAAAGGGTTAACACAGAACTATTCCTCTGTAGCTTTGTCAGTCTATTGATTAATGAAGATCTCCAACCTTACTAAAGGGCAAGACCTACTTTTAACCTAAAAAGCTATTACAATCATTAAATGCAACTGACATTTTCACCTATTTTCCAATCAATAGAAGAGAAGTTATTATGTAGTTCAGTATCTTAACATCTTTGCAAACCGTTTGTCTCCACCCTGCTTAAAGCAACATTAAACTCATGAGTTAAACCTTAAAAATGCATTCACGTGCCTTAACTATTAAAGAATGCACACAAAATTCTGGACTTTTTAGGCACCCACAAAATCAGTTAATTTAATTTACATAAATTTTTATTAAACATGTACTCCATCATAAAACCATAAAAAGAGACAATACATCAATAAAACATAGCTCCCTCTGACCATTAAGCCTCATTACATGATCCAATACCAGAAAAAGACACAAACTGTTATTCACAATTTGGCTTGGGGAGGATGGGTCATTCAGTGCTGCACACAGGGAGGGAATATCGCTTCCAAGTTCTTGGGTCAGCTGTAGAGATACTGTAGAGAGGGAGAATGGTGTGACTACAAATACTACAAACACCCAACGTCCCCCAGTCTTGGGGCAGCAGGAGACAGATGGTGGCTCACAGGGTGAGTGCTGGCTTCAGTATAGGAGTTCAGAGTGGAATTTACTTCCCCTATCAGACATTTCTCCAGACTGGCAGGTGGAAATGGTCTGACCAGAAAGTAAGGTCAATACATTATTTATGATATGGGTTAAGAAATCTTTATGCTTCAGTAGAGGATAAACCTTTCATGTTCCTCATACCTATTAAAGTTGCTCTCGGTCATCTCCCTCCTCAAGCTTCACTCACTAGGCCTCAGACTCAGGCCTTAGCTTTTCTTCCTAGGCAGCAGGTCTAGAAGGGTCAGACAATCCACATCTTTCCTTATCCATGTTGGAGGCGGAGGGAAGGGGGGAGAGAAACTCACAAGGTCAGCCCCGTATATTTATGTCCTCCCCCAGCTTGCACCACTGGCCATTAACCTCCTAGCAGTTGACTAGGGAGACACATATATTCATGATGCACCATTATTGGTTGTTCTGCTCTATTGCAAGGGCACACCCAGCAGCAGCAGCTATTAAGAGCAACTTAGAGCATAGAAGAAACAAAATGAGCACAGGCTATCAATCAGGATCAGACTGACTACAGTCTGACAGGTTCAAATTTAGAGACGGAGTGGCTACTGAAATACTGTATGTATATAAATAAATATATATTGTAACAAGGACACTCGACTGTAGACCGCAGGTGCAAGTAAAACACAGTTTATTAAAAGAGCAAACCCAAATATATAATTCCATCCACAGGGTAGACCTCCCCTGTGCACAAGACGGTTTCTAGCCGCAACATAAATGACAGTCTTTTAGCTTCGCTCTGTAGCTTTCCACAGCTCCAAGACACTCATGCTGCTCACCCCTCGTGAGTTCTCAATCTGCTCTCTTAGCAGTGTGTATCACAGGTCCTGGGGTCAACGACCTTCCTGACTTCTCCCAGCCACCCCTGGCTGTTCCTTGTGCGTCCAGCACGCACCCGAGTCTGCATTTGTCCGTGTGCCTCCTGCACACACACAACTCCAACACAACTCTCTGAACTCTGGTCCAGACTCCTAATAAGGCTGCTCTCAGCCACCTGATCCAGCTATACTGGTCATTGGTAACACCTGGCCACAGGACTGGAGATCTCATCCCACCCAGAGCTCTAAGAGATCTCCAGAGCTCCAGATCCCAGCTACATTTAGGAAAACCTGGAAGGACCTGAAAAGCCAGGTTCTTCCTTAAAACATTGTTTATATTCTAGACCCTCTCAGCCCCTTTGGCTGAGGGTCCTGGGTGCCAAAGTCGCCATAATACACCGTGGCATTGGCTTACCCTGACACAATATATGTTTGAAGGCTGGCCGAAGGCTAGCCTGGATTTGTGGGAGGAGCCTGTGCCTTTAAAGTCGGCACGGCTCACAGGGGATTCACGTCGGCGGGTCACGAACGTCCCCACCCGCCCATTCCCCTTGCTTTCATTCATTTAATTCATTTCATTTACATTCAGAGTATGCCCCCTTTTAGGCATACTGACCTGAGAAGGCCAAGGCACACCACAGGCCATTGGGGGGGGCGAGGGGGGGGCGGCAGGGTATCACTTACTTGTTAAGGCTCGGACCACAAATAATATTTATTTATGTGAAAATAACATTTAGGGCACTAATTGTGAGCACAGCATTTCCCAGTACACTGTATCTGTGAGTTATAACAAAAGAGAAGCATTGGGGAATGTACTTTTGGTTTCTAGCACTAGTGCTCTCAGAAATGGTGTTTGCTATGCCCCTACAAAGTTTGATCGTAGCTGGAAATGCCAGATAAAGATAAGGATACTATGAAAGGCACGCACTCGCCAAAGGTCACTGGTGACTAAGAAACGCGTAGATCTGTTAACTGTTTGCCTAAATGTATGTGAAACTTTTAACTAATAGATTACAAAATCAATGTGTCACCAATAATATTTTATATAAATTCATGTTTATGGTTCCATATCAGATTTTTTGCAGTTTGCTGATTAGCATGTGGTTTTGGCACCTCATATTGTGAAACAGCTGTTTTGTCTATTGGTGCCATTTAAAAAAAAATTTGCCCACAATTGCCCTCTTTCAAAAGCATGCAAACCTTTCTTGCATGATGGCATTTAGTTGTAGCTCATTTATCTTTGTATATTTGTGAGTCCATTTGAATAGCTTCCCTGCAGAAAAAAACCCCTGTGTTCCAACTGTTAATGATGCTAAATATTTCAAAGGTTGTTATGCTTCCCATGGAATTAAATGCACAGGACTGTGTATTTGAAAACCCACAAACAGGTAACCTTTCTAAGTAAATATTACACAGGCCTTTTTCCAAGTGTTCCCAGATGACCAAATGTTTCATTTATCTTAATTAAAAGACGCGTTCCCTTGCTATCCAGCAATTACTAGATGGTAATGATTCAACCCTCAATGAAGAGCACATCAAAATTCCCTAAAAACATGTGTACATTTCATGTCAATTATTTATTGGCTTAATGTAAATAAGGATGTTTAATCATGAAAAGAGATTTATCTTCCTCAACAAGGACATGTCAATAGAGTTTTATTACAACTTTTTACTAAATACTTATTATGGCAAAGTCCTTGGTGATGTACAGGTTTGCGTCTACTCTAGAATGTCTAAATTGTTAACATGTAGTATACTGCTTGCTTATATATTGTGTTCTGTATTTTATATGCAAGAGTTCTGTGCTGATTAGATAAAGCATTTTCTAATTAGGTGTATTATATGCACAAACAAGTTGTAATCTAGAAACATATAAATCATTTAAAATATTATGCAACACACTGTATACTTATTTCCTACTGCAAACATACATAAACACAAACAGAACCATCAATTTTATCTAGTTACACTAAGGCCTTGTTTACACTGGGTGTTCTCGCAATACTGCTGCAGGAACCTCCTGCCAGAGGAATCCCAGGTGTCCTGTTTAGATGTGGCTTCTGTACCCGTTCAAGTTAAAGACTAGTGACACCTGTAAGCAGCAGTCTACATGTCATTATATTTGATACGATTACATGTGATTTGGAATAGATCACTGTCCCCGGATGTATCTTTTGTGAATGGGGCCTAACAGAATGTTCATTCCTATGGGTTTCTTTTTCTGACATGTAAAACTGAGCTTGGCAAACTTTGAATTACACAGGTCCTTCTGAACTCTAGGGAGGAAAATATCGTATTATAATATAATTTGTAACTCTAAGCTGCCACTGTGAAGGCAGCAGAAGATATGAAAGAAATGCATAGAGGATGCAATGTATATTTCATTAAGGTGGGGGAGGGATAAATGTATGGTGCTAAAGAATGCTGGATCAGCTACCTCAATCACCAAGGCCTGCTGCTTCACTTGCAAATGTAGAATTTCTATCTAACACTTCCTTGTAAAAGCTGGGCAGTGTGAGGTTGGACATTTTAAAATTGCAAGATCAGATGAGATGTAGAGGGGGTGGTGGAGGGTGTTGTTACCATAACTGCCTGTATAAATTCCTCACATGTTGCAAAACCGAGTAACATAATCATTTGAAAAATATATCTGTACCTTTCATTAAAGTTAATACAGTCCTTGAGTTCCAATTAAGTGACTATGGCTATGTCTAAAGAGAGCACACTGGTAAAATTATGTCATCATTCTGCATACCAAAATAGTTCTTGGTTTTCAATCTCTCAGTGATCACTAGGTGGCACAGATGTTGCATTTTAACTTTCTGACATTTCACGAATTGAGAGAGAACGGTGGTGGGACTGACACTGTGCATACACAGCTAAGAACATAAAGACTACCGCACAGGCTGTGGCATTTACATGACTGTGGTTCAGCATCTTTGTCTCTTTGTCCAAAAAGTAGATGCTGACCGTAGATCATGCCTGAACCATGATAATGCTGGTCCTTTGGGGAGAAAGATAGATGAAAGCATTGTCAAGGCTAAAAGTGTGATCTTTTTGAATATTTACTTGTAATTTTCACTCTTACACATTAATAAGCAAACATGCACTTAACATAAAAAAATATATCAGATGCTTAGTCCAGATGCTTAGTCCACTTTGACAATCAAGAGTTGAGTTAGTCATGCTTAATGTTCTATAGAGGCAACCAGTTGGTAACTGTTCAGATGCAAAATGTTAGCTCAATCTACGGAAGTGTTGAATATAAGAATGGGACAAACATTTGTGATTTAAAAGGGAGCATTGGTAAAGTGCTCCTTGAAAGAGTATTCAGATAAAGTAGGGGGACTACTGCACACTCCTGCAATAATCTGGTTGGCATTACTGTGGAAAAAAATGTGGCATTGGCATATTTCAGGGTTGGCTCAGCCGATCCAGATGTTGGATCGGCTGAGTCGAACTCCTTCTGCATTTCGGGTCGGCCGAACATGCTAACCATGTTCGGCCGACCCGAAGTCACACGAAGCAAGCCGATGTACGGCTGATTTCAGCCAATGTACGGCTGAAATCAGCCGTACCAGCCTGAAGTGAATAGCCGAACAGTGTTCGGCTCACTTCACTTCAGATCGGTCATTCACTCGGCTGCCCTCGGCAGCTTAGTGAATAGACCCCTAAGCTTCTCAACAGGTTTGTTTTTTTTGCGATATTTGTACATAACTACACAAGGGACGGTACTTGTAATAGAAAATATGTAAAAATATAACATTTTTCAAAAGTAAAGTATTAAAGTATATGTAAAGGACACTGTGCTATGAAGAAATATCTTACATCCTGCTGTGTCTCTGGGACAGGAAATAAAGGGAAATCTCCCTGAATGGACACAGGTGGAAAAAAAACATACATAACATGAGTCTTAACCATGACCAACTCTAGTCAAAACTTTAAAACTGCCAGGCAACAGCATTTTCTGGGCTAATCCTTTGACACATTACTGTGATACAGTATATTATGGGTGTTTTAGTATTTGCTCCATTTAATAAATTCAACAGTTTATCTGTCATCATCAATAGGTTTACTACAGCACTGTCATGAACTGCAGCTGTAACAAGGTGACATAGCCAACAACCTTACCTTAATTACAAATCCCTATATTTGCACTGCTATTGTTCAGCATAGAATGTAATAGATTGAATAGTAATAGTAATGAAATAGAATGTAAGGTTGAGTTTTGGGTCGAGCATCGTTCATCGCAGATCATGGACACAGCACACTAATACATCTGTTCACCACCTTAGCAACCAACTACCAATAAGGCAGTTCTTGGCCTTGAGTTGTGGTCAGGTAGCTAAGAAAGGTCAATAATGGGGGTTTTCTTGTGTGCCAGTCCGCTCACTATAAAAGTTAGGTTATCCCGTTAGCCTGTCAGTGTGTGCTGGGGTAGATAGGGAGAGCTGAAAGTGTTTGCAGGAAGAGATAGTTATGTTGCACAGTATTGGTCAGGCTGTGGCATCAAGAGGCAGGACAAGTCTGCATTTTCTTTTTTTTCAAATTCTTTATTTTAAAGACCTCTGACATACAGGCAGTACAAGAATAAAAATATAAACTCTATGGATAGCGTTTGTACATGTACCAAGACACAATAGGTTCCATAAGCAGAATAAGCAGTGAAAATATAGGAAGCGATCGCACATCACAGTCTGCCTCGTGTGGTCCCAGGTCTACAGTACACATCATTGCGCCCGTACATCAGTGGAGATTTTCAAGTTTTATAAACACACAAAGAGTAACAGAAGATCTAACGAGTAGTGTTAGTAGTAAAACACGAGAAAGCAGCCAAGGAAGAAGAGTGGAAGGAGGAAGAAGAAAAAAGGTCATAGACAAGTATGTCTAAGAAAAGGAATATAGAGAAAAGAAGCTCATCACCCCCCGGGGACAGCGGAGCCCAGCAGCTGACACGGCACTAAAGGAGCGTTGTGTAATCCGGGGAGTCTACAAATTGGTCCCAGTAGAACCATGTATGTGAGAATGACCCAGTCGTGTCCCTCAGCGCAGCCGTAAGGTTCTCCATGTCCCTGATCTCAGACACTCTGGCCAACCATTGAGCAACTGTAGGAGGCGCTGATTGCTTCCACATACTGGGGACACAGGCACGTGCTGCGCTCAGCAAATGTCTCAGTAGCGATTTCCCATATCTCCTCCCGGACATTGGAGTCAGATTCAGGAGGACCGCCGCAGGGTCATCGGCGAGGGCGATGCCCGTCAGTTGTTGAACAAGGCCCAGTACTTGGTTCCAAAAAGGAACAAGCCGTGGGCAGTTCCATAAGATATGCAATAAGGTGCCTTTATGCAACGAACAGCGCCAACAAAGATCCGCTTGTTGTGGAAACATTTGAGAGTACAGAAGGCGTCCTGTACCAACGCGTCATGACCTTATACGTGATCTCCTGATACTTGTTACATATGGATGCTTTATGAGCAAAAAGCAAAATTCTGTCTATTTGGGTGACAGTAAATGTCCTCTGTAGATCTCTTTCCCACTTGCGTATGAAGGGTAAGTCCACAGTGGACACTGCCTGTAGCAGTATTTTATAAGCCACAGAGAGAGTCCCCCAGACCACGCCTTCGCCCTCGCACAGCTCCTCAAAGGGAGTGGTCTCCCGGACAAATAGTGTCACGCTGGGTAAGGATTTTAGAAGGTATGAAAGCTGTAGGTGCCGCCATGGGTTAAGGTTAGGGACCTGAAATTCTCTTGAGAGTACAGAAGGATCTTTCCACTGACCCTGATGAATGAACGCTCGGGCCGCATTCAGGCCAGCCATTGACCATGCCCGGAAATGTTCATCTGTGAATCCCGGGGTGAACCCAGGATGGCCCAGGATAGGTGTTTGAGGGGACGGAGTGGGGGACATACCACACAACGTATAGTATTTTTGTATAAAAAAGATAGTAGGACCGGCCAGAGGATGTTGAAGTAAGGCGGGGAGGAAACGATGTTCTACCCACGGGGCTCCTTGCAGCGGGAATTCTACACAGTCCTGCTCTACTTGGACCCATAGTTTGTGCTCTGCATGTTTACACCAATCCACTACACGTGTTAGGTGCGTGGCAAGATAGTAGAGTTCCGGGTCCGGAAGTCCTATGCCTCCCTGAGATTTAGAGCGCATTAGAATAGCACGTCTGAGCCTCGCTGATTTTCCTTGCCAAATAAATTTCAGAAATGCCGACCGTAGGGCACGCAGGAAATTTCTAGGGACACGAATAGGTAGGGTCTGGAAAAGGTATAGAAGACGAGGCATCACATTCATTTTTAAGACGTTGCACCTTCCAAACCAGGATATGGCTAAAGTCTTCCACTTCAGCAAGTCAGAATGCAATGAGCGTTGGAATGACAGAAAGTTCAATCTGAAAATTTGAGAGAGGTCTGCTGGGAGAGACGTACCCAAATAGCGGATCGCATGCGTGGCCCATCTAAAAGCGAAAATTAGATTGCAGCATCTGCTGTAAGGGGGACGGTAGGGTTATGTTCAGGGCTTCGGATTTTTGCAGATTGACCTTGAAATTAGAAAGGGATCCATAAATTTGCAATTCCTGCATCAGAACCGGAAGGGATGTATGCGGTTTAGTGATATAAAAGAGAAGGTCGTCTGCATGTGCCGCTATTTTATGTTGGCGTTTGCCTACACGGAGGCCGTCAACATCGGCGTTGTTCCGGTTGTGACACAGGAAAGGCTCTAGAGTAACCACAAAAATTTGAATGTAGCTCTTATGGGCTGCCCAAACCAGCAACGGATTGGACACCGATCCTCTATTCAGCTCAAAATACATGGATAATTCTTCAACCACGTCGGCCATAACCACAGGGTCCTGAATCAAAGTCTCGTTAAGTCTCCAGGTAGGGGGCTTCCTTGGCAAGGGTGTGAGTTGAAGGAGCAGGGAGATAGGGGTGTGGTCCGAAAGAGCTACCTGGCCAATATCAGCCCCCGAGACCAAAGGGATGCTGTCGTGCCTTAGCAGGAAAAAATCAATACGGGTATAAGAGTCATGTACCGTTGAGTAATAGGAGAAGTCGCGTTCCTGAGGATGGAGCACTCTCCAGACATCCATTAGTTGAAATTTGTGGAGGGTTTTGCGGATACGGTTGCGCGCGGCTTGTGATAAATGAGAAACACCCCTAGAAGAGTCATGAGCGGGTTCCAACGTCAAGTTGAAATCCCCACCTAAAATCAGCGTACCCTCCGTGAATCCCTCCAATCTGTCCAGGAGTGATTCCAAGAAGAAGATCTGATCAACATTCGGGAGGTACACGTTGGCCAGAGTGTAAGTTTGAGAGTGGATGCGACCCTTCAAAAACAGAAACCTGCCTTCAGTGTCTTCGAGTTGAGCTATGTGTTGCCAGGGGAGAGATTTGGCTATTAGGATACTCACTCCCTTAGATTTGGATGAGGGTGATGGGTTATGGAAAACTGTGTAGGGTAACGGTGGTTATATAACTTAGGAACATTATCACGTTTAAAGTGAGTCTCCTGTATGAAAGCTACATCAGCCCGCTGTCTCCATAGTTCCCCTAAGAGCATAGATCGTTTCTCAGGGGTGTTCAGGCCCCTCGCATTCCAGGAGACCACCTTTAACTTCATTGCCGCCACCCCAGCCGCAGATCAAAGTTCCCCGCTGGTCCCCGAGGGAAGCAACCAGTAGTGAGAGAGAGATAGAGGAGTAGGGTAGGGAGAAGGAGAGAAAGATAGAGGGGCTAAGTCTGCCTTTTCTGTGTGCCTGACCAAAAGGCAGCAGCAACACAAGCTGCCTGACAACTGCCTGATATGCGATACATCCACACTCTAGAACTTAACATTGGCGCATAAGCCAACCTTGACTCAAGTAATGTAGTGAGTGTTATATAAGGACATGCTATGGGTAGCTTGGTTTTTTTTCATCATGTCAGTGACTCCTGATTCAGGATGCATGTGCCATCGTGTCACCATTCAAAGAGGAGACCAGAATGGTAAGCCACAACCAGGCAGTGACACAATCCCTCTGCCGTTCCTGCTGTAACACACATTTTGTTGTGCAATAGACTGGGCATTGGAGGCACAGCAGCAGTAGGAAGAGGTGGATGCTTTGCCTACTATCTCCAACCCCATGAGGAAGAGGCAGCAGGAGGCAGAGGAGATGAATGAGGAGGATTGGTGTTCTGGGAGTAAAGAGGAGGTGAGCTGGCATGCTGGCAGTGAGGAGGAAGAAATCATGTGCTAGTGCTTTGGTAAAGGGAACCCTGTTATTTGGGGATCCACTCTCAAAGCACCCCCAAAAGCTGAAGGGTATCTAGGCTGTTATATGAAAAAGTGACTGACCTCGTAGTGCTGAAACTTTGTATAAACAGATTTCCTGTACCATGGAGCGCTATTGCTGCCACATTTGCCTCCAGGCTAAAACTATTTTTTGCTTATACTGTACAAGTGAGAGCAGGTCCAGAATTGCTGGAGCGGCTTTCATAAATTTCAGTAGCTATTTAAAGCCCATTCCCCATCGTATCCACTGCTTTTAGCTGAGCTGACAAAAGTTTACTGAAATTTTGTTTTTGCTGAGATTTTGTGAAAATAAAAACTCAAATTTTTACTCATCAAGAACGTCAAGAACTAAAAAGGAGCAACGCTGATCTGCAGGGAGTGATTTTAACCATGTAGGTAGTTGTAGTGGAATGACAGTTTCTAATTAGTAACATACATATATAGCTACAATGAAAACCATATACAGGAGAAAAATACAGGGGCTGTCATTGCTAATCTCCTTCTGAAAATGCTAGCAGCCTGGCTGTCTCTGGCAACAATTCTTCCTAAATCACTGATATGAATCCATACTCATTATAAAAGGATTAATTTTAATGGCAAAAAGCTGAGCTACTCTGAAATAAATGCACAATGTTTTGTTTTTTTCAAAAATGACACAGATTTGTCTTTCTGTCAGAGGGTCCACGATATCATAACGACTGTCACTGGCTCTGCACTTGAACTGAATCCCTCCCTCTTCCTCTTACACCTATCTGACTCCCCTATTAAGTATATACATCCTCCCTTTTGATTAATTTGATCAACGTGGCCCGTGCATGTATCACTCTCAAATAGAAATCTAAAGATCCTCCCTCAGTGTCCATGTGGGTTAACAAAGTTAATGAACAGATGCTCATGGAGGAAATGACAGCATCGCTGCATGACAGATTCCAAAATGTAGGACAATCTGGCTCCCATGGATAGATTTTATGTAATCTTCATCATTCCTGTCTTTAGCCAGTTCTTGAGCTACTCACTTTGATGGCGATGGGGTACCATGTTCTCAGTTTCTTAATGGCGTCGGCTGCCCCCTCCCCTGGACGAGGCCTGTGAGGTCTTTTCTTCTTTTTTTTCCTTTCTCTTGCATTTCTTATTTCCTCTTCTTATTCTTATTCTTCTCCCCTTCTCAAGCATTCTATAGCTCTTTACTTTCTCTCCTTCTTCTGCTTCTCCTTCACATCCCTGGGCAGTTCTACCCCCTTCGTATACAATTCTTCTTCCCTATCCAACTACCCATATGACTTACTCTCTCTACGGTCCGCCTTTTTTTCTTATTGCTTATTTTGGTATAAAGTGGACGCGGGGAGTGGTCATACTTTATATCACTTGATGGTCTAGGTCAGGGGTCAGCAACCTTAAACACTCAAAGAGCCATTCAAACCCGTTTCCCACAGAAAAGAAAACTCCGGGAGCTACAAAACCCTTTTGACATCTAAAGTGAAGATAACACGGCATATATTGTTTTTTACCTTTATGCTATGTATAACATGTATGTAGGTATATGTGGGCTTAGTAATGCACTGGACTCTGGACTTGCCTGAGACCCTGCAGGGCACACCTGAGAGTGACCCTGCAGAGCACACCTGATACTCTCCATGGTGGGCTCTGCAGGGCCTCGGGTGGGCTGGTCGTCGGGGTCCCTTTCCTTGTACCTCCTCCCAACTCCTCTTACCTGCTGCTGCTGGGGCCTGGCCTCCTCCACCCCCTCCCCTGTCACCTCTGCCATGCCGCCCCTGGTACAGCTGATACTCATTTAAGAGGCCCCCAGACCCCTCACGTGGTTACCAGCCATACCCCTCTGATGGTGGTGTTCTATCAAAGTTTGTGACTACATTAAAATGTGTGACCGGTGACGTCGTCACACATTTCAATGCAATCCCACCCAATTTTTTGGCGGTGGAATGTGTGACTGCCAAAGGGTCAAGCATTCAAACACTTTTTCAGGGACAGGGAGCCGCATCAGCGGGATGAAAGAGCCACATGCGGCTCCAGAGCCATGGGTTGCTGACCCCTGGTCTTTGTGGACGTGGTTTTCTCAGGTTGCTCTTAGTAGGCATCTGGCAGTATGCTAAATATCAGTGCCATTACTCTTACCTGTTAAGTTGCTTATGTTCACTTACAGTACATGTTGCGCTATACCATTATTCCACTTTCATGCATCAATGTATGTTACTATTCTCGAGTCTTTTCGTAAATAAAGATTTTTTTTTTAAAAAAGACCCAGATTTTACTAGGAATCCTGCTGCGTGTAGTTATGTAGCATGGATATTTTTGTGCTTACATGGAGCAAATAAGCTTTAATCAATCTAAGTGTCCCCTTCTCTTATAGAAGTGGATAAATGTGCCTGAGCATGAAGTACCTATTGTTCCTGTAGCTTGGGGAAAAGGGATGATTTGAGGCCAGTCTTTTTTAGACAGTTCTTTAACTGTGGCTTCTGTCTAGAGCATTTTTTAGGAAGTATACCTACTGCATCAGCCTCGAGGACAGCATTTGCAGTTGACCTCACCATTAAAGGAGAAGTAAATGCACGGCTGCTAGCTGTCAAACATTACTTTCACAAATAGATAATTTTTCTTAGTGCATTTGCCAGCCTATAATTAAAAAAAGAACAGGTTAAAAAAAAAAATGTTTTTGTTGAGGAGCAGGATCAACAAAACGCGTTGTCTTAATTGCCTAGCAAGCAAAGCATCTACAGAAAGAAGACATGTTTCTTAAAAAATGGGACAAAATCGTACAAAAAGGGACATAAAAAAGAAAGGTCTTTCAGTGATGGCCGACCAACAGATCAGGATCAAAAACAGGAAAAATAAGGGTGAGCACTGAGGGATAAAGTTCCAGAAACAATTACAGCTGAATCAGAGGGGCAGTGGAGAGCATCCTAATGTTGTACTGTGAAGTTAAAGCAAAGCTGTGTACAAGCTTTTGTTTGGTTAAAGTTGGCAGAGTGTCAGCAAATGGCTCCCAGACAAAAAAATTCAGAGTTTGTGCTCCTTTGCTTATGATGTTTCAATCCAGTCAATTTGGAATATGCTTATCAGCTTATTTAAGAAGAGAGTCAGGGAAGGCAGTTCAGGAAGTATCCATTGGTGCAAGATGGTTTTTTTTTCCCACCAGTGATATATTTGACAACAGTTGCCTGTATCCAGCAGTGATTTTAGTTCTGTGTAAGTCTAGGATACCAAATATCACTCATGATGAAGACAAGGGGAAATAAGTCACCAAGTTATGTATTCCCAACCTGCTTCCATAAGTACTTTATCTTGGGTATGCTCAAAGGCATGATACAAGTCCACCAGGTCATGACCACATTTAAAACAGATGGAAGAGTGGCTGAAGCACATGAGATAGGACCTGGGTGGGGAAACATACACTCCTTGATAAACTCTTGGCACCATTTTTCTGTAAGTAGAAGCAGTAATTGTACTCCATGCTCTATTGAAGGAATGGCGAATATCAGTGGTATCAGACATTCAGAAAATGTTTGGTCCATTTTGAGAGACCCATGGAGGGATTAGCATAGTCCAAATGTGACCTGTAGTAAGTGTAAGCCCAAGAGATGGCATGATTAAAGTGGTTCGGTTCCTGAAACAGCCGTCTCAATCAACAGACGAGAGATTTTTGGGAATGCATTACACATAGAAGTGCATCTTCAAGAAGGTGAGAAGTTCAGTTCAAAAAAAGGAAAGTTCTTTGAAGCAGCCTCAAATGTAAGCAGCTTGCAGCTAGAGGATGGAGTGAGGGATTTCACTGTGGAGAACCGACGTAGTGACCAGTCCTTAAAAAGCTGATCGCTAGAGGCCTGGAGAAAATCAAGATGCCCCCAAAAAGGGAGAAAGAGGGAGGAATGACTGTTTAAATAATATATATTTTGAACCTTAAGCCAAATAGTCCATCAGGAGTAAAGAAGGGGATTGGAGAGGACTTCAGGGGGTAGAAGTTCCTTGTGCATATATAGCTTATATAAAATATTGAGATCAGGGATAGTATTTTGGTCCAAAACAGAGTCCGTGTAGGTGAATCCAGTCCGTGTAGGTGGATCCAGTCCCTCAAGTATCTTTTCTAAGTCAGGGAAATTGAGATGTAGCATTAGAATGATGTATAACAATTTTGGGAAAAGCAGTATTTTAATTACACTAATTCTTCTCATATATGTTAAGGAAAGGATGGACCATTTAGTAAGTAAGTCAGTGAGAGCTCTCAGCATGGATCAGAGATATAGGATAGTAGATTATTAGCAAACAATGTAATTTTCACCACACAATTTCCTATTGGTAAGGCAGAGATTGCAATAAATGCAAGACAGGATCCCATGCCAAATTAAATAGGATTGGAAAAAAGAGGATACCCTTGGCGGGTCCCCAACTGTATATACATAGTAAAGGTAGAACTAAATGCTATAGTGCACTAAAATGTGATTTAACAAAAGCCAGTCTATCCTATCAAAGGCTTTTCCATATCTTAAAGCTTAAAAGCATACATTTTGAGGCACAAGTCTTTGCTATTGAAGAGCGAATTCCCACAATAAAATCTTAGTTGATGAGTTGTCAAAAATAAAGGCAGGAAGGTCTAAAGACTGTTTGTCATTATTTTGGCCAATAGTTTATAATCACCATTAAATAGAGATATAGGTCATTAGGAGGAAACCAAGGTCGGGTACATACCTTCCTCTAAGATCAAAGCAGTGTGTGCGTCATTAAAATCTGGAAAGGGTGTATTATGAATCAAAATGTTATTCTTCTATTAGCAAAGGGCTACTGTCAAGTGAGACCAATTATTAAATCTAGCTGGAAGCCATGAGGTCCAGAGGTTTTATTATTTGCAGATGTTTTCATTGTCAGCTGGACCTCATCAACTGAAATAGGGGAATTCAGACATCCCATTGTTCCATTGTCAGTTCAGTTAAAACTCACTTTAGCAAGTAAGGCTTCCAGCACCATGGGTTGGGAAGATTGTGCAGTATAAAGCTGATTATAATAAAACTCAAAATGGGCTACAATAGAAGCAGTAACAGTGGCAGTATCTGGGTCTCTCAACTGCAGTTTATGACATTTAGACCTGGTATTAGACCTGGTCAATTTCGCCAGCAGCAAGCTTACCTTATTTCCCCATCTATACAAGTTATTCTGTGTGAATAGGTGGTTAGTATGAACTCTCGTGGACACATGAACATTGAGGAGCACCACCGTTTCCTTCCAAGCCATTTTAGATTGTAATGTATTATGCTCAAGATGACACCTATAAGCCTGAGTGAACTGTTTTGCAATTCCAAATATACCCTATTTGCCTTCCTTTATCTCCGAGCTACATAGGCTATAATGTCCCCACATAATCACCTTCAAACTCCTCCACAACAACACTGGAGTGTCCCAGTGTTTCAAATTAACATCAACACAATTCACTCAGTCATCTTTAAGTAAGTGTTATGGTAAGCTCAGAGTACCTGTCAGGGTTTACCGTTCTGCTCTGAGAATACCAGCCAGGATTTCCAGAAGATCCACTACTACCTCTAATGGAGCTCACAAGACCCAGGCCAGTATGGCTAATAATAGCCTCAGATTCCAGACCAGGACATCTGATGTACCCTGAGGTGAGGCGGGGCGTGTCACCTCTGACTCTGAGGGGTTTTTAAGCACTAGCTCTGCAAAGAGCTATTTCTGTGTCTTTTTTTCCAGCTTGTTTGTAAAAGAGCTTAATACTTCTGTTGTTTCTCGTTGCTGACCCAGACCGTCTGACCCTTCTTTGCTTGCTGCCCGTCCTGATCTTCTACCTGTACCCACTTTACTCTTGTCTCCTGTGATTATCCTCTAATTACTCATTGCCGACCTTGGAGTGTCCGGCCACCCTCTGCTAGCTGCCTGCCTTGAACCCTGCTTGGATCTGACTACGTTTTCGTCTTCTGGTTGCGGACCCATCTCACAATCCTCTGGTGACTTCCTGTTCGAACCTGTGCCCTGTCCCAATCACGGTCCAGACTACTGTCTCCTCATTGGAGCCCTCCTGTTTTTGTCCATCCCTTGGCAGGGGAACCCTAGGGACCACGACCTGGTACCAGCAAGCAGTCAAGCCCATCATCAAGCCCAACACTGGCTGGTACTTAGACATGGGTTGTCACCCTAACAGTAAGTCTTAAAACTTTGGGCATTTGGAAAGAAAAGTAATGGATCTCCAAGTCATAGTCGTGGAAATAGGGCAGTGTAGAGATAAAGACAATATTAGAGGGACGTGGTCCAAGACCATTAAATTACCCATAGTGACGATAGCAACCCTAGCTTGAGAAGAGAGTCTCACTGACAAGAATATAGTCATTTCTAGAGAATGTGGTATGCACCTTATAATGGCAGGCATAATCCTGCTTAGTCGGCCAAGGAAGTATGAAAAGAACAGGGTTTTTATTAAAACTGTACAAAAAAAAATACTTGGGTGGGTAAAATAGTCAGAGTTATAGTCAAGTTAACTAATGCATGCTGACACTGCTAAATTTAGCCCGGGCCAATCTGATTAAGACTAACTTATCACTCAGTATCACATTGTCGCTAATTCTCTTTCAATATTTTTTGCAAGTTCTACAAAAAAAGCTCTGTTGGATTCTTTTCAAATTGTCCGGCACCCAAACTATTGAATCTTCACCAACGATTCAGCTTTGACAATACTACAAGGACCTGGACTAGTGTACCATATTAAGTCACTTGAGGGTAATTTCCTATGACCCTAGGGTAAATAGTGTTACAGTTAACTGTTCAATTACAAACAACTGGAAACAATGGAGAAGAGTAGTTTACCTTTCTTGGTAGCAATGGCACAATCTTTGTGCCAGGGTTCATTAGGCAATTGTTTTGCGTCTAATATTTTTCAGTTTCTCTGACAGTATAGCCTGAAGTATAAAGTATATGATAGAAATAAATAAGTGCCAAGTTAATGCATGTTATAATTAATTTTAAGAAGGGAAGTGATAGAAAAAAGTTTATAAATATAGATATATCATATTAAATAAGTGTAGTCCAAATTATTCTGAAATCAGCCATATTAACTTTATAAAAATCCTTGTGGAAGGACATAAGATGAGAAAGAACATTGAGTTGAAAATGCTAGCTGTGCATCAGAAACCACAATGGTAAACAAAGCACTGAGTGTACAGGAAAAAATATTTACCCATGGAAGTTTACAGAGTTGCTAACTCTAGCCACCTGCATGGAATGAGCTCAGAATCACAGCTGCCACTATTACGCAACACAAAAGGACTGAGAATTCATGCAAACAGGTACCAGCTTATTATTAGAACTACGTTTTAAATACCGGTAATACATAAAAGTATTATAAAACAAAGTGATAAAGGCATGGAAAATAGGACCTAAAACCAAATCATTGTTAGAAAAGTTATTTTTATTTTGTTACAAGTTAAATTGAACTTCTGACAGATGTAAAACATAGCAGTTACGGAGTAATACAGCAGTAATAAAACACAGTAATTATACATTAAAAAATAAATTTAAAGTATTTTTTCAAATACCTTAATCATTCTTAATATTAACATCTAGTAATCCTTGCACAGTTGCATTCAGCCTGGAAGAGGGACGGCCTGTAAGTCTCAGCTGCAGTGCACAAAGACCTGAGCATGCTGAAAGGAGGAGAGAGCTCTACTAGGGGAACCTGGATGACAAGATTTACTGCACAGAATTACAGATCTTTTGACAGGTAAAACAATGTATCAACTGTGCATTTAGCTTTTGGAATTTATCTATGGAAGCTAAAAAATTGTATGCCTTTCACATTTTTTTAACTTTGCAGAAAACATTCTACATACCAGTTTCTTTCCCGTGGCTATGTACAATAAAATGCCTTTATCACAGACATGCAAACTGAGATCTCATGAGGCCTTTATTGCTCATAGCACCAATACGATTTCCCTGATGGTATGGACAGGAGGCTGTCTGAGACAATTCTCCCCAATAAATAAAGCCTGGTGTCTCAAGGTCCCTGTAGCAACAAAGAGTCCATAGTTTAACTACTGAAGGTGCAGATAGTCTAGCTCAATCAAGTAAGATTTTATTTTAATTAAAATATATTTCTAAACATCCACATTTTTGCAGTAATCATCACTGCTATAGCGTTCCTTTTGGCGTTATCATTATCCCATGCTCAATTGACTGCTCAACAAGCAATGCATGTTATCCATTCATAATCATTTTTAAGTCCAAGAAAGGAAATTTTGAATGCAGAATGGTATTATCACAGACAAATCATCCAACAAACTGTAAATAAGCTAAAAATATATAACAGAGGATTTTCTCATCATAAGGATTAAAGAAAAAACACTGCCAAATCTCATTAACACATTTCTAAAAACATGTAGTGTGATAATGTTGCAAGATGTTGAGGACTCCATGTTCTGAGCTGTGCAGCGATAGAAAATAAAGGCTTGAAGAATTAAATATTGCCATCATGTTCCTCAAAATCTTTGACATTTTTTTCCATTTTAATTCTTCAGAACTTTCCATCTGTTGTAGACAAGCTGAGGCGTGAATTGTTTGACAAGGAAAGCTATCCTGTCCCCTCGGGTCTACCTCAGGCACCGTGTCAATCTGCAGAGCCTGGACCAAAAGGATTAGAGAAATTACCATGACATCTGAAGACCCAGACGATTGATAAGAAGTTGTGCATTACCTTAGGCTTTGAGCTCTGCATGTGTCTGAACCAGCCTGTGCCAAAGTTGTTTCTTGTTCTTTGAATAATTTTAAATGGAAAATAACCAGCAGCTTAGGGCTGTCTTGCATGCCATGCAGCAAATTGAAAGCCTGTCCTTGAGGTACATTTTATTTGTCTTTTATAGCCATGTCCAGATGTATGCCCTCATCAAGATTATAATCAATCGATAGATATACCTAAAGACCTTCAGGTCTAACAATTAACCTTGTGAAATACTGTATGCGTCTGCCCTACTGCAAGTCCAAGAAAATCTGAATAACTCCTTTTTTTGTTTTGGGGATCAACATTTGCATCTTTGTGACTGTCCAGGTGATATTTGGTCTCCCAGTTACAAGATCAACATGTATTTTAATTTGACAAAGTAACATCTCATTAATTAATTTAATTAACTAGAAGAGCCTTAAGCAGTCCACAAAATAGCATGAAAAGTAAAAATCATCAATATTTAAATAATCGGACAAGGTAAGAATTGATTTAAGAGATGCCTGTGTGGGATAATTATATTTGTCAGTGTAGCTTATACAGATTTAGGCAGTCACATAAATCACTGAAGTTGGTGTTTTATATATCTTGTCCAGATATTATTGACTAATCAAATAATCTCTCACAAGGGAAGATGACCAGTAGAGAAATAATATAGTTGCCCACATATGCTTCTTTTGCAAAACTGATCAGAACCCAGTGGGGCTGATTTATGAGAAAAGTATGTGTTTTACAAAACAGTTCATCAAATTCCACATGTTATTTATCCTCTGTGGATGTGCTCTGTGTTAGAAAAGTATTTGAATCTGATTGCTACGAGCAACAGAGAAACTTTTTCTCTCCAGTACCCAGGGCCAGATTTCCAAGTAGCCAAAATAGGCTGTGGCAGCCGAGTTGTTGGGAGTGACACAGCTGTCATCATCTTGCTATCTGTCAATAATACATTACTAAATATAATGAAAGGTTTAGGGCCACTCTACCTGACAAAACATTATGGCCAATCCTCAAGGTCCCTGCACATTCTGGGGTTGATTTACTAAAGGCAAATAGGCTGTTCACGTTGAAAGTGAATGTTCACTTTACATGGGAAGTTTCCTTAGCTTGGTTAATGTGGTGAAATTTCGCTTTCCAAAAAGGACACCCAATCATGAGCAAGGGAAGTAAAAAAAAAACCTGTATTTTTGCTTGCGTATGATTGGATGATATCAGTCAGCAGGGTTCACCTCATTCAGTAAACTAAGAGGAAACTTCACAAAGTAGACAAAGGGAACTCCATAAAGTGGACAAATAACCTCTTCTAACATCTTTGCCTCCGGACTTGAAGTGCCTTGGGTATCTGATCTTTATGTGCAGTACTAAGGAGTCAGAAGACACTCAGTCTAATGGAGCAGGATGTATAAATGTGGTCTTGCAGTGCCCCAGGGTTGTCATAATTGGGAAATAGACAGGTAGTCATATAGCAGGATGTTGGGCAAAGATATATGAATAGACAACTGGTAGAGCAGAAGCCTGTTGCATAATACAGGCAATTGTTTGGCCAATCTGTAGGTTGGCAGGTGGTGAATGAAAGACAACTGTTCTCTGCACTGGAACTGAATTTTAATGTGTAGTGCAGATATTAGTGCGGTGCTATAAATCCACTAAGCTCTTAACTTTCTTTTCCAATAATCTTTATTCATTTTAAAAGTTTCAAAACATGCAGTTTAAAACATCAAATTTCAACATCATTCTTCTCCATTATTAAGGAAACTTCCTAGTGAGCTGTGAGCTGACAACATTGCCTCTGATGCTGCGAAAACCCCAAGCAGTGTTGTAAGCCCTCCCTGAGTTCTTCCCTGCTGGACTACAGAATACCTCCCCTCATCTTCTCTATAGCAAAAAGGGGTGTTCCATAGTCAAGAAGGGAGAACTCATGCAGAGCTAATAGCACTGCTTGGGATTTCAATGTAGCAGAGGCAGATCTCTTTGATCAAACAGTAAGTCAGGAGCTCACTGGGTTTCTGGCAGGATCCACAGGTACTTATCTGCATTTGGGGATAAAAGAAGGGGAAATGTATATGTATTCCAGCAAAATCTCCCCAACAGGCACATAGTAGTGCACACACACGGGTGTCTCCTTTGCAACCTGCTAGGCAAAGGAGACACCCTTAAACAGGAGGTGAGGGGCTGCAGTACATGACCGGAAAAAAATAAATGCAATGGGGCAGTATAAACAAAAAAGCTTTTTAAATGGATTTCCGCTGGTAAATTAACTGCTTGCTGTCTGCCCATTATATATAAATGGATGTAGTGCATGCTCTTGGCAGCGGATCACGGTAAATAAACTTTTTTTTTACCTGCACACGCATCATCCCTAGACCGTGCGTGATCAGGACACTGTAAACATTTTAAACAGCCAGTGAGGGCTGTTACATACGAGCGTTCCGGTGCCTATAGAGTCACTCGATCACTTGTTTGCTGAGTGTTAGTGCCGCTGCTGGCTGTTCCAGGCTCTGCTGTCCCCGTGCGGGTCAAGGACCAGCACAGCAGGCCTCTGATTTGATCAGATTGGAGGGAGATCAGCACTCTTCCACTTTGATTACTGATTGCAGACGTTGTGTATCCAATAGGGGGCTTCTTATCTCATGGTTATATGTCCTCTTTAATGAAGAATTATATAATGGTAGAACAATATATGAAGAAAATAGTAAGAAGGAGTGAATTTGTCAAAACTAATTTAGAAACTGATTTCAGGGCTGACATGGTGATCACATGGCATATATATATATAAAGCCCTGCCAGTGGCATCTGCCATTCTATTTATTTCTAGGAGTATGTAAACAGAGATATTTTTTTTTAAAAAGACAGTACCCATCATAAAAAAAGATTAAATATGTTATTTTAATTGTAATTTTTACATATTTGTCTTAGGATTTCAGTATTATAAGCCTTCACTAAAGAGCAACCACACTTGCTACTTTGACATCTAGACAGCACCCTTTGACCGTAGTCAAAGTATGTCCAGCATCCATGAGGGTGGCTTCTTGGTGAAGAGTGCGCTAGAAAGTGTTGATCAATTTGCCAATTTTGAACAACAACCTCATTCCTCTAGTTATGAGAACTAAAGGATTAATATATGTCCTATTTCAGATGGAACTCTTAGATGCAGGGTTTGATTCTGAAACCTAATGATCATAACCTTTCTTCTGTGTATCCCTTCTTCCATGCAGTGAATATACTATATGATGAACCACAAGCAAACAGCCACTGCTGGAAATTTCAAGAAAGGTACGTTCTATTTAGAATTGTCCAGATGTCCTTTAAAGCTTTTTGGTTGACTGACTCCCCTTAGAAGTCATTTTCAGCTAGATCTTTTAGACTGTATCAAGGAAGTCATTGGGGTCAATTCACAAAGCTCAGCATTATGAGAGTAGAAGTTAATGTATCTATCCTTATTTTACCACTCTTTATTTTACTGGCTAAAAACATGCAATTCACAAAAGTTGGAATTGTGAATGCACACGCAGTTTAACGTTCCTTAAGCAAGTGTTATTTTAACATCACAGACTTTATTTTATCAATTACTGTGATAAAATAAAGTTTTGGGTGCTATTTTAACACTTTTGCAGTGCATTTTGGTAGCAGAAGGGGTGGAACAGATGCCTAAATGACTGTTACTTTCACTTTCACCACACAAAAGGATTCCACATATAAGGAAGAAATATATTCCATATTCGCCACATGCATACTGATTTTAAATTTGGTAGAGAAGAAATCATATAGAAGTAACAATAAAAACTTTTCTGAACGGAATGAATATATGAAACATTACATTTATTTAGATCTACGTCTGTTGACAATCAGAAAGTGTAGGGAGGGCAAGCACTTCTCCTTACCCCCTATAAAGCCTGTCTTGATATTAAATTTGTTGCATGGAACAATCTGCTTGCTCTACAACCCCACTGAAGGGTGTCCAGGGACATTTGATTTTTCGTGTCATGTGAGATTTGCCACTAACCTCTAACTGTAAAAAATCATCTACATTTGTACAAGGATAAAAGCTGTAGAAATGACAAATACATGCCACCTTCTTCTTCTGTACTCAAAAGCATTTAGCAATGTGAAAATGAAGAAAAAAGTTTCTATTTCTATCTACCTCATGTCATCTCAGTGCAAAAAGCATCAGATAACGCCTGATATATACCACCCTGAAGGAGGTGATAAATCTACGTCTCAATAACTAGTGATAAAAGGACCTTTTCCTTTTGTGAATTGCATTTCAAGCATATTGTATCACTCCAGTTGTTAAAATAACGTCTGAATAGTTAATTTACCACTTCTTAAAAATAAGAAGCGTTATTGAGCTTTGTGAATTGACTACCTTTACACAGCAACTATATAACACGCGATATCAATGAAATTACGGCCGAAATGAAGAAAATAAGCTTTGTGAATTGACCCCATTGTGTACTACCCTATCTCAGAAACATTAGACTTTGCTGGGAAAAAAAGTGGAATGTCAGGAACCCCTTGCTGCCCCTTGAGCCGTCTTTCACCCACTTTCCAGACTCCTGTTACGTTTCCTTCACTGCATCTTGAAGAACCTTGTCTATCTAAAGGGGGCCACACACATATCAATATGATAATACACTTGATCAATGTAAAAAGTAATAAAGCGCCACAAACTGTCACTTCTCAATGGAAAATCCTCTTAGGCATACTGCAGGATGCTGCCCCAAAGAAATCTGGGAAAGCTATAGATCTATAAAGTAAACAAAAAGGGGGCGCCTTTCCTGGTGGAGATCAATTTTATTTTGGTAAACATAAAGTAAAAGCAGGAAGGTACTCACAAAGGATGAGTGTCACACAGTCATGAAAAGTAAGCTGACAAGCAGTAAGCATCCACTGGACGATTCCTGTGTGCTGGTGACGTTAACGCGTTTCCGGGGCACACCTTCAGAACGTGTTACTTTTCATGACTGTGTGACACTCATCCTTTGTGAGTACCTTCCTGCTTTTACTTTATGTTTACCGAAATAAAATTGATCTGCACCAGGAAAGGCGCCCCCTTTGTGTTTACTTGATCAATGTGAACAATATAATCAAACTAAAAAAAAATTGCAAACTAGAGATCCTCCATTTGATCATTTGTGGGCTCTAGACCAGAAGGACAATTGGTCATGGCAGAGTTTTGACCATCACTTCTGATTGATCACACAAATATCTTCATGTTCGAGAAATCTCATTATAATTTAGATCATGACAGTGATCATTTTAATTGATCATTTACATTTCTAACAGATTTTTTTATGATCTTTATTTTTTTTAAAAAGCAAAATGCAGAACAATACTGGGTGTGTTGCATTGTTCAAAAATGTAATTGATAATATATTTCTAATTTGTAATTGTAATTTGTAATCTAAATCGATCACAAATCAGTATGTTTATGGCCAGCTTTAGTTATTCAAAGGGGAGACAGATTAAGATGTAAGATTCTGTGTTCGACTGTAGAAAAGAAGGCACATGGTAAAATTAGGTACCTCGGCTTATATTCGGGACGGCTTATACTCGAGTATATACGGTATTCCAAAATGGACAAAATTAGCAGGCAACTTCCAGTGCCTAGGAGGTTCCAGGGAAACCAATTGTAGTCCTCTTGAGTTTGCTTTTTGTCAGTTTTTTAAATGCTAAATTTGTCTTGCTCTAGTTAAAGCTCAACAAACTGCCCTGACTACTACAAAAGTAGTAAAATATATCAATAATAGATTACACACTGAATTCAGTTTACAATTTTCTCTGATCTGTTTTATGTTTAATATAAAGGCTTAGTAACTCATTGGACTCAGGTGGGCTCTGCAGGATCTCAAGTTCAGTACGTTACTGAGACCCCACACAGCCCACCTGAGAGTGACCCTGCAGAGCCCACCATAGAACCTGCACAGAGCATCTGAGACTCTCCATGGTGGGCTCTGCAGAGTCTCAGGTGGGCTGATCGGGTCCCTTTCTCTGCACATGCAGTTACTTTCCTGCCACTGCTGGGGCCTGGCCTCATCTGCTGCTGGACTCATGGATGTTTAGACATACTTTTACTCAATATGTACACATGTAACTGCAGAGTAATGTAAACAGTTTGAACAAAAGGTTACATTGAGCTAAAGAAAATTAGTTATTTTCAATGACAAATCAAAATGTAATTGGTGACTTTCACATTTTAAAGAGAAAGAATGATAGTATCTGTAGACATGGTGCAGACAACTCCAGTGTCCATCCACTCACAATAAAAAGAAAAGAGTAAGAAGGGAGCTAGCATCTGCAGTGGTAGCGAACAAAGAAGCTGCAACTAATTTGCAAACTTTATAGGGACTGAATACTTACAAAAAATTATCTCAGATTGTGGACTGCACATGTCATATCCCTAGATATCTTTGCAAACTCCCAGCAGGCACTTTAAGCATACTGTAAGTAGCTGTCTGACTTTGTTGACTGATTGACACAGTTGTACTTGTAGCTGATAAAAGAGAAGATGGGCTGGAATCACCACATGCTAGTATTTTTTCCAATGAGGCATTTGTGGTTATGGTGTTGGCAGTGAATCTGAGATGGAAAGATTAGGTTAGGGGAAAAACATCAGGAGGATGAACAGGCTGATTACACAACAGTGGAAGATGGAGAAGGAGGGTTTTACACCTTAAAGCTTTTCTTTTAAGATTAAATTACTAATGTCATTGACCATAACCAATTTACCTACTTAATCTATCACAGGCCTGTTCACTACACCACTGTCACCAGCAGACATTGAATTCAGGAACGTGCAGTTAGGGGAGGTAGGTGAGGCAGAGCCTCACCCAGTATTATGGAGGAAAAAGCTGTCAGCTTCAAGTCTGAAGCTGACAACTTTTTCTCCATTCAGAGCGGCTTTTAACAGGTTACACAGCAGGGAAAGCATCCCCGCTGTGTAACCTGTCATGGATGGAGAGCTGGCTGTTAATTACAGACGGTGCTGCATCCAGCTTTTGACAGCTAACTTCCTTTACACAGCAGCGGGCTTCCCCACTGCTTGTGCAACCTAACATAGTGAGGCAAGAGCTGCAACAGCCTCTACTCTGTGTTAGAGGCTTGAGCTCTGTGGATAGTTTGGACCAATGGCAAAGCGCCATAGGTCCAAGCTGTCCAATCAAAAAAAAAAAGAACAGTGAGGACATCGATCTTGATGCCTCACTAGTGATGAGCAAGTGAGAGACAGGGAGACTCCTCCTTTGTCTCCTCCCTTCCTCCTCCCTCCATCCTTCACACTAGCTTGGTGACCGAGTTGAGGGGACGGGACTTTGTCAGGCTGGGGTTGGGGTTGGGGTTTCAGCATGCTGGGGGTGGGGCATGCTGGGGGCAGGGCTGGGGAATGCCTCACCCAGCACGGAAGGTGCCGCACATCACTGGTTGAATTACTAAAGGCAGATGTCCTCAGCTTTTCAAGGGAATTTACACTTTGCAGGTGAAGTTTCCCTTAACTTGGTGAATGTAGTGAAATTTAACTTAGCAAAGAATTCCCAATTATGTGCAAGGAAAATAAAAAAAACACTGTTTTTGTACATGGTTGGCTGATGGAAGTCAGCAGAACGTATTTACTAAATTAAGGGGAAACTATTCTTACAAATGTAATCCCCTACAAAGTGAACAGCTTATTTGCCTTTAGTAAAATCAACCCCAGGCATGCTCACCAACGCTATCAATTGCTGCTTACACATGTACAGTAGACATGTGCAGCGGCTAAAAATTTGTTTAGTTTCGGATTTCGTTTTTTGGAATTCGGATCCTATATGTGTTTTGTTTCGGGAATCGTATTCGTATTTGGATCTGATTCGGAATTCATGTCGGATTCGGAATTCGGATTCAGAATTCGGATTCGGAATTCGGACGAATTCCCGAAAATTCAACTTGAGGTGGGGTAGCAGAATTGGCACATTTGTCATTTCTGGTTGCTGTGCTCCAGTCTTTACTATTAAAGGGACATTAACATCCTTTTCTTAATTTGTTTTTTTCCGTTTAAATGTTAACAGTGCACGCACAGGATTTGGACGAAATTTGTTCCAAATCCGAAATTTCGGATTCTAAATTACTGATTCGGATGCTTTCGGATGATTTCAGATATGTTATATTTGGGAAATTCAGATGCCCCGAATCTACGAATTTTCCGAAATTTCGTCCGAATTTCGATTCGGAACGAAACGAATCGCACATGTCTAATGTACAGTACTTGAATCCATAAAAGGGGAACAATGACATGTATATACACACTTATGCAGATTTCTGTACAGAAATATGGTTTACTTCAGTCTTTGCTGTAGCACTGCACTCTGTTTACATTACATTGGATCTTGTTTGCAATTATGCTATTTTAAAAAGGTAACAGAAGTCACTACTGCATTTATAAAAGGCATTAAGAAAAAACTTGTGAGTGCGGGAGGTATTGACCACATCAGATCTCCTTCAAGGTCAGGGGGTAGACCTTACATAAAATTACCACAGCTTTGCAGGAAGGCCATAGGTTTTACTTTCACATTACTGCTACCAATTCAGCCACTATCACATTCTTTTTTTCTCTATATAATTTTAAAATTGCACACTTCAAATGGCAAATGCTTGGGTTCTGGAAGTATTGGTTCCACTATTAGAACTGTTCCAAATGCACGGGGAGATTTTGCCATCGTTGCACTTGAAACTTTGATGTTTTTGTCATCACTACTGTCACTCCCATCTCTAACAAAATTCATCATATTCCATTAGAAAGTCAAGAAAATCTGCTAATTCTTGGGTGCTAGATGTAGGGGCTATTCAATGCATTTATAAAGCAGGGACTAGATATTATAGGAATGTAGAACGGTGTCAGCGAAACTCCCGCTCTGCGCATGCGCAGCGAGAACAAACACGCGCAGGCGCAGCCGGGAACAAACACGCGCAGGCGCAGCCGGGAACAAACACGCGCAGGCGCAGCCGGGAACAAACACGCGCAGGCGCAGCCGGGAACAAACACGCGCAGGCGCAGCCGAGAACAAACACGCGCAGGCGCAGCTGAGAACAAACACGCGCAGGCGCAGCTGAGAACAAACACGCGCAGGCGCAGCTGAGAACAAATACGCGCCAAGAGGCGCACAGGAAGTTACATCATAGATGAACTCACTGCCCTATTTAAGCCCAGCTCAAACGCCCACTAGTTGCTGGTTTGTCTTGTCAGCTTGATCGTGTTCCTTGTCTCCCGTTTAGCCTTCTCCTGTATATACCTGATTCCCCTGGATTTGACCTGTTCCTGTGTAAACGACCATCCTTGCTTGCTGCCTGCCTTTTGACCTCGGACTGTTTTGGATATTCTTCGGCCTGCTCCCTACTTCTACTGAATTGGATTTCATGGCTTTTGACCCCGGCTTGTTGTGACCTCGATTACTGGACTTTCCTAAAGGACTCGTGCCTCTCCCTGTCTGCCTGGCCTTTGTCCTCAACCTCAAAGGTCACAAGACACGAGGTGCAAGAGAAGCCTCCTCTCACTTCGGCCTCCCTACCAGGTACGTGATAAACGGCTTCTGAGAACAATTATAGGTTTTTTCATTTGGAAATCACCAAATAATTACCTGAATGCATTTTCATTACATACTTCATTTACTCTTCAGAACCCAAAGGGTTCCTCATCCAGCATTCTTGCTTCATGCCCCCCCCCCACCCCCACCAAAAAAAAAGCAAAAATGCTAATTATTATTATTAATTTTGTTGACATACTGTTTACCTGACCCATGTTATTCAACATAAGAAAATTTTTTGCGAAAAACTAGTAAGATAAATTTTGAATGACTCTCTCATTCTTTGCCCCAAATAATCTCACCCTAAGGTTTAGAGGCCCATCCTCAGTGGGCGGTAGGTAAAATTCATACCTGCTGGGTTTCCATTGAATGTCTCTAGCCTTATTCCCCCTTTAGTGCAACAATAATAAATAAAAATATGTGAATAAGCAGCAAAAGTGAATGTTACCATAGGAATAAGTAAATGAGCTCATGTGAGTAGTTTAGCCTGTTTTCATGGCCTTCTCTTCTAAACCTACTCTCTCCACTTTTGCTTCATGTGTCCCTGAAAAAAAAAGATTAAATTACATTTTAATCCTATATATAAATTGAACTGTAAAATGTCCAGGGCAGGTAAAAATTATTTAGCAGAATATAAAATAGAATTTCTGTCTGCTACTTTCCTTCCATCATAACAAGATTTAGAACCCCTAATGCAATGCTCTAATCTACTCATTGCATTCCAATTATTGTGTTCCTTATATTTCTTTAAGGTAGTTGTTGTAATATATTCTAGATAAGGCCAGTCCATAATCATTTTAATTATAAAGAAAATTCCCTGTGAAGAGTGTACAAGCTTTTGTACTGATGGATAATTAATTCCTCCATGGCTATCTATTTGATGTTCTGTGGAATATAAAGCAGTTCATCTTAAGTAATCCCTCAAAATTGTGCTTGCTTCTTATCCAAACATTGGATTAAACAATAGGGGTTTCTTTTGCTGCCAACTGCTTCAAAGGAGTGTTTTTTCTAACCTTCATATACTTAAGTCTATTTCTTTATACCAATAAATATAAGAGGCTTAAACTAATGAAATCAGACGAGTTTTGCTCTGAACCAGCTGAACACAACCAAAACTGCTCTATTATTCACTAAAAGACACACAGTTGTACTCATTATGTTCACAGATAATCTTATATGTGGTCATTGCAAATTTTTGAAATGGTACAGACTTAAGCAAAAGTTTGGCATCTCTAGTCATATTACACGGTTTGTTAAAGGGAATTGGTGTATGTAACTCCTAACAAAGAACTTCCTTTATTTGCTCACTTTTGGACAGTTAAATATACCTTGAGAAGCAATTGTTATATCTGTCCAATATGTGCAATAAAATACCCATTGATGCTGTGAGTGCCTACCTTCCAGTGCCCTTGGCCTCTGCTCACTGAAATATTAAGCAGTGTTATCAGCCCTGCCCAGTTCACCTCTGTGAATTACAGAACACCTCCTTCACATGTTATGGAGATGAGAAGAGGAGAAGGTGTTCTGTAGTCCTAACATACTCCTAGGGTGCAATGCTGTTCTTCCATAAGCTGTCACCCTAGGACATAAACTGTGTACTTCCTGTCCTGGGGCTCATCCTGTCCTATTTTTTTTAAAACTAAAATACTTATTTATACTTTTTTTTATTCTTTGTTGCATCTTAGTGCTGCTGATCTTCTCTGCAGTTGCACTATAGTGATTGGTTTTAAATATACTTTAACCTAAAAACAGATGGCAGTACAAAAAGTGTCAGGCTTCTCACATACAGCCCTAAAGCATGCCACAGTGACACCCAACTGCAGGGCCCTGACTGTGTAAGGTCCCTTTTCAAACCGGTGCCTTCAGTTCAAATCAGCAGGTATCCATGCACGGACCCCCTGCTGATTGGAAGGGATGTCACCATTATGACATCTATGTCCGTCCACTGAAATTACTGGACCCATGTTGGTCTATGTGGAATCGGATGTAACATGTGGACATACAGGTGAAACTCGAATAATTAGAATATCGTGCAAAAGTAATTGCAGTAAGTGCTGCAAAAGGGGCCCAAGCCAAGTACTGAGTACATATGCATGCTTGTACTTTTCAGAGGTCCGATATTGTTCTATGTACAATCCTTGTTTTATTGATTGCATGTAATAATCTACTTTTTTGAGGTTGTGGATTTGGGGTTTTTGGGGTTTTCATGAGCTGTAAGCCATAATCATCAAAATTATGACAAATCACGGCTTGAATTATCTTGCTTTGCATGTAATGAGTCTATCTCATATATTAGTTTCACCTTTTAAGTTGCATTAGTGAAATAAATGAACTTTGCACGATATTCTAATTATTCGAGTTTCACCTGTATGTCCATTTACATCAGATTACCCCTGATCCGTCACCATCAGGTCCGCCTAAACTGAACCCTGATGCGTTTGTTTTTTCGCACCTGGTTGGAGTCGGTTGTAATTGGATGTAAACAGACCCACGTCTGTTTAGATCTGGCTGCCTATACATAAACATTAGGAACGTTAAAAAACTGACAGGTGAACCTGATCAGACTGACCATGTGAAAAGGGCCTAAACTTATAAGTTAAAATGAAAACACAACCCTTAAACTGAGCCTTCTATCCCTGACATTAACACTAACTTAACCCTTATACTATTGCCTTATACTCACTTAACCCTAATCAGTAGGGATGCACCGATACCGGTATTTTGGTACCAAGTACCGATAATTTTTTTCCGGTACTCGCCGATACCAATTACCGAGTAACGGAAGTCCCATTCAGGAAGCCAGGTGGCGTGTAATGACTCGCCCCCTGTCTTCCTGATTAGCCGGGAAGCCGGGCAGCGTGTAAAGAGTCGCCACCCGGGTTCCCGATTAACAAAAAAGTCCCCTCTTACCTTAGTATGTGCAGCCTGTCATCCCCCGGGGCCTCTCCAGCGAGAACGCGGCCTTCGTCCGGTACCCAGCCGGAGCCGTCTAGGCGGCCAATCAGGAGGCCGGGCGCCGTGTAATGACGCAAGGCCCTGCTTTCTGATTGGCCGGGAGGCCGGCTCCATGCTCTCTTGTCATGAGATGACGAGGGAGCATGAAGCAAGCTTCCGGTCAATCGCGAAACCGAGCAGCGTGTAATGACGCGCTGCCCGGCTTCATGATACCGGAAGTACTCGTGCTAGGCATCGGAGAATTTGGGCGAGTACGAGTACTTGCCCAAATACTCGGAATCGGCACCGATATCGATACTAGTATCGGTATAGGTGCATCCCTACTAATCAGCCTTAATTATGTTAGCAAGCTACTAAAGTGTGGATGCCAAAAGATGCGAGTCCTGCGCCAAAATCTCATGCCACATACAAAGTAATTTATCTCATGCCCATTAAATTACAATAGTGCTACTAATAGCCATCAACAACTTTCTTTTGTATTGGCAGACACGCCTGTTATCACCATTTGAGGAGTCATATAATAAACTGAAATTGTTTCTGTATACGTTTCAGTAAAAAAACATACTGTATAAATATACTTTAATGCTGAACTGGAAAAAAAGTAACTCTTGCATTTGGGCCCCTCCATACTGCAAGTGTTAAATGCTTGTTTTGTCTAGGAGGGTTGTCTTAAGGTATAGTACTTACCTTATTCCTTGCTACTGTAGGTTTTCTCCTCTGCATACAACCCCCCCAAAGCAACTCCTCTTCGCTGCTCAACTGGTTGCAGTTCTCTGCCATCATCACTTATAATACAGGACCAGGGGTCCTAATGCCTGGACCCAGCGGTGTATTTACAAATGCTGCTGCACTAGGCAAAACAGCAACGCCGCCCCCCCTCCCCCTCCCCATACTGACAGACGATCGTCACCATCAGCACAAGCCTCCATCGACAACCCCCTCCGACGATCACTCACCCGGCATTAAGAAGATTAAGAAGCGCCGCCGACCGCTGCCTGCTGGACACCGCCGCAACCCGCC
>NW_017306294.1:2788379-2806337 GCF_000935625.1 Nanorana parkeri | reverse complement strand
CCCCCCCCGGG
Source organism: Nanorana parkeri (assembly GCF_000935625.1). Taxonomy (NCBI): domain Eukaryota; kingdom Metazoa; phylum Chordata; class Amphibia; order Anura; family Dicroglossidae; genus Nanorana; species Nanorana parkeri. The sequence goes on along the minus strand of NW_017306294.1, from coordinate 2,806,326 downwards.
GTTGATGCCGCCTCCCCATCAGCACAAGCCTCCATAGACAACCCCCTCCGACGATCACTCACCTGGCATTAAAAAGCGCCGCCGACCGCTGCCTGCTGGACACCGCCGCAACCCGCCGTCCTCGTCCCCGCCGCTACGATAGCCTCCGGTTCTCTTCCCTTGATAAATAACATTTATCAAGGGGAGAGAACCACAGCAAGTGCCGCTCTCAGGGAATCTGCCGCTCCAGGCAAACGCCTTGTTTGCCTCGCGGCAGATACGCCCCTGCCTGGACCCAGCATCCCTACCCACTGTAGGCTGCCAGCAGAAAAATAGAGGATGGAGGTGGAGACAAGATCAGTCACCATGCACAAGGACAGAGACTGGTGTTTATTACAGGCAGCTCCTGAACAGAGTGTTCTAGATTACACAAAACACTCTACGATTCAAGTAATAAAATACAAGTATCTTGTATTTAGACAATATTTGTTTATCTTGGAGTTTAAGTTAAGGTTCAGCTTCAATATAAGCTAGTCGGGAAAGTGTTGGCATTAATGATTGTTGTGAATGATTTGCATGGGTCGACCCACTATCCTGAAATGAGGAATTATCCCTTTATTTTAGAGAAGTGGTGGAATGAGACATATAAATACCCTATGTTCTAAAAAAGCTCTACTGTGCTAGAACCTAATGTTTTGTAATGTAAAAAAAAGTATTTATTCTTTTAAAGAAATACTTTAACGACTTACTTTGTTTTGCACATTTGTTATATGAAATTAGAAATGCTCTCACCTAAGCATATTTGAATGATAAAATATGAATAAAAATGATGTTTAAATGATGTGGATAGTCAGTATGGAGAGCAAGATAACAACTCATATCTTCTCCTCTGGCCATTATTGTGCTTTATTATGTATTAAACCTACACTGGCTTCGCTTGCTGAATAATGCCATTGCAAACTCCTGCATTACAAATTGTTTGCTAGATATAGTGGATCATAAAACATACTGAGCTACATTTCATGCCAGGTTTTCTATCCTTTGCCATATGAAAGCCAAAAGTAGGGGATTTATTGCTGTCTACAGCAAAGCATAGACTGAGAGTCCGATTATTTTTTGAAAATGCATCATAACACAGACGTTGACAGGGGCTTAGAAATACTAACACGCCTTCAGCTATTGAACACTTCACTCCAGCTGTATAGAAGTGATGTATCCATCATCAACATATTAAATCAGTAGCCAGCTGCCATATTATTAGAGGCAATAGATTAATAAACCTTAAATCCAGTTTAGTTGTTCGTTAGCACTTATCTTGCAAAAGCAGTGAATACAACTTTCATCCTGCCAGCTGTTTTCTGTTTAGTGAACGTGATTCCAACCAAATGGTAAATGATGACTTATTTGATTATTAATGCAACAAGCAACTATTTTTTGTAGGGACTCACACATAGGAGAACTGACTGGAAAAGCACTACCAGTGTTAATGAAGAAGGAAAAAAAAATCAGAGTACATGCAATGCCATTGCCTTTTCAGGTGGTGGGATTAGGAAGGAAATTTAGGTTTGCCAACACCATAGATTTGAGGCAACCCTGAATGTTTGAGTTTGGTTGTCCCCGTGAACTAATGCAGGCATTTGCCAGACCAAATTCGTTTTAACAATAGTGCACTGCCTGTCCTCTGAGCTGAGGTCAGCTGGCTTAGAAGGGCCAAAAGGGGCCTTTTGGATAAACCACCCCCGTCATTATAAAATAGTGACGTCAACTGTGCTTTAGGTGTGATAGGTAGTGTTTCTGATAAACTGCATGAAGATAGATTAGTGTAGGGCTTGCAGGCACTTGCAGATCTGTTAAATAGATGCAAACCCTTATTGAATGTCATATAGATAGCAAAATGGCATTTATCTTTTAGAATTGGGTGTGCATTACATCTCAATGCTGCTCACGTCCGCCACTACAGGATGTACTACAGCTTTATAACAGGCTGCATGTGTTTTTTAAGAGGGCACATTTCCTAATAGCTACTGGCTGCATTTGTTTTCACAGGCCGTTTTTGTTTTTCAAATGATGACAAATGTGGAATATGGCTGGGCAAGGTGCATCAACACAGTAGCTTCTAGAGCACTGTCAACTCATAACCCAAAGTGCCCAAACACCAGCCCACTATCACCAGCACTTCAAATAAAATTAGTAAAAAACTCAGCACAGGGCGCAAAACTTGCAGGGTAACTGTCTAAAACATTAGTGCTTACAGATGTGTAAAGGAAAACACACACTTACATTTGAGTGGGGGAGGACCAGGAGAGGGGTGGCCTTCTAGGAGGATCGAGTGGTCCAGGGTTCTTGGATTGAAGTGGTTGCGGGAGCTAACAGACGCGGTTTGAAGAATGGAGAACTGATGGCCAGGAGGAGAGGCAAGTCTGTGCAGGGACTGTATCCGTATCACTCTTGTGTGGACTGAAGAGGGGACAGTGCGTGGGTGGAAAGCTGGATTTGACTTAGTGGTGCTTCAGGTGTACAAGCACCCGTCTCTGCAGCTGTCAGGATGGTGCTTGGAGCGGAGAGCAGTCCTGTCCCTGAAGGTCTGGTGACGACTGTGCATGTAGCGTCTAACCATGCACGGAAAGAAGCTGTTAAAAAACTGTTAAAAAGGCTATTTGAGAGTAGCCTGCTTGGCGAGTCAAGAGTGGAGAGAAGGCTCGGGAAAACACAGGGGAGCGACGCGTTTCGATGAAACCTCTTTCTCAGGCTCTAAACTCTCTCAGGCTCAGACCGTTAGAGCCTGAGAAAGAGGTTTCCTCGAAACGCGTCGCTCCCCGGTGTTTTCCCGAGCCTTCTCTCCACTCTCGACTTGCCAAGCAGGCTACTCTCAAATAGCTTCTGTCGAGATCGCTGCATAGACCGCTGTGCACATGCATGAGCATGTTCAGCGCTATGGTTCCAGTATTGCGCATAAGAAACATGCACGGCCTTTTTAAGGATGTCTTCTGCATCTGCACATTGGTGAAAGATCTACAGCTGTACTCATTTCTTAATTATGATCCTGATCCTGATTTCTGTTACACGCATTGATTCCTGACTCCACTGCCTGCTGCCTGCCTTGTGACCTCGGCTTGTCTTCCAACCATTCTTCCATCTCCTGATTCAGTGCCACTCTGCTCTCAAGTAATTGAACCGTTCTGCTCCCGACATCACTTTGCCTCCTGGTTTTGTACCACGCCGTCTGCAATTACCGACCTTGCCTGTTCCCATCTTCGCTCCTCACATTAGTGCTGCCTGATCTGCTAACAACCACCAACTACCTCTGGCACCCAGTCAGCAGCACCATCATCTCCAGTGTGTCAGCATCAGCCACAGGCACTCGTGTCTGTACAACTACTGTCTCATCTCCAGTGGGGCACAGAGGACACAGCTCTTTTTTAGATAAATACTGAATGGGTATATCACCACCTGCAGAAGCAGGGCACAAGGTGCACTAATAACAAAAAGACAACCCAGAGGGAGGCCCCTACTGGTGGTTAAACCCACCCTGAACAGCTGTGAACAACTCTGCTATTAGCCTAGCATCTAGTCTAGGAGTTAAGACATACATTTTTCCTGTGGAAAAATCTTGGCTTCTCGTTTCTTTTGTCTTCAAGCAAGTTTCTGACTGCGGGACAAGCCAAAAAAAAAAGATCCTGGTGGTTCCCTCTTTTCCAGCCCTCAGCACATGCAATTCCTTGTCACAAGCAGGTTTGGCTGAGATAGCCAAGGTTCAGGTGGGCAGCCTTAATGTTCCATACAACCCCCACACTTTTCTGTCCCATTCCCCTTGCTCGCTTCCCCACTACTTCTCTGTATTGTCTTGGTGTACGTTTATGGATATAAGGGGTTAATGTGGGGATTGCTGCTAGGGCTGGGGTTTGAGATCATTGTGCTTTCAGGGTACATGCCCCCTTAAGTCACAGGTGTATAACAGCAGATGAGACATGTCTTTGGGGTTCCCCTTAGTGGGGTTTCTGCTGGGGCTGATTTGCTGGTCAGAATACTTTTGGCAGCACAGCCCAGAGCCAATGCAGAGTCAATTATTCTTCACAGAAATGTCACATTTCAAAGTTTAGGGCCCTTTCACCAGACATGCAGTGATAAACACTGTATGCAGGGCCGGCGCTACCACATAGGCAGGTCAAGCATCTGCCTGAGGGCACCGCTGTGGGGGGCGGAAAGATGCGACTGGGAGGTCGCCCCTTTAAGACGGTCGCGGTGGTGGCAATCACATCTCTCTGCGCTCCCTCTTTCTCTACTCCCGGTCGCTGCAGCTTCAGAGCGGCCAGGAGGAGAGAAGAGAGAGAGAGCGCAGAGAGGTGTGATCAGCGCCGGTATAAAGACCCGAGCAGAGCAGCGGCAGGGATCCTTTTGATGAGGTGAGACCCGTGCGCCCCCCCCTGCCAGGAAGTTCTGGTCTGCAATCCCCCTCCCTCCCCCTAATCGCCAGCTACCTTTCTCTTCTTCCTCGCAGGAGACAGTGAAGGGAGAGCTGCACTCGCAGCCCTTCCTCTCAGCTGTCACAGGAGTTCTGGCACAGTGTTGTGCTAGAACTCATGTAATGGAGGTGACAGGGTCAATAAAGAGAACCTGTCATCTCCATATGCTATCACACAGAGGATTGTTAGCACCAGTGTGATAGCAATAAAGTTAAGTGAAAAAAAATAAAAAAAAATTTGATAAAACATTACAAAATAAATACAAATTATGACAAAATAAGTAAAACATAATAAAAAATGATAAAAAGTAAAAGACAGTAAACATAAAAAACAATAAGAAAAAATAAAATAAAAAAAGATAAAAATTATAAAAAAGATAAATCAGATAAATACATATTTAATACAGTAAATAAAAATTAATTAAAAAATAAAAGTGATAAAAAAAGTTAAAAAATTAGAGTTGCACCAAAGAGGAAGTTTCAAAACGAAATGAAAAATAAAATGTCAGGCCGAAACCAAAAATGTTTTTTTTCGAACCTTTTAAAAAAAATTTTGGGAGGAGGCTGTCCTATGACTGTCAATATTGCTGACAGTCCATTCAAGAGCGGATTTTTAGCAGCACATCACTGCATTCTTGAAAAAAAGGGGAAAAACAATGTGCATCCAAAACACCACACACCCTTTCTCCAGATGCACTGCAACCCCTTGTCCCCTTGTCATATCCCATATACACAAAACGTGTGTGCTCTTTTCTTAATTAAACATACATATTTTTAATAAAAGTCAGCTTCTCAATTACCAATGCCTCCTCCGCTACCACTTCCTGCACTGAAGGCACTTTCTTTAATGGCATGTGCAGTCTAGTACCTTGAGCGCATATTGGGCTAATTAGGGCAAGTGGTACATCTTTGACACCAGGAAGTCCATTGGAAAACCCCTTGTAAGCATTTTAGTTACAGCCTTTTTAAAATTAAAAAATCAATAAAACCGCAATATAATGGTGGTGGGTAGGACAATGTTAATGTGGGCCAAACCCAGGCAGAAAACTGGAGGAAGGGGGCTGTTTTCAGTTCTTTACCATGTATGATTTAGGGGCACATAGAAGGAATAGGTAGAGGAGGAGAGTATGAAAGAATATAATCAACCACTGCACTGCCATGTGGCAAGGTACATGTGTGATTTATACCAGGTGCAGAGCACCTAGCAGGCTAGTGCTGTTGTCACACCCCACCTTGCCTGGCTGAAGGTGGCATGGGGTCAGACACCTCTTGTCCTGGGCGTGGAGACTGCCAGCAGCTCTTGCCCAGTGTGACTCCTGTCCCCCAAGCATACGAGCTGCAATATAGCATGGAAATGTTTACCTTGAGATGTTGCATATGCTTTATGTGCTTGGGAGTTACTGCTGGTTCTGAGTAGTAAGACTATGAGGCCAGTTAGAAAAAGGGAGTACAGGTGACACTGCTGTCACCATCTGACAAGACATGTAGCGATATCACTAGCTCCAAGGTTGTGCCATGCTGCTAACAAAGTGTTCCAGCAAAACAGGCACATCACGTTCCACATGCTGGTGGAAGGCAGAAATTGCCTTCTACACAAAATAATGGCAGCTGTGTACCTGCCACTGTGGGGTAGCACAGGCCATACTCTATCTTTTTAAATCCAGCTGTTTTACCAAGCTGGCATTAGGAGGCTGGACATAGGGACACAGGGATGGTTTCGGAACATTTATTTTCACTCCAGCACAAATGTATTAAAAAAGGCCCACACTGCTGAGTTCTTTGGAATGACCCCGGGAATAGCAGTAACCTTCACCTAGAGCAGTGCTGCCAAATGGATTATGAAGCTACTTCCTCCAGTCCTCTGCAAGCTGTCCCTCACCCTAGACAAAATCTACCCTTACTGCCTCTTCCTCAGAACTTTCTTCCTCTCCAATCACGGACCCACGGACAGTCTGCCACCTCATCATCTACCCCCTCTTCTTTATTGGATCCTACTTTGCAGTAAGCTCCATCTGCCGGAACATCACTGCCTCCTGCTGCCCCCTGCCTGAGGTCGCTCAACTTTTGTGTGGGTGAACCCTCTTCTCCCTCTTTGGTTACAGTGCTAACTTCTTCCTTAGTGTGATCAAATAATGCCACTGACTTGTAGCCTGGGTGTGGAGCTATGGTGGGACTAGTAGAAAAGAGAAGAGGAAATGGGTGCATTAGCAGCACTTGCAGACAAGCAGCTGCTCTGCTTCTGGAAGGAGAGAAGAGAGAGGATTTATAAGCCACTTTGATGCCTCCTGCAAGTGGAGCCAATGGCAGGCTAAAAACCAAAAAATAGCTTCTCAGATGCGCTCCTCAGACTGTGGATATGTAGCAGCAGAAAAAAAAAAAGGAGTACTGCGGGGGAAATCTCTGGATTAAAGCTGAATATTGCACCACATGCTGGTTTTGTGTTATCTTTTGATGGAAAATATATGTATATACTGTAAATATGGAGGCCCAGCTCACCTATAGAATGGCTGCAAATGTATTCTGTTCACTAGGCTGCCTTGCCAGTAAACAATCTTTATGCATGTGATTATACCTGCTTATTCCATTTGGGTTCACTGCTTTTGGTACATGTCTTTTGGAGCCAATAATTTAGCATATAATCAATAGATGCATATGCTTTTATCACCTGACAATTTCACTACAATAGTATTTGTATATTGTTTGTTGATGTAAAATATAGTCTATACCTCCATGGCAGTATTAATTGACGTTAAAGCAAAAAAAAAATTATTAAAGCATTGCCACTATTCTGTAAGAAAGTAATGATCCTTGAAGCTGCAATAGCTTCTGTCTTTCCGGCAAACTTCAGTACCGCTAACAGTTATTTTTGTTCTCGGGATATCCTGTTTTACTGTTTGGGGTTTTGCTTATGCCAGCAATCCAGTAGCAATGCTGGGGACCTCTTCCCTTTTAGTCCTTAGGGATCTGATTTTGTCTACAGACAGGTGAAGCCTCCACAAGTCCTTCTGGCATAGAAACACTATTTAACTCTTTAGCATTTTTACTGCCGCACAGGGAAGAGTTTGTTTTCTTCAGTTTACACTGCCTATCACTTTTGTCTGCTAGGCTGACCTTTTTATAGCTTCAATGATTGTTCTGACAGTAGTCACCAGTGAGGGAGGCTGTTTTTAGAAGGATCATTGAAGCTATAAAAAAAAAAGTCAGTCTGGCAGAAAATAAAGTAGAGAAACACTTCTGCTTCAAAAGCAGTGAACTGATGCTAAAGAATTATAGATGAATTCCAGACAAACAGCTGAATACACAGATCAAATACATATAAGGGAGCTGTTTTAAAAAAAATTGTTTTACTAGCTGAATATGTATACAGTACACATAACATGGGTATATAACATCCAGTTACAAATATGCAAAAATGGTGCATATGAGAGACATTTAGAACATGCGTGTCTGCATAAATCCGGTACCAACAGAATAAGGTACAAATATTGATAGGAGTATGGCACATGGTAGGTTACGCAACTGTAACGCATATATAGAGTGAATGTAACACTGGAGACATAACATAATGACATAACTGGTCATTTGTGGTGTAACCAAAAGTCATCATAAGAGATATACAAAGAAAGGAAAGGATGGGAGAGAGCAAAGATGAAGAAGTAAGCATGTTGAGGAGCCAGATTAAGAAGTTCCGAAGAGGAGATAGGGGAGAGGGAGGTACCCGAACCCTTTCCCGCGCCGCTGGACAGGGAAGGCATCCTCGTGCCCGTTCTCAGGCAGATGTGGCTCAACCTTGGCCTTGTTCCCTTATGCAGGACAATCAATGGGGTACAGTCACTTCAGGAGTAGGGAGGGCCATTGGTCCCCTAGATGTGAGATCCTTGTAGCGATCCGAGTGCTGAAAATAGATCCCTGCTTCCCAGGTTGATAAGAACCGCCTCTCCGTGTTTCTGAGGGTGGCCGTTAGGTCTTCCAAGGCGTATACCTCCCGCACCTTAGAGAGCCAAAGTGCTATAGTAGGAGGGCACGTTTGTTTCCACAACAGAGGGATAGATGCTCTGGCTGCGTCCAACAGATGGCGTGTGAGCGAGTGCCTGTAAGTGGAAATTGGAGCTGCTGACATGTGTAAAAGACAAGCCGCTGTGTTATTCTTCAGATCTGCCACTGTCAGGTCTTGGATAACAGACAGCACCTGGTCCCAGAAGGGTCTCAATATCGGGCAGGACCAAAATGTATGTAGCATCATACCTGGGGCCGATCCACAGCGCCATCAGGCGTCTGAAATGGTGGGTCTCATTTTGTGTAAGAGCCAAGGCACTCTGTACCAGCGTGACAATATTTTGTAACCCAGTTCCTGCACTTTGCTGGCTATGTAAGACTTGAAGGACATGGTGATGATGGTATGGGTCTGTTCCGTAAAGAAGGTCCCCAATTCATCCTCCCAAGGCCGCACAAAGGAAGGGTAGGTATCGGCAGGGGGTGTAATCAGCAATTGATATATGGTAGAGATAGCGTGTCGCGAGGGCAGAGAGCCTACGCAAAGACCTTCATAGACCGTGAGAGGTCTGTCTAGTGCCCGGGGGCTGGGTATGACCCGCAGAAAGTTCCGGATCTGCATGGCACTCCAGAGGTCAAGCGGGGGGGTCAGTTAGGCTTTGTAAGGCCTGATTTGTGAGCCATTCAGAGTTCACTCTGAAGTCTAGCAGTCTGAATTTGTCTGCTGTCACAAGACGTGCGAGCCGAACATTTTCCGCGCCCGGGGCGAAGTCGGGATCACCGATGACCGGTGTCAATGGCGACGGGAGAGGAGCCAACTGTGTATTGCGCAAAACCACATGGGCAATGCGAATAGTGGGAGTAATCAGCGGGTGTTCTCGGACCGTCAATGGTAACGGGGAAGACAACCAAGGGAGCCCTTCTATCGGGAGCCGATGGGTGGCCCTTTCGATAGAAACCCAAATCTTGTTGTCCCGATGAACGTGCCAATCCAGGACCCTATTTAAATGGACCGCTTTATAATAGTGGAAATCTGGCAAGCCCACCCCTCCTTTGTCCCGAGGAAGACTTAGAGTCTTCGTCCTCGGATGGGACCCGGCCAAGACAAAATACATCACTGCTCGTTGGAGACGTAGGAAAAAGCTGGGTGGGATAAAAATTGGCATGACCTGGAACATGTATAGAACCCTAGGTAAGACGTTCATTTTCACTGCGGCGCATCTACCGAACCATGAGATGGTGAATGTAGACCATTTGCGGAGGTCCGCCATAGGCTCCGCCAGTAATGGGACAAAATTGGCAGAATAAAGATCTGCCGTAATCAGTGTTCCCAGCTATTTAAGATGGGCATGCGCCCATGTGAAGGGAAAATTCGTTCGGAGACGGGAGAGAACCGGGGGTGGCAACACAGAGCCGAGGATTTTGGTAAATTCACTTTGAAATCAGAAAATCCACCATATTCATCGATGGCCGCTAGAAGGTGAGGTGTAGACTGTAGTGGGTCAGTGAGGAAGAAAACCAAATCGTCCGCATACGCTGCGATTTTCTGTTCCCCCACTGTAGTGTGAAAACCCTGTATGTTGGTAGATTTCCGGACAGTGCCTAGGAATGGCTCTAGGGTAAGCACAACAATTAGGGGTGAGAGTGGGCATCCTTGGCGGGTGCCATTGGATAGTGAGAAATCTTTAGATCTAGTTTCGTTCACTCTCACCGCTGCCGACGGCGACGAGTAAAGGGCAGAAATCCATTTAAGCATGTTGGTGCCGAGGCCTATATGTTGTAGGACAGCCTGCATAAATCCCCAGTTGACCCTATCAAACGCTTTCTCCGCGTCGGAGGCTAGCAGTACCAGTGGAGTGTTGCCAGATCTAGCTAAGTGGATAATATTCAAGACCCTGGATGTGTTGTCCCTGGCTTCCCTAGTTGGGATAAACCCCACCTGGTCTGGATGAATGAGATGAGACATTAAGGGGAGCAGCCTTTAGCTATAATTTTAGAGAACACTTTTACGTCCACGTTCAGTAATGCAATTGGTCTATAGTTACTGCAGAGAGTAGGGTCACGGTCTTCTTTCGGTTTAAGAGTAATCCATGCTCTCAACATGTCTCTAGGAATCGGAGAGTCCTGTAGGATGGAATTGTAGGTGGAAAGGAAGTGAGCTGAGAGTTGGGGGAGGAATAATTTGTAATACGCGGCAGTGAGGCCGTCGGGGCCCGGGGCTTTACCAGGCTTAGTGGTCTTTATCGCCACCTCCAGTTCCGATAGGGAGATAGGAGATTCCATCAGTTCCCGATCTTCTGTGGTTAGGGCAGGCATGTCAGAGTCCCGGATGTAAGACCGGAGCTCCGGCGTAGGGAGTGTGTGGGCCCGTCCCGCTGCCGAAGGGTGCAAGCTATAAAGACTTGCATAGAAGGCCCTAAATTCTTCTGCAATCTCCTTAGATGACGTCACCGTCGAACCCGAGCCCGTCACCAGATGTGGGATAAAAGTCTTGCCCCGTGCCCCTCGCAAGGCCCGTGCAAGGAGCTTCCCCGGTTTGTTCAAAAATTCGTATAATGTTCTCTTACCATTCAGCAAATGCTTTTTCACCTTGGAAAACAACAAGTCGTTGAGTTCCTCTCTAACCTGTCGCAACTCTGTCTGGGTGGCAAAAGCCAAAGATCGTTTATGAGCGGATTCCAACGAGTGAAGGCGGCTAAACACGTGGCCACGTGCCTGGCCCCCTCGCGCTTCTTTCGAGCCCCATGCTTCATGAGGATGCCCCTGATGACACATTTATCTGTTTCCCATGTGATTAAAGGTGAGGGAGAGGAGGGGACATTAAGAGCGAAGAAAGACGAGAGCTCGGTTTCCAGCTCCGCTTTAACCTGTAAATCCTGTAGCAACGATTCGTTAAGGCGCCACACGAACCACGGGGATGCGGGGGCCGCCAGGGCCAGGGACAAGTGTATGGGTGCATGATCTGATAGGAGAATGTTACCAATTGTTGCCGCGCCCACTCGGGGAAGCACCCTATGTTCGACAAAAAAATAGTCTAGTCTCGAGTAGGTTTGGTGGACATGGGAGAAAAAGGTGTAGTCTCTAACCTGTGGGTGAAGGCACCGCCATGCGTCTGTCAATCGCAACAGATGAAGCTCCGCCTTCAGTTTTTTCAGGTAGGAGTAGGCCAGGTGAGAAGTACCCCTAGAGACGTCTATCAACGGGTCCATGGCAAAATTGAAATCTCCGCCAAGCACCAGTATGCTGTCTGTAAATTCCAAGAGGACCTGGACTAAGGTGCGTATAAATCCCAATTGATCAGTATTTGGGAAATATACATTCGCAAGGGTCACAGACACGCCACCTATCATACCCTTCAAGAGGAGAAACCTCCCATTGGGGTCAAGATATTGATCTGTATATGCCCACGGGATTGTTTTAGCTATGAGGATAGAAACACCCTTTGTTTTCGAAACCGGAGAGGAACAGTTATACACTACGGGAAACTCTCGATCGCACAACCTGGGAATCTGGTCCTTCTGAAAGTGTGTGAACAAACACAATTTGAGAGCCAGCTTTCTTCATGTCCGCCAGTAATCTGGAACGTTTTTCTGGGACATTCAAGCCCTGTGCATTTAGGGATGTAAAGGCAATGGCCGACATGGTAGTAGGAAAGGGCGCCGGTAACGATCCCGGTAGGAGGAGGTGGTAGGAGCAGAATGGGCACAGTAGCGCCAGGCGGAGCAAAATCAGTAGAGCAGGGAGCAGCAGAGGGGAGAAGGAGAGGAGAGTTGTAGCCAGAGCAAAAGAGAGGTAAGAGCAGGAGGTAGATATGCAATACACCAATAGGTGTATATAGCCTGACCAGACTACCGGTACAGGCAAGGCAAACAAGTGTATCAACCCGTCGCACAGTGCACGGGGTATCCCTATTTGGGGGTGGATAGAAGGGAGCTGTTTTAACCTGCCATAATGATTTTATTTTTGTCCATCCAATAATGAGATTTACAAGGCTCTGCCAAACTGCTCAGTCCTGTCTGACAGAGGAGGGAACCTGATTTATCTCTGTTACAGTTCCATGTCCTTTACGGGTTTCCTTCCTACCCTAGCCCTCAGACTGGACTGTGAAAAGATAAGCAGGCCACTGATTAGCTCATCTCTCTGTCACTCTGTTTATTCCTACTATCAGCATGTTCCTTTTTCTGCAACACACCTGATTAGCAGCTTGGGTGCTGCTTCTCCCACTCTCCCACTGAGCTCCACTTTTCCAGGGACCATGATCGGCTAATACCAACTTCATGTACTTACAGTGCTTGTATTAAAGTAAAAATAAGGATTATATAGCTGTATTCATTTGTATTTTCATATATTTTTTACTTATAACTGCTTGAATTCAGCTTTAACCCCTTCATGACTGAAGCCCTTTTTTCATTTTTTGCACCCATGTTATATTCCACATTTTAGGCCTGAAAATGACTTAAAACCCCCCAACATTATATATTTTCTGAATGCCAAGACCCTATAGAATAAAATGGTGGTAGTTGCAAATTTTTATGTTGCGCAATATTAGCGCAACTCCTTATTAAACCCCAACATTTAGTGGAAATTTTAATTTAATGCCCCAAAACACAACAAAATACCAATTTCTTAAATGACATATAAAAGATGAGGTTACAACAAGTAAAACGATACCCAACATGCATAGGTTACAAATTGCGTGCGTCCGTGAAACGGCGAAAAACTGCAGTACCCCAAAAAGTCAATAGAAGACGCTTTAAAAGCCCCCACAGGTCATCAATTTACGGATACCCAAAAAAACTGGCCCTAGAATTATTGCTCTCACTTAATAGCTTATAGCTGGGCTCCAGGAGCCCAGAACTGACAGCCCAGGGACCGGAAGTGATGCAATCTGCATCGCGCCCGGTCTTATAGAACGGGGAGGGGGATCGATGAACGGAAGTTCGTCGACCTCCTCCCCAGCTCCCCGCAGACACCAAGATCGCCGGTCCCGGGCCAGTAGGAGGGGAAACGGAGCCCGGGAAGCACGGCAGGGGTGTCCGGCGGGGGGGACACAGACACAGCTTCTTCGGGACACAGAAGCGATCTGGCGACAGGTAAGTCGCCAGGATCGCTTCTGTTTTAAAGCCGACAGTCGGCTCTACAAGTTTAAACAGTTTAAACAGTTTTAAACAAGTTTAAGCAAAAGTCGCCGGGAGTCTGTTTAAACAGCCCCGATGCTGGCGACGTACACTGTACGTCGTCAGTCACGAAGGGGTTAATGGCACTACCATTTTAGAGGGACTCATATCTTCATATATTTACAGACAGAAACAGATTATGAAAGGAAGGAGGCAAATCGACACAAGGTACTGTTAGCAACACTTAAGTGGATCTAACCAGCAGTTGTCTGTTGTATTGTTGTGGGCTGGTGATGCCTGTTTGTCACCGGGACATAAAAGTTTTCCAAGACGGTTGAGATTTGGTGCTTCTAAGGTATTTTCTTTGATTGGGATGAACCCGTGAGGAGAAGGTAGTGTGGAAGGATCATATTTAGGTCAGAAAAAAGGTTGTGGTCAGAACCAGAGAGTTAGCCACCAAGCAAGGTATCCAACAATGGACAACCCAAAGTGCAAGCTCAAACTTAGGTCAATAGCACTATCAAAACACAGATATGCCCATAAAAGAAATGTCAGAGTAAAACCTGGAGTGCAGCAAGACATCCTGTTTTTAGAGTAAAACCATGGTCACCAATTCTAAAGAAAAAAAGAGCCAGCACTTTAGAAGCCCCCTTTGCGAAATAGAACATCCTTTTAATCACTGTAGTTATAGTTTTAGAATCACACCAGATATAATCTTAGTCTCTAGCAGTGTATAGACAATGAATTGCATCCTTAGTCTATTTCACCCCCAACATTTCTAGAGGGTAGTATTATCCACAATAACATAATAATAAGAAAAGCATACAGCCTAATATTGTAAGTCCCTTATGGTGTCTCCAGTTTAGCCCAGTCTTGGGAATTAGTATAGGGACATTCCAATAATATCCTCCATCACCCTTCTGCACAGTTTCTTCCAGCGGATGCCAGTGAATCCACTCCACCTCACAGTCCTAGCCATGACAGCTCAGTCAAGATCACACAAACACCCACCAGGTTGCAGCATCTTCCTGCTGTTCCACTGCTTAATCCTTATTCTTGCTCTCCAGGGCTTCCTCCCAGGCTATGCAGGATGCTTCTCTTGGGCCCCTTCTTAAGTCTCCACACTTAGTCTACTGGTAAAAAAAAAAAAAAAAAAAACACTTCTCGGATAGTATTACACTTTACATAAAATTATATTGTGCTCACAAGGAAATTGCAGTATTTCAGGTCAACCAGTTTCTCCAGCTCTGTAGTTCTCTCTCTCCTAACATAACACATTTCAAAAGGTCTGCTTTCTTTATTGGGGAAGGAAGGGAGAACTTCCTTTTACCTACTTTTTCCACTAACCCTACGGTTCCCAGTAACACTTGGAACACAAACAGGAAATCCATCAATACAAGATTGATGTCCCCATAGCTACTACTCCAGTAAGTGCATATTAAAATAAGCCAAAATGATCAAATATTTATAAGATCAAAAATATAATTTATTGTTAAAAGCCTTATTTGACTTATTAGGGTACACAATACTCAGCCTAAAACTCCATTTTGATTGGGAAAATGATTAATATAAAAAAATAATAGGTAAAACAGAACTCATAAACATATGCATGCTTGTACTTTTCAGAGGTCCGATATTGTTCTATGTACAATCCTTGTTTTATTGATTGCATGTAATAATCTACTTTTTTGAGGTTGTGGATTTGGGGTTCTTGGGGTTTTCATGAGCTGTAAGCCATAATCATCACAATGATGACAAATCACGGCTTGAATTATCTTGCTTTGCATGTAATGAGTCTATCTCATATATTAGTTTCACCTTTTAAGTTGCATTAGTGAAATAAATGAACTTTGCACGATATTCTAATTATTCGAGTTTTACCTGTATATATATATATATATACACACACCATATTTGCCGGCGTATAAGACGACCCCCTACTTTTTGTGTTAAAATATAGGTTTTGGGCTATACTCGTCGTGTAAGACGAGTATAGCCTAAAACAATGTTTAAATGCACCCATTAACCTTCATGGCGGTATTCCAGAGTGTGGCTTGGGGTTAATTTTCAGTACCGTAAGTGGTAACCCCGAGCCACACTCGGGATTACAGTCTCTTACCTTGTCCTTGATCCCCGCAGCATCCTCCATCTTCCGGGTTCCGTCCTTCAGCTACATACAGTATACCGCGCTGAGCCAATCACGGTAGGCTTTGCATTCATTAATACAGGCTTTGTATTCATTAATACACCCGGGTGACACCCGCCGGGAGGGTAACAGTGGCAGTCTACCGTCTCCGGCACCCCGCCATGGTCCCGACTCGAGTTCAGGCACAGAGTTCCTACAGGGTCGACATCAGCTGAGGCTCCTCCCCCGACTGTGTGGGCGGACCCCATGAAGTGCAGAGTGGCAGAGCGGTAGAGCTGTGCCGACGGCAGGTGTGACTGGGCGATTGTCACAAGAAGAACTCGCGGCCGGGAATTCATCTGAGCGGGCACCGGGCTGTTATTAGAAGTTCAGAACGAACAACGGTGAGTAGTCATGAATGAGGATAACTTTAAAATAAATGAATGGAAAAATCAAATAAACATTGAAAGTGATAGATTTTATTTATTCCTGCGGCCTGCCTTGCATAAGTCACTTTTCCAAATCCATTGCATTGAAAACTAAGTTTAACTATTGCAAAAATGAAAGACATGCATATTTAATAATATTAAAATAAATATGCATTTCTTTCTTTTTTGCATTCAAACCTGGATAGAATTGCAATAGAGCTGTCCATATTCCTGCAGTCCTTCCCCATCTCTCCTAACTGATCAGTACATCTCCTACATCAGTACAGAGCTCTGTCAGTATGAGAATGTGCAGCAGCCTGGATTAAGTATTAAACAATTGCAATGCTTCCCAGGCTTCAATGCAAAAATTAAAGAAATGCATTGATTTATATTATCAAATATGCATTTCCTTAATTTTTGCATTCAAGCCTGGAAAGAATTGCAATTGTGATCATCTTGTGGGCAACAAAGCTCAGGATTTTGCACACTCTCTCCCAGGCAGAGCTGCGTACTGAGTTATGAAGTTTCAGTTAGGATAGATGGGGGGGTGCTGGACTTCAAACTGCATTAAATCACCTCATACAGAGTCCAGCCGTCCTCACTGTAGGTAGAGCTGTCCATATTCCTGTCCTGAGCTCTGCAGCCTGGATCAAGTGATCACAATTGCAATGCTTCCCGGGCTTCAATGCAAAATTTAAAGAAATGCATTGAATTGGTGTGAACAATGACTTACACTCAGTTGAGGACCCGTTCATGCTATCCAGTGCGTTCCCCACACAATACCGTGGGATGACTGCACTGGATTACATAGACATAGGCTCCCTGCGTTCTGGGGTGGGAGGGGGTGTGGCGGTTCCATTCATGTCAATGGCACTGCAGACACACCTCCTGCCCGTTGTGCGTTCACCTGCACCAGAACGTGTGGAATGCCCTGCGTTCTAGTGCCGTGTAATCGCACTGGAATGTGTGGTACCACAACACAGACAAAATGAAGCAGATTTGCACTGAAACCAATCAGCTTCAAGCTCTCATTTTCAAATCTTAACTGAACAAACTGAAGAGAGATGGTGATTGGTCGCCATGGGCAACTGCTCCAGAGTCTGCCTGCTCCAGTTTTGATTAATTCCCCTCACTGTGTTCTAGTCCAGTGCAATCACAAAAAATAGTGCATGCCTGATTTTTTGCGATTACACGGCACTAGAACGCAGGGCATTCCACACGTTCTGGTGCAAGTGAACGCACTGCGGGCAGGAGGTGTGTCTGCAGTGCCATTGACATGAATGGAATCACCACACCCCCTCCTGCCCCAGAACACAGGGAGCCGATGTCTATGTGATCCATTGTGTTCATCTCACGGGACTGTGTGGTGAACGCACTGGACAGCGTGAACGGGCCCTGAGTGATAAACACACCTTCTTAAGGTTGTCCGGGACACTGTTCTGCCTGATAGTTATCCTACTTCTTAATTATACAAATAAAGGGTGAGAATCAAAACATTCTGCAATTCTATAGTGACAGTGGTTAATGCATGCCCCTTGACACTCTTCTACAATGGTACCACCCTGCTCTGACACTCTTCTACAATTGTACCACCCTGCTCTCACACTCTTCTACAATTGTACCACCCTGCTCTCACACTCTTCTACAATGACAGCACCCTGCTCTCACACTCTTCTACAATGACAGCACCCTGCTCTCACACTCTTCTACAATGACACCACCCTGCTCTCACACTCTTCTACAATGACACCACGCCCTGCTCATATGCAGCCGCACTTTGTGCACAGTATAGGTGCAGACCTTCACTGTGACCGGGCTCTGCCCTCACATTCTTCTACATTAC
>NW_017306294.1:2741157-2787596 GCF_000935625.1 Nanorana parkeri | reverse complement strand
CACCCTGCTCTCACACTCTTCTACAATGACAGCACCCTGCTCTCACACTCTTCTACAATGACAGCACCCTGCTCTCACACTCTTCTACAATGACACCACCCTGCTCTCACACTCTTCTACAATGACACCACCCTGCTCTCACACTCTTCTACAATGACACCACCCTGCTCTCACACTCTTCTACAATGACACCACCCTGCTCTCACACTACTACAGAAGGACCAGCCGCCCTGCTCATATGCAGCCGCACTTTGTGCACAGTATAGGTGCAGACCTTCACTGTGACCGGGCTCTGACGGTTCATACAGAGGCGTAACAATCACCATAGCGACCCAGGCGGCTGCCATGGGGCCCCGGGCACAGTGGGGCCCGGTCGGATGCTGTGCGGGCTGCCTGGGTCGCTATGGGATCCTCTGCTGGTGGCTTTCACTGGCGAATCTGAAGAAGAATGCGCTGCTGTTCAGATCACTGACCGTAATCTGCAGCAGCGCGTTAGTCTCCAGAGCCGCTACTGAGTCAATGAGAGCCAGCAGCGACGGTGGAGGAGGTCGGACTTGGCAGGGGAGGAGAAAGTGGGGCCTGTGGTCGACAGCATGGGAGGATGGGGGGCCCAGTGACTGAGAAGGAGGCGGGCCTGGCGACGGAGGAAGAGGCGGGGCCCATCAGCAAGCGTGGAGGAAGAGGAGGCGGACAGGTAAGGAGTGCGACCAGCCCACCTGAGTGTGACCCTGCAGAGCCCACCATAGAGAGTCTATGGTGGGCTCTGCAGGGTCACCCTCAGGTGGGATCTTGAGTGGGCTCTGCAAGGGGTATAACTAGAAATCAAGGGGCCCCATACAAAATTTTGCTATGGGGCCCTGTGATTTCTAGTTACGCCCCTGGGTTCATACATTCCCAATCTCTGTCTACATCTTACACATACATTGCAATCTACTTCATGTGAAATTTCAACAGGCAGGATTGTGGGGGGTGCAGGAGAAACCAGTGTGAGTGTTTTTTTTTTTCATATTGCTCCTAATGTCCCTCATGCCAAAAAATGAAATGGATCCCAGAAAAAAATTTGTGACTTTTTAAGACTCTTTGTTCTGCAGTGTATGACCCTGAATCAGGGACACAAGATGTCTCTCCTCTCTCTCCCCTGGCAGTCTCTCTCCTGGATGTCTCTCTCCTGGATGTCTCTCTCCTGGATGTCTCTCTCCTGGATGTCTCTCTAAAAATCGATACTAATATGGACACTGGTACTCCAATAGCAAATAGAATACGTCTATTTATTGACGTACATGCAAAAACAGCATAACACAGTGCAACGTTTCGGGGTCTCGTAGGATCCCTTTCATCACCTTCTGCACATCTGCAGAGACCTTAAGCACTCCTCCAGAGACCTTCGGTAACCCTCCTGAGACCCTCCACAGCCCTCCTTAAACCCTCCATCCAAGATATCAGGCCGGCACCCTGGAGCACAGAGTATGTAAAAAATTCACATATTTTTCTCAGCATTGCTGTATAAGGTATTTCTGGAATTTGTACTCCTCTATAGCTGATAGTATTCTGTATAGCTGTATAATGTATTGCTGTGATTTGTAGTCCTCTATAGCTGGTGGTATTCTGCACTGCTGTGTAATGTATTGCTGGGAGTTGGAGTCCCTCTATAGTTTGGAGATAGTGGAAGAACTACCAGGGTCACTGTGGTTGCAGCTGCGACCGGGCCCTGGCACTCTGGCTTAGTGTTCTCTGTACATCACTGCAGTATATGTCAAAGCTATAGAAATAATAATAGTGTAGGACTGTATGGGACATTAGAGTGTAAGCTCCTCTGGTCCATAGACCAGGGGTGGACCAAGGTTGGGGGGCCGAAGGAGATCCAGACCTGGGCCCCCCCATCGGGGCAGCACAGTTGCATGGGTCAACAGGCTTCTGATGGGAGGGTGGGGAGAAAATCTTGCACCAGATGGCCTCTGTAAAGGCTAGGAGGATGGGCGATTTAGAAATCTAACTGCCCAAAGTTTAGGTTATGAGAAATACATACATTTAACCAAGACTAGAGACAATAGTACAGAGATGTAAAAAAATATATTGGTATACCTTCAGGAATATTCTATCATGCCACATGGAGTGCATAAATCGAAAAGGCCAAGTGGCTACCAGCAGAGAAAAGCAAAGGATGCAAAAGTTAAAGCAATCAAAACACTTGCTGGATCCATGCTTCAGTATGTGAAAAGACCAGATGATGGCCAGGGTTCATCTAAAGACATTGGTTGTCATTCTCCAACTGATAAAGCCGTTTCTGATGCTATTGCTAGCATGCATTCAGCAGAAGAGCAAGGTGTGGAAATGGAAGAGTTTGAAGCAGAAGAACAAGGAAAGGAAATGGCAGAATCTGAAGCAGAAGAGCAAGGTGTGGAAATATCAGATTCTGAAGCAGAAGGGAGTGCTGAAAGTGATTCTAGCCCTGATACTGATAAGGAGAAAGATTTGCGTGATGTTTCTTTCTGGGAGATACCAGTTCCTGATCATTTACGGGTTGAAATCATCAAAAGGGGAAGTGCTTTTTTTCAAAACCAAGATGGGCCTTTCAGTGTTGCGAAAAGGCAAGATGCAAAGGCTGAAGGGAGGTGTGCGTCACATTTCAAAAGAGTGGTTTTACAAGGTGATGCCAAATGGAGAGAAAACTCTGCGCTCATGGATGGTTGACTCTCGTCAGTGAGAGTTTATACTGTTTTTGCTGCCGGCTGTTTGCTGTTAATGTAACAGATATGACATCAAAATTTGTAACTGGCTTTCAAAAGTGGTGGAAACTTAGACCAAGGGGTTGAGTTACTAACCTTATAAACACGCCACAAACAAGTATACACCTCTGTAGTGTGTTCCCTCCCAGCATGATCTATTGGTGGAATCTAGACACCTTTGTAGTGTGTACACACCCAGCAGGTGTGTTGTGCAAAGCCCTGCATGAATTGCAAGGTGATGTTGTGTAAATTAGCTCTACATTGTGTTGCTTGCGTTGATGAATGCAGGAATGTAAATGCATGAGCTACCAATTTTTGTCTAAACTGTGAAGCAGCATTATATATGCATCATGTGCATGATTTTTCCATATATGGCATTAGTGGAAATATGCTTTTAGAGACTTTTTGGTTGATAAATACGTTTTGCTGTGTAAAAAAATCACACGCACCTAGTGCGTGCGTGTGTTTAGGTAGTAAATCACCCCCCAAAAGTCAATAACCACGAGATATCCGAAGAGCATCTACGCTGCTTAGAAAAGTGGAAAACGTTGTCAGCAGGGCTGAGGCTGCACAAAACTATTGATGCTGAAAATGCTGCTTTAATAGAAATTGAAAAGAAAAAGTGGAGGGACATCTTGCACAGATTACTGTGTTTCTTGCCAAGTAGAATCTGGCATTCCGTGGCCACAAAGAAGATGAGTCCTCACTGAATAAAGGAAACTTTCTTGAGATGGTTGAGATGCTTTCAAAATATGATCCAGTGCTGAAAGAACATCTAATGAAATTAAAGATGAGCACTTGTCAACTTAAAGTGTCTGTCTCATATCAAGCACCAAAAACCCAAAATGAGTTCATATGCACCCTGGCAAATCACGTGAAAGAGAAGCTTGTCACAGACATAAAATCTGCAAAATACTTCGGCATAATGTTTGACAGCACCCCTGACATGTCACACACTGACCAGATGTCTGAAGTAATTAGATATGTAAAAATACACAATAGGAAAGTTGAAGTGAAGGAAGTATGTTTAGTATTTTTCCCTTTAAAAGGAGAAAAAAGCTGCTGACCTAAGTTCTGACATTCTTAAAAAGCTGGAAAATGATGGACTGGACATAATGATGTGTCGTGTTCAAGGTTATAATAATGCTGCAACAATGGCTGGAATTCATGGAGGTGTACAATCCATTCTGAAGGGAAAGAACAAGAAAGCTATATTTAATGGATGTGTTGACCATTCACTTAACCTGTGTGGACAGCACTCTTTTGCTGTAAATCCATCATCTGTGACATTTTTTGGAACTCTTGAAATCAATGTTTTCTTTCTTTGCTGCTTCCACCCATCGTTGGGATGTGTTAATTGACCATACTGGAGTCTCTATGAAAAGGCTTTCAACAACACGCTGGAGTTCTCATCATGCTGCAGTTAAGCCAGTTAAAGAGAAGTTTGATCAGTTTGTAGCGGCAATTGAAGCTCTTTGTGATTCACGTGAAAATTTAGACACAAGAGGAGCAGCACAAGGTCTTTTGCCTGCTGTCTGTGATTTTACTTTTTTGTGCTACCTGTACTTCTGGTGTGATGTACTTCAGGAAGTTAATCTTACACAGCAGTACCTGCAGGATGTGAGAGAAATTTCGCTAGGGGTTGGAGGCAAGAAAATGTTTGCCCAGGGTCCAATCAGTATTAAAGACGGGCCTGCTTGAAGTGTTTAAGCACTCTTCAGCGCAACCTATGGACAATTACATTTGTATGAAAAAGGGCCGTAGGGTATGTTGTAGGAACAAAACCCAGGTACTAGCTCTGCCAGAAAGCAGTTATAACCACCTAGCCATCTTGTTGCCAGAGGCTTCTGGATAGTATTAGGAGCTAAGTGATTTTACTTTCTAGCTGGAGTCCCTCTGTGATAACAAGCACACATTGTCAAGTTGAACAGTCAATTTATTGCTGTGTTAAAGAATTGTTTAGCATCCATTATACTGTATGTATCACATCATTGATTTAAATCTGAAATGTGTGGACGACATTGTAGCCAGAAAGTGAAAAGCAGTTCTTTAAGTTACGTTTTTGTAAAGCAAGCTGACCACACCAACATGCATTTCCACAATTGTAAAAAAAGACTATTATTTATAAAGGAACAATCCCAATGGTGAATGACACCCAATATATTTCTCTGTTGATTGACATTAATACATTTTCGCTGTGCTATTACTGCACTTTGCAGTGAAACTGACAAAGCTATGCAGATAACAGAATTGGAAGATCTTTAGCAGTCTGCTTTTACAGATGCGTAAGTCTCCCTGTCGTCTTTTTTAACCACTACCGTATTAATATAAAGTAGTTGTCATGGTGATGATAGAAATATCAGAAAATATAAAAGCAAGGGTGTTATTTACAAGGTCCCATAGGGTAAAGAATATTTTGGAAATATGTCATACGAGTGCTAGCACTACATCTCCTGTCAAATAAAGTAAACCAATTTAAATGTGAATTGTTGGCAACAGACTGGATAGAAATGTCAGATATTGGATTCTAGATGTTCGCTCATTAAAGTAACATTCAAATGGAACATGGCTTGTCTTAAAAATCTGTGGATCCTACTGCTCAGTAAAACAAAGGTACTTTGGTGTCAGAGTTTCATTGGTGACAAGTGATTGCCCAGTACAGCAGTGCGTTCTATTATTTTGAGTTTTAAGAAGGTGGATTGATTCCACTTGAAAAATGATGGCACGTTCAAGTTAAAACCAAACTCTGGCTCAGCCCCCCTCCCTGCAATCCCCCCGCCCCTTGAGGGCCTACTGATGGTATGTGTTGCTTATGTTTTGAGCTTTTCATAAGTCTTCTTCAACAATAGGCAGTTGTCAGGGACCATAGCACTTCCAGGTGGCGCTGGACCCAGGTCCTGCAGTTCCTGCACTTGCCTGCAGGTGTTTCCAGCTAGCCAGGAACTGTCAGGTGCCAGACCACCACTGGGTGGTGCTGGAACCTGCAACTCCAGTGCTCACCTGTGGGTGTCTCCCAGCTGCCACTGATTATCCACCACCTGATGCTCCCTGGGAGGCTACTTAATCCCTCCCTGCAGTCAGGACTGTGGCTCAGTATTGTTTCCTGTGAATCCTGAGTCCTGTTGCCATTTCCTGTGAGTCCTGTTACCTGCTTATGTTCCTGAGTCCTGTTACCTGCTTATGTTCCTGAGTCATGTTACCTGCTTATGTTCCTGAGTCTTGTTACCTGCTTATATTCCTGAGTCTTGTTACCTGCTTACGTTCCTGAGTCTTGTTACCTGCTTATGTTCAGGAGTCCTGTTACCTGCTTATGTTCAGGAGTCCTGTTACCTGCTTATGTTACTGAGTCCTGTTGCCCTGCTCCCCAGGTTTTCCTGCCCTGTTATACCCTGTGTGGGTATTGTGCGGTTTGCTCCTAGTTTTGGTTACTTTGTTATCTTTTTGTATGTGCTTGGGTGTGTATTTAGTGGGTTACTATTACTTATTTGTGGTTTGTGTTAGATGTTGCTCTGTATAAATAAACTGTATGTAAGCTCAATTGGCCTTGTCTAGTCTGGTCACGCATTTGGTCCTCCCGTGGGGGTACCTGCATGCGGTGTGAGGACACCTGTGCACGGTACACTTGACAGCAGTCCTCCAATAATACAGATTGCTCTCTGCATCAAAACACTGTGAATGGAGGACCCATGAAACCCTGCATTCATACATATTATGTCCTCCGTGGGGGGGGGGGGGGGGGGGCATTGCCTGGCTGCTGGCATGGACGGGCGCAGATCTCTGCTGCTCCAGTCCTTCATCTATCCTACCTCTATCCCGCTTGCTCACTCCCTCTCCGCTTCTTCCTCCAGCTGCTCCGATCCTTCCTCTCTGACTTCTGACTGCGGGGATGGTTAAAATAGGAAGCCTGAAGGGTCCGTCTCCAGTTGAGAAGCTGGCACGCTTCCACAGGTCACAAGATGGTGGCGGCAACCGTGCGGCTTCCCCTCCTCAATGCTTGTCTTCTGGCTGTGCGGACTCTCCGGACCTTGCTCGATCTGGGTCATGTAAGATGCTCACACAGTGAAGGGCTGGGGTGGCTCAACATCAAGGGGCTGGGACGCATGGTCCGCACCCCTCTGCAGACACCCACGTGGCAGCTCAGAATCCTCTCTAGCTGGAATCCCTGCTATGATGGAGGGGGATGGGGTCCCACCCGCTCCCACCAGCAGATTCGGCCATACATGCTGAGCCTACTCTTCTACAATTAATGGAGGCAATCCATGACTGTAAATCATCCCTTGCTTCACAGATTGAAGGGGTACATGTTGATCTTTCACTACTGAAGCATGATGCACAGGGCCTGTGTGAGTGGGTCACTGAAACTGAAGGCAGAATTAACACCTTGATTCCACTCTCTCTCCTCTTACTAGAGATAACACTATGCTTTAAAGGGAACTTGGGACCTGCAGAGCTAAGTTGGATGATCTGGAGAACCACTCTAGGAGCAACAACCTCTGCTTTGTTGGGTTCCCTGAAAAATCAGAAGGATCTCATCCTGAATTGTTTCTGCAAGATTGGCTGTGTGAAGTTTTTCCTGATGTTACACCGTCTTCCTTATTTTCTATTGAAATAAATTATTGTGAAAGAGTCCTGAGTAATTGGTACCACACCCCCTGATAAGTCAGTCGGGGGAAAAATGGGTAAGTGGGGCTTTTAAGGCACTGTAATACCCCTTATGACTGTAGATGGAACACAGCTGCGGAGATTACCTTCACAAGTCAAAAAAGCTTTACTTCACAATTATGACAGTCTCTATTTCAATAAAGTTGTCTCAGCGGTAATGTTCAGCATCACATCACATGAGTAATAATCACTTGTACTGAATGAGCGTATAACTGCTGAGTTAAATTGCAATGGACACTTCATAACACAAGGCTAAAGTCAATAGTTTGAATGAGCATGTAGCAGCAGTGCTAAGTTTGTAATGTTAGCTGCACATCACAAGTTCAAAGTCTATAGGGTTGCATGAAGATAATCAGCTGTGGTAATTAATACTTGCTGTTAGTTGTATACAAGCTTGGTCTGGCTAATTTGGAGAGCTCTCCGTGTACGTAGTGGCTGATTTCTGGCTGTAGCGGCTGGAGAGCAGTGGGTATAGCAGGATGTAGAGGCTGGAGAACAATGTATTGCACTCAGGCTTGGTGCACCAGTAGTCCCAGCAACCCCAAAGGATGAGGAGTTTAGGGGCGCTATGGTCAGTGGCTAAGGCGCAACTGTAGCTTCAGGATGGAGAGCGGGGTTGTGTAGAGCTTGTCCAGCGTCCACGTCCATTGCAGGAATGCTGTACAAGTGGGAATTGCGGCTTAGGCTGAGGAGGGAGGCGGAGCGGCTTGACATAGGCGGACCGGGGGAGGAGCCACCAACTGTGTCAGAGACGCCGGAGAAGTGAGTGTGCTGGATCTATTACAGGCACCAGGTGACAGATCCAAGAGATTACAACATGCTTAATAACAAAAAATCTTTATTACATACAAAAGTTTAAAAACCATAAAAATTATTTGTGCATTTAACAAAAATACCTCCAAAGAAACCACTCCAGCCTATAATGATTGAGTCATATTATATCATATATGACATAGTTAAACAATTCATAAGAAATATGTATATATAAATAAATCATACATGAAGACAGCCCCTTCAGAAAATGGTAAAGGAGTAGTCAATATTGTCAGTACCACCGACAACTACTCCAATATAACATGGTAGAGGCACAATGAATGGTAGATTACATGATAAATATAATAAATAAGGAATGTTCTCAATATCATTTATGTCAAGACAGCCTCTTCTGAAGATGGTAAAGGAGCAGTTGGTATTCTCAATGTGTTTCACGTTCACAGCGCTTCCTCAGGAGATGGAGGAAATCTAAATGACCAGAAAGTCAGTGAATATACCCAATTGGGGAACATATCCACCCAAATGTATTAATGTTAGTCAATTGACAATGATGTCACCTACCGAACAGGAAGGTAACTTGTGTGTATCCAACCGGATCAACCAGGATGAGACCCAGAGAACTAGGAGTATCAGATAAGGACCAAACCCCAAGATGGTGGATTGGGAGTGGTAACAGGATAGAAGTCCTTGTACGCCAGAAAAAGGACACTCCTGGTGCTCTGGTAAGGTGATTTCATATCAGCATGCTGTCAGGTGGTGCTGCAAACTCGCAGAGGGGGTAGGAACCCACTGGCAGGAAGCGGACCGGAAGATCCAAGATCGAGGTACAAATCCATAGGGGTAGTCAAGTCCAGTCCGGGTCAAGGCAGGCAGCACGGGTTCAGAAGCAGTAGACAGGCTGAGGGGTCGGTAACCAGGAAGTTCGGACGAGGGTTCAGGACACGGCAGCAGGAACAAACAAAGGTTCTAGGCGATCACACCATAGAGGTGGAATAACTCAGCAACAAGCCAGGGCTCTGACCAGGTTTTATAGCCAGGGGAATCAAAACAACTCCCTGGTCACCGAGGCAACCAGGAGGCGTCTCTGTCCGGGAGCCAATAGCAGGGGGAGAGGAATGGAAAAGGTGTGTGCTGGGAACCTCCCTCAGCAAGGCCCACACCTGACAGCCTTGATAGGCACAGATGCGCTACACGCGCGCCCCCGTGCACACGTGCGTAGCCTGTCTACCTCGCGCGCGCCAGGAGTTCTGCCAGGCCGAAGGTGTCCTACACCAGACCCAGTGGCCCCGAGGAGAGTTGACACCCCTGGTTCCCTGACACATGCAGAGCTGCATGCTAATATGATTTTTAGTTAAAGGGGTAAAGGTTTGCTTTGAGAGGAGACATGATCACTATATGCTATTTAATTAATGAGGATTATACTAATATTTAATCTAAGGTCCCTGATGCGGGCAAGAGGCCACAATTTCAAGTTGGGAGAAAGGAGGTTTAATATAAAATTGTGTAGAGGGTACTTTACAGTTAGAGAAGCAAAAATGTGGAACTCCCTCTCCCAGATAGTTGTAATCCCTGGAAGTGTTGACAAATTTAAAAAAAAACTTCTTGATGTGTTCCTCAATGAGGAACACAGGGGTATATATATATATATATATACACAGGTGAAACTCGAATAATTAGAATTAAGAAAATTTTACCAGAAAACTTTCTGTATTTAAAGTTTTCATTGGTTAGGATACTTTAACATTACATCCACTACTTCAGTACTGTAAATCAAAGTCAATAAAGACCAGACTTGATTCCCTAAGAACTCCATTTGTGAGCTGACTTATCAATGACAGAGGGTGACATCACTGTAAAGGTGATTAAAAAGCAGTTTGAAGTGTTTGTAATTGATATTAAAGGGAAAAGCTACTTTGCTACTAGCTGTAGGTCAGTAAAGGTATTTTCTGTTTATTTTATCCCATCTCCCAGTGTGAGAGAGTCATATTGCCCTGATTTAAAAACTATAACTGGTAGTACAACAGCAGGCATTCCTACCAAACTCCTCATAGAATTATCAGCCCTATTATATTGCAGGTTAATTACATGTGATAACAGTCATCATGAGAAATCCCCTGCGGCTGGCTAATCAAAATACATTTCCCTTTAAAAGGTGTAATTTCTTAATGTTAATAATTAATGTTTATTAAGAATTACTACATACCCAATGGATTACAAAATAATTCCAGTGTTTAACCCCTTGTTTTACTATGTTATCTTTCTAATACAAGATTTATGTTGTGTTGTTTTTTTTGGTTAATGGAGGTTTTATATCTAGCATGTGATCTTTCCCATATTAAGATGGTTTAGCCCCATGCTTGATATAAATCAGATTCTAAATCCACTATGAAGGCAAATATTAACTCTGTCCTAATCTGCAAAATGAGGTAGTAGAGTGTTTATGGTACAACTAATCCTCGCTTACTGACTTACCTGCTTTGCGACCACTTGCACTTACGACCGTCCTCTGATGGACCTCTGACCTTGCGCGTCAGCATCAGCGCGACATGTCGCCGGCGGAAGTGATGTCCTCTGTTCTTCACTGCGGGTCCCGGTAAGTATTTCATTGCCCGATGTACAGTACACTGTTCAGTACTGTACATCTGCAACCTACTGTATAGAGTTCATCACTTAACGACCAATTCGTTTAACGACCTGGTCGTACGGAACTCGGTCGTTAAGTGAGGAATCTGAGACAGATTTACTAAGAAAAAACTAAAAGACATGTGCACCAGCAAAAAAATTGTTTTGGTTTGTTTCATTTTGTACTTTTTGTTATTTCATTTTTAGGAATTCAGGTCTCAAAGTCAATTCATTTCGGGATTTGGATGAATCTGCAATTTTTGTCAATTTCAGACTTTTGTTGCAGAAAAGTGACATTAGAAAAAAAAGTGGAATTTTTCTTTTTAACTTTTGACAGTCCATTGAAACAATAAAAAAACAAACAGCACGCAGTTCCCCCATCCCAATTCATACTAGACCCTTTAGGTCTGCTAGGAATTTTGGGAAGGACCCCAACACCAAAAAAAAACATCAAAAAAGTTGGGGGTCCCCCCTAAAATTCCTTACCAGACCCTTGATCCGAGCAGCAGCCTGGCAGAGCAGGAAAGGGGGACTAGAATGCCGCCCCACCTCCTACACCATACCAGGCTACATGTGCTCAACATAGGGAGGGTGCTTTGTCAGGGGGGCCCTGACCCCATGTCAATGAGGACAAGGGCCTCTTCCACACAACCATGGCCCAGTGGTTGTGGGGGTCTGCGGGCAGCGGGGCTTATTGGGATCTGGGTGCCCCCTTTCATAAACGGGGCACCCAGATGCTATCCCTCTTTGTGAATGAATAAGGGATAGTTGTTGCCCCTACTCATTAACAAATACAGTAAAATTGTAAATAAACACATCACACGTCCTGTTTGTGGCGAGAGTTGGTCAGGTTCAGTTATGTCAGCAGGGGTTGGGTATTTTTTCTTTCAGCCATCATCCATCGTTATTGACATAGATCTACATTGCTGGAAGACATGATTGACGCTTGAATTACACCGATGGACTTGTTGTGTATTTTTTCCAAAAAATGATTTTTTTTACGGTGTGGTGTGTTTATTTACAATTTTACTGTATTTGGTGAATGAGTAGGGATAACAACTGCCTCTTACTCATTCATAAGGGGGCACCCCACAGCTTAGGTGGCATATATTTTGACTCATATATTTAGACACTAAAGCATAGACTTCATAGCAGAACATACTTTTTTAAATAAATTCTGCATATAAATGCTATGGTGTTTGCGTACATACCCCTGTGTACTGCATAATAAATATTGTAAGGATATAATTTAGATATTGCCAACTGCTACTTGTGACCTATCTCTTTACATGATTAAGTCCATATCTAATTCTTTAAGGGGTTCCTCTCTGAAATACTCCAGATGAAGGGGGACTATTGTTTACCCCCAAAATGCTTTGTCCCTTTGATGCTTTTATATCTCTATAAATAAAATGATTTTGGTCTCCTTTTTGTTGGGTGGCTTATGACAGATGCATCAACCTTCACCCACAAGATGTGATAAATCATTCACACTATAGCTTTTTAGTTAGAAAACAAATAGTAAAAGGCACATTCATGTTACATTTATTGGTTGTTTTTAGAGATGAATTTCTGAAAACTTCAATTAGTTGTGATTTGTCTGAACTTTTCAAGATTTGTGAACCTCTGAAATTTAGAATTTCTGAACCAGACGTCCCATTTAAGTCAAAGGGATCTGAACCAGCATTACATGCTTCAAACTTTTGCAGAATAGTTTGGTAATCTCTTGGCAGTCCTGCCTAATGAGATGAGAAGAAACAGTCTGAGCCACTTCCTTTAAAATTCTACTAAGGATACTAGGATACAAAGATGGGACCTACAACAGCACAAACAGATATAAGGCAAAAGGGGCCCTGGAACAGAATCTGGACCCTTTTCCTAAAAGCCCTTTGGGAACCTGAAATGACCAAAAGTAACACTGAAATATAGATTCGGCTTTAGACATCCGAGTTTATGATATTGGATCCAAATCTAACATCATCCAGATTTTATGATGGACTATAGATGTTGATGGCCTTAGTTAAGGTGTTCAAATATACTCAAATAATATCTGCTCTGCATTTGAAAAACTGTCATGTGTACATTCTGTGTAATGTAGGAACTCTTGGAACAGCAATTCAAAAGTAAATACTTCAATGATAAGTGTGAAGGGGTTGTTCAGTGGCTGGGGCTGGTGAAGAGGTGGGAGAAGATTGAGTGGTAGATACCTGACCTGTAGTTAGAGTAAGAGACAATTTCTGAACTTGTGCCCCCTAAAGTGCATTTCACGTTCACAACCAAATTGGGATAACAACTATTATATATTTTTTACATGTTCCCATTCACATAGCATTAGTTAAAAAATAAATATTTAAAAAAAGCTTCTTGCAGTTGAAATTGCTTTTACTTAGGTTAGTGTTTCTTGACTTCTTAAGGGTTCCAATGTATATTTGTTACTCCTTCTTTGTAATATTTGAAGGAGTTGTGAGGGGTGAGGGGTATATTTATTATTATTTGTAAAGTAGAACACTGCCTGTCTGAACAAAGGGTTAAAATGACTAAAAGTTTTGTGTTTGCAGTGTATGGTAATGAAGTTAATGAGAGAAACACAATCTTCAAATTTCAGTCCTAAATCTTTCTACAAGGACAGAACACTGTAAAGGTGCTAAATTCCACCATGTTGCCTGCTGCAACAGACATCTAAAAGGTAAGTAATATTTGTTAAATAAATATTTTTTGTTATGCTCTGTAAATGGGAGCACACACAGATAGGTTTTTTTTAAAAGTAACTGCAAAAATAGAAATACACTTTAATACATATGCGTGTTCACTTATATTTTGCAAGTAATTTCATGGATAGCAGTGCTACTGCAGGGTATGCTGCTAGTATCCAGGGGCAAACTATTGGAGCGTGGTGAAGGCACAATAGGTGCTGGTGGTAGTGATCTCTATTATCAGTCTCACCAAGACTGAGAATGCCACAGTGTTGCCACCCAGGTGCTCAGGTTTGTCATATTACAGACTGGATTTGACCATTGGGTGAGGCAATGAATGACCAAACTCATTGGTACCAATGTAAAAGTTAGTGGAAGCTGGAGAGACTGATTTCGTTTTAAATTAGTAGATACATTTAAATAAAGATGTGAAGGATAATGACAAGGCCTTCTAGTTTTAAAACAAGAAACATACAGTTGTAAACGGAAGTGGTAAAAATCACAAAATAATTTAAAAGTGGCCTGATGCACCAAGATTAGTTCACTCCAGCTTTGAATTAGAAATATATTATGCATGTACATGTTACAATTAAAAAAAAAAACTGAATGTGCCTGAGCATCCCTTGGCAGGTGACAGGAGGCAGGCTATTGTGGAAGATAAAATGTTTCACATACTCCTTTGTTTCATATAACATTCTTTTCACATGGTAGCTGGAACTATTGAGTGAAGACAAGGCATGAATAGTTAGTCTTTATCTTTACATGAATAAGGCACTGGAGGACTCCTCTAGGAATCATATAGAAGAAATAATACAAGGTAAAGAGATGAATAACAACCATTCTTGGAGATAGGGTGCAGTGCTAGACAGATCAAGCATTGCATCAGTCCTTGAATTTTAACAAAAACAATTTTTGTCAAATCTTACCCTGTTTTTAGGGTGACACAAATATTTTTACATGTTTTAAGTGCAACAATATATAATACATATTATGATAGTTAAATAGAGAATATACATTTTAAAGTTATTTTGCATTATTGAAATAATGTTATTGTTATTGCACAGAATAAGGTATTTTCTGCTGCGTGCAACATGTTCATCTATGGCAGGATTTACACTTTGTTAAAATGTTGTGTTATCTGCACTCTGCTAAATGCCCAAAATATAATACAGTCTTGAAGGACTAATAGGATAGAAAAAAGATCAATAAATTACTTTTCAACTACATTTTCTTAATTCTGTACTGTTCAACCAATCTCAAACTATGCAGAAAATTATCATCTTTCATCTGTGGACCAATTTTTAATAATATGTAAAGTGATATTAATTGAAATAAAGATAACAAAACTCACCGATGGGCTTATTCCATGAACTAGTGCAAGAAGCCAAGTAGTAGGTGTAAATTGCAGTACCCATACCAATAAATCACAATCAATCTTGTAATGCAATGGCTTCAGGAAAATTAACTCTGATTAGATGCTATGGGTTAATGGCACTTTACTTATTGCACTGCTTATTTAATTATCCGTATTAACTATATCAGCCTTGCTTTACGTGGAACAAAAAAATATCCAGTCCATCTCGCTGACTATCGCAATGTAAAAACGTGGTATGGGCTGCATTGTTTTTGGCAATTATCAGCCTTCACTGGAGTAAATATTAGAATGCACAATAGATTTCTTACTTTTGAAATTGTTTTAATTTGTCTAATTTTGTTTGCCCGTGTTAGAAGTCATAAGTGTCTTCAGAATTATATGTCTTTTCTAGTCCAGTAATCACATTATGGAAGTGATCCTCTTTATTTAAATGGTCTATTTATCCAGTCATTTTCTCTCTGCGTTGTGACACTGATTTGTGCATATTTGATGCATCTGAGTGATTCTGCATCTCTTACAAAAACCCAATGCAAACAGCAAAAGACTTACATGGCAGATGGGAAAAGGACATGCTGAGCTCAGGGCAGGTTCCCGGGCTTTGGCATAATGTGACATAGATCAGCTTTCCTCAGAGGAATGCAAATGACTCCTTACTGAATCTTATTAATACACATTAGAAGTTTATTTATAAAGGTGCGTTTCAGAAAGTGACAGTTTACCAGTATTGGCTACCTGACTATAGTATATAATGCAGCATTAAGTAGAACAGGATCCCAATCTAGTTTTATAGGATTCTATTCACTCTTGTTTCCAGATATACCACAAAAACAAAATTTGTACCAAATCCTAGAGGTAAGTATAAACACACTCGTTGTTATTTGTTATCCCCTTCACCAGACTTAAAGAAGAATTCAAGTATTTTTTTGTCATATACCTACTGCTAGTAAGCAGTAGATATATGCCCCAACATTTTTAAAAAAAAGGTGCCAAATGCCAACGAACTTACCTGTGTCAGCGTTGTAGGAGTCCCGACTCCTGAACACTCTGAAGAAGGAGAGCACCGCTGACTCTGAATGGACACAGCCGTGCAGCCAGGAGCGCGGATGCTTGACAAACTCTGTGGGACCTGAGGAGTCTGCGGTGGATCATAGACCGCCACCAGAGCTGGAAAGGCTTTGAAAAATGAATGGAAGAAAGTAACTGTTTGGATCAAGAGGCATCACACACGGTAAGTCCTTAAAGCAGTATTGGGGAGGGGGGAATTCTAGCTTTAATGTCACTTTAAATATGCAATGGCAGAATTCTAATGATTCTTTTAATAAATCTTCCACCCAACTATACCCTAGCTGAATGCCAATGTATACCAAACACAATGGAGCTAGCTGCATGAAGCGGTTTTCTTGAACAATTGCAGTTCAGTGATCAATGGTGTGAACGTGTTAGTTGCTGCCCTACAGAGAATGGTTGGATAAGGCTCTGCTGCCAAATGGAAATTTCTGCCCACTAATGTGAACATTTTGAGGGTATGTCCACTTGCATAGTTAATGTATATTATACTTTTTATAATAAAGTAATCCGTATTCATCTTATAGGTGTTTACATACACAACACAAAAAAAGGAAGGAGGAAACAGCACTTGTGTTCTGGAACTACAAATAACTGATATATATTTTTTTCATTTAATATCTATATTTTGTGTCTTTCTAACTCGGCTTTAAACTTATAGATACACTGACACATTTATAGTTATTCATTAATCACATCATCAACAGTCCTAAGAATAGGCTGGGAAAAAAACCCCCCTAAACTATGTTTCATAGCTTGCAGATATATGTAAGATATATTTTGCTGGCTTGCTCTGTTGACTTGTTTAATCAAACAAATTGTATGTTTGTCTTGTTTTCCAACTCTGTTAACCACAAAAATACCACCACAAACTGACATTAATTGGCTCTTAAGTTGGCAGGAAGTATACAGAGGCTAACTATTGAGTCAGCTTGAAACTGAACTACTGTCTTTCACCTTCAGCCCCCGCATCTGGTCCGTCTTTCACTGAAACGGAGACTATTACAGTGCTTCATGCAAGTCTTAGCAGCATTGTCATATTCAAAGATGATTCTGCGTGTTCTTCACAGTCCCAGGGAAAGCATACTTTGCTAACAACTCAAAAAATACTGAACAGAAATGAACATACAGTATTGCCATATTTTAGTCTGCACTTAACTGAAGAACAAGTTTTCCTTTTAATGATAGGGATTATATTTGCAAAACATTACAGACATGTGTGGAAAAAGTATTCTTTTATCAGGTTGTTGGCAGTATCCAACATGCATTCTATAGTGTTGTCTAACTACAGACATACTTAGCAATATGTTAAAATCATAGATTGGGACAGTTTCCAACTACACCCCTATATGTCCAATCCCAACTCAGATCTGTCAATCGTCTTGCAAATGCTATGACAGTGTCCAGTCCTCAGTACAAATGGGTGACACTGACACTTATCACTCATCCAGCCCTAATTTAGGCTACAATGTACAGCTCTTCCTGATTACATACATCCTGATTACATACACATCACTACATATTGTTGCTCAAACCTTAAAGAAAATGATGAGTCAGATTTCTCCAAAATGCATTGCTTGTATTTTCAAGCGAGATGATCATTTTTTCAACCAACCACACATGCACAATTTAATCTTCTGATGTGCAAACCTCCCTTTATGAACAAAGAGGCAGCCACCTTTGACCATAACAGGTCCATAAACTACACACACACTTTTTTATTGGGTTTACCTCCCTCAAGGAGTACATCCCCCTATTTTTTAAATTGACATCAGAACCAATTTCTACTCTATTTGTTTCCTCAATGGAGACACATTTTAATGCTGTTTCGAATTCAGAGGTAATCAGCCTCCAAATCCAAAACTGCACAAAGAAACTGCAGATGTACTGTATATGTTCTGTGTATGTGTGCTGCCATTTTGGAGGATATATTGGTATACACCAAGATGGCGGCACCCGAATATATGGGCACCGCCATCTTGGTGTATACCAATATATACTCCAAAATGGCAGTGCGCATGCACAGAACATGCTGGTGGCCGATCTGGCCATTGCTCGTTCTGCGAATAATGTCACCCATGATGTGGCGTCATGTGATGTTATACACCCCGCCTCCAAGATGGTGGTGGGCATGAGCAGAACGTGTTGGTGGCCAATATGCCCGCCGCACGATTTGATAACAAATTTTTATATGCCCGAATATCGTTTGTTTTTTTTTTTTAAATTTTTTTATTGTTGTGCCTTATGCATCTGTTACAGTACAGTGTAGTACAAAGCATATCAAATACAAAAGTGTGTATAATGCATATTCCAAATGGAACTCGTCCACGTGCAATAACATATTATTCATATCTTATAATTACACAAGTAGTGAGATATCAATAGTTCAGACTGGACATACACAGGTTGAGGCACAAACACAATCAATACTAGAGATTAAAAAAACCTCAAACGTGAGAGTAAGAAAAAAAGAACTAAAGAACATAATATAAAAAAGAAAATATAAAAAGAAAAACATAACCAATACCATACATGTTATGATACAACACATAATTGCGTAACCCCTGTCTCACTGGAGCAGTTTACGGGACGTGGCAGTAGCACGTCAAGCTGTTTGTGCTACGGGAATGCCACTTCCATCCCATTGGTTAGTTAATGTGCGTGTCCCTCCCTCCACAACAGTGCTGACCTAAGAGATAGGTAACCGTGTCTCTCTCCCCCCTCCCCCGCCCGCATACCTCCAGGTGTACCCCCTTTGAGAAGAGAGCGTTCAGTTATTTTGGGATAACCAGGTTCTGTAGCAGGTAATGTTTGCTAAACTGAAAGGGAGATAAGATATTTTTTTGAGCAGAGGGTGAGAGGACATGTGTAATAAATGGTTGCCATCTAGACAGAAAGATTTTAATTTTATTCTCTTCTTCCAACTGTGTTTCTGCACTCAATTTTTCCAAAAGGAGTAGGTGTTTGAGATCTTCCCTCAGTCTGTTGACAGTGGGAGGGTGCGCTGATAGCCACTCTCTCATAATGCACCTCTTGGCTGCTAGGAGGGCCAAGCCAATCCATTGTTTGCTGTATTTATCAAGTTTGGTAGATGAAGCTATGGGGGGTTCCCAGTAATTAAACAATAATAACATGGCATCCAATGGTATACTCTGCCCCATTACAGAAGATACAAACTGTAAGACTTGTTTCCAAAACCCCTGGATGTAAGAGCACGACCATAGGCAATGGAAGAGAGGTGCGGCTACCAATTTACACTTGGGACAATGATCCAGAAAGGTATTATCCCGACTCTTAGTATATTTTATTTGGAAAGCAAAGTATGCCCTGTGAATGATTTTGTACTGGGTCTCCCGCCATTGTTCATTACCCATGGTTTTGCATATGTATCGGTATCCGGTGAGTATTTTCTCGACTATATCGTCAGATGGGACGTCCGCCCTCCACTTGGTCAAGTTGGAAGATTCCAAGGAGGAAACGACGGCATGTCACAGATGAGGATATATGTCTGCGATGGATACTTTAGTGTTTGGAAGGACTCTATCTATGGAGGGAGCTGGTAGTCTTTTATCATAGAGGGGGCTTAATTTTCTAACATAGGCAGTGACCTGCATATAATGTAGGAAGTCGGAGTTGTTAATCCCAAACTTACTGCTGAATTCTGAGAATGATAACAATTTTCGGCCATCATCAGTGAAAAAGTGTGAGATTAGGGAAATCCCTTTTTGCTCCCACCGTAAGAAGGCGGAGTGTTCCCCTCCCTGAGGGAACGATGGGTTGCCCCTAAGGGGGAGGTGGCGCGTGAAGTAGGGATTTAATTTTAAATGTTTGTGAGCTTCCCTCCATGCCACCACAGTGTCTCTTATGAAAATATTAGAGCGTAGTGTATATTAGAGCGTAGTGTAGGAGGCATGGCAGAGAAGGGACAATGTCAAATTGAACATAGTGAAGTCTTTGTTAAGTGCTTGTATGTCTTTATGCTTCAGTATCGGTAGAGTCTGCATGGGGTATAAGAGTCTGGCAAATGATATCATTTTTATTAAGTGAATCCTACCAAATAGAGAAAGAGGAAGGTTTCTCCACAGGAGTAGTTCTTTACGTATTTTATCGAAGAGCGGAGGGTAATTAAGGTTATACAGGGAGGTCAGGTTTTTACCTATCTTAAGGCCCAAGTAAGGGATGGAACTATGTGCAACAGCAAACGTTGTGACATGACTCAATACGGTAGTCGCTGTGGGAGTGAGAGGGAGAATTTCGGTTTTAGTGATATTAATATGTAGACCAGAGAAGGTGTCAAATTGTGTGAAGGTCTCCTGTATTTTGGGAAGATCTCGAGTGGGATCAGAGGAGAACATAACGATGTCATCAGCGAAGAGCATTATCTTAAGGTGGGAGGCATACAGGGAGATGTCTGATACATTTTGAAAAAAAAGTGACAGGGGTTCCAGGGCGATATTAAATAACCAGGGCGATAAAGGGCATCCCTGTCTTGTCCCTCGCAACAGAGGAAATCTGGAGGAAATGAAGCCAGG
Organism: Nanorana parkeri; assembly: GCF_000935625.1. Classification (NCBI taxonomy): domain Eukaryota; kingdom Metazoa; phylum Chordata; class Amphibia; order Anura; family Dicroglossidae; genus Nanorana; species Nanorana parkeri. Next base: position 2,767,147 of record NW_017306294.1, on the reverse strand, counting down.
GGTACATGCCCGGGCAGAAGGGAATGCATATAGTGCTTGAATAAAAGTTTGAAGTCGGCCAAGGAAGCCAATCTCCCCCATGACCTTGTAAAGCCATGGAAATTGAATGCTATCGAAAGCTTTGTCCGCATCGATTGAGATAAGAGACAGGGGGGAAGACGGGTGTTCCTTTGCATAGTCCAATACTGTCAGTAGTTTACCAATGTTTAGAAACAGCCGATCGATTCTTTACAAAGCTCACTTGGGCCGGAGAAATCAGTTGGGGTAGAACTTTTGCCAGCCTATCAGCTATAATTTTTGATAAGAATTTCGCATCACAGTTTATGAGAGATATCGGTCTATAGGAGTTAAGTTGGGTAGGGTCTTTGCCCTTCTTAGGTAGAACATTGATATAGGCTTCGGCACCAGTGTGAAGGTATTCGCCCCCTGACCATATAGTATGGAAGACTTGATGTAGAACCGTAGATAAAAATTTGTAAAATTCGTTGGTCAGACCATCCGGTCCCGGAGATTTGCCAGTAGGTGAGGTTTTGACAATCTTAGTTACCTCCTCCAAAGATATATCAGAGTTCAGGAACTGCCGGTCCGTCTCCAATAACTTAGGAAGCGACAAAGATTTAAGAAAATAATTTCCTTTTGCCATGTCTATCGGAGTTGCCGAATATAGAGTGGAATAAAATCTCTGTAGGATTGAACTTATTTGCTTGGGGTCCGAGAAGATACCACCCTTGTAGTGGAGGCTCTGGGTTTAGTCAAATGTGCCAACAGTTTCCCTGCCTTGTTACCAAACTTATGGAGACGTAATTGGAATTGGGATTGGAAATACAAATGTTGTTGATTGGTCCACCATTCAAAATTGAATTTGGCAGTGCGCCATTGTTCCTTATGTGTTGGTGTGAGATTAGAGGTATAAGCACGTTGGGCCTGACGGAGGGTATGACTGGCTAATTTGAATTGGGATTTGGCATGTTTTTTTTTGCCCCACATAGGACATAATTTTACCTCGCATGAATGCCTTGCCCGCTTCCCAATATAAGTTAGGCGTGCTAAGGTGTTCTCGGTTATATAGATCGTACTCCTGCCAAGCTGCTATTAACATGGCTTTAAATTAAGCATCCGTCGCCAAGTGAGACGGAAATCTCCAGATAAAGGCATCACCTCTCAGAAGAGAGGAGCGTATTTCCAGCATTATGGGGGCATGATCAGATATGGCTATGGGATACATTTGAGCGTCAATCACCGTGGCATCTACGGGACCGTGGCAGTAGTACTATATCGGGTTTCAATTTTTTAAGGTGGCGGAGGATTTTCATGCGTTTGGCCGGTGCCCGTAGGCCGTTAATATTCCAGGAGACCACTCTCATGGCCATTTACCTTGGGATGTACAGATTATCTTAAAATACATACATTTTATGAGCAATAATATAGACCATGGAGTATCAACATATATACAGTCCCTGGCAGAGATAGAAGAACCTAATGTCAACATAAGTACTGTATATACTGTAGCACATAATAGGATAGTACGCTCAGGGGTATTGCGTATGTCACGGATGGACCCCGTTAAACAGTGTATAAGCAATGTATGGTAGAACCAAGTAACAATAAAAATAATAGAAAAAAAAACCATCGGGTCAACTGAACCGATACGTAAGTAAAGAAAAAATAGAAAAATCAAAAAAATCAAACGAACCAACAAGTTTTCAGTACGTGACTTCTCTTTTTTCCTGAAGAGCATAGCATGGTTGGTTGTGGCTCCGCTAAGCCAGGAGCACGACTATAACAAGCGTCAGCAGGCTGTACCTCTGCCGAGGTAAAAAGTGATCCATTGGGTAACATTAGTGGGGGATTAAGGGCAGCACTCTATGAGCAGTCAAAGGCAGTACCTGCCCTCTCTCTCCCCCCCTTCCCAAGGTGACAGGACTGGAGGAAATCGATGAGATCTCACCTGGGTCCAACGTTTTGAACAAAAAACACCGCCGTGTCTCCGTGCGAAGCCTCGCAGCTCAAGGCGAATCTGAAGGGATCATTGGGAGACGAGGGAGTGTTTTCTTTGCTGGGGTGGAATGGCGTTGAGAGCGAGGGGATTGGGTGTTCTCGTACGGCACGGCTGGGTCCATCAGCTGGTATACATAGGCCGTCTCCTCTGCAGGGTCTTGGAAAGATTTTTGGGAGCCGTCTGCTGCTTGAAAGCGGAGAATGGCTGGGTATGTCAGGGTGAATCTTACTTTCTTTTGGAAAAGCATAGAGCAGATGCCGCTGAATGCCTTGCGCTTCTTGGAGACTTCCGTGGAGTAGTCAGCGAACAGAATGAGACGGTGGTCGTCGAGGGTGAGGCCTTTATTGCTACGGAAAGCTTGTAAAACCGCTATGCGGTCGCTGTAGTCCAGGTAACGGACAATGACCGGTCGCTGCGATTTCCTCTCTGGGTTCAGAGGGCCCATCCGATGGGCGCGTTCCACTTTGCAGGTGGCATGGATCCCAAGGATGCCAGGTATGTTGTGAGCGCAAATGCTCGCTAGTTGGGAAGGGTGATAGGATTCCAGGAGTCCGATGATGCAGAGGTTGTTCCGTCTGGAACGATTCTCCAAATCCTACACCCGATCCATTAGATGCTGGATGTTATGCTGAGCAGCAGTTAGTAGGGAGGCCGCAGACTCGTTCCCTTCCTCTAGCTGAACGATGCGGTGCTCCGCCTCCGAGATCCTCTGCGCCTGATTGAGAAGATCGACCCGCAGAGCCTGGATGCCCTTGGACACTGCTTTAGCTACCGCATCCTGTATTGTAGGACGCAGTAGTTTGGCCACTTCTGCTGCTATCAGGCCATGCTCAGGGATTGATGTGCGATCCTCCTCTGAGGAAGGGCTGCCATATGGGAGAGTGTGCACCGCAGCCCTCTTGGGAGGTGGTTGGGGCCTCCTGGGTCTCGTCGGCGTGGATTTGCTCCGTGGTCCGTTGCGTTTTTTTGCCAGGAATTTATCCATGGACGACTTCAGAGGGAGTTCCAGCGGAGTCTACCCGGGGTGTAGAGTGGTATTCGGAGGGCTGAGGTAAGATTTTGTATGCTGATTAAGCCTGGCCGTGCGGGAGCTCTCATCCTTGCGACCCGCTACATCAGGCGCCGGAACTGGAAGTCCGAATATCGTTTTAATGTATTCGGGCATATAAAAAAATCATTATTTTTCGGATGAATTGCCGAATCAACTGAATTCTGTTGATTTGCAGGTTCGTCTAAATCCGAATGCAAATGTCTATTCATTTTGTTGGAGAGCTTGTACAGAAATATGTTCTTGAATTAAATAGCAGTTTAAAGTGACACTAAACTCAGGAGTTGAATCTTACAAATGCATTCACATACCCTAAATATTAACAAAACTGTATCTTATTTGTGTATCACTCAGCTGTAGATTCTCAAATCTTCTCTGAATTCATGCTGACACTGTCCTTCCTTCTGGAGGGTGACTACTTTTGTTCCGCATGGTTCCTGTGTGTGTTGTAAAGCAGCCACCGCTCCAAGCTCGTTCCCGTGATGTACTACAATCTCATGTTTAGTTTCTAATTATAGTTCTAATTTGTTTTGAGATTGTAGTCTATCGTGGGCACAAGCTTGGAGCAGTGGCTACTTTACAACACACACAGGGACCATGGGGAACAAAAGTGTCCACCCTCCAGAAGAAAAGGAAATGTCAGCATGAATTCAGAGATGATTTGAGGATCTACAGCTGAGTGATACACAAATAAGATACATTTTTGTTAATAGTTAAGGTACTTGAAAGTATTTTAAAGATTTAACTTCTGAGTTTAGTGTCACTTTAAATATAATTAGGTTTATGTGATATTACATGGTAAAGCATATGTATTTTCTGGAATATCTGAAAATATCCCATATTAGCATATGACTCATATTAAAGCAGACTTAGCCTCAGAGATATCCATTCATGTTAAATACACGCTTGCTTAGTAATGTGTTAGTGTAACACTTGATGGTTTTATTATGTCTCAAAGAGATCACAGTACTCCCCCCGACAACCTTCCACTAGAAGGTTGCTGTCATCTTTATTGAGTTATCAACCAGGAGCAGCATTCACTTCCAAAGATCACACTCTACACAGCTTCAATTCACCTTGTGAGCTGTCAGAATGTTATAGCTCAGTGTGTGATCTCTAGGGGAGATCAGCAGACTGTGGAAATGCTTCCTCCTTTCTGCAGCCAACTGATTACATAATCTTCTCAAATTGTTCTTCTTAGGCTCAGGTACAGCACTAAGTCAAAGACTGCTTTTTAATGATATACTGTAAAGTGCATATTTTAAAGTTGCTGCATATCATGACCTGTCAGGAATGTATTCATGCAGGCTGGCAAAGTCTATATTAAGGAAGAAGGCTTAAAAAATGTAGTCTTCTTGTATTTACTCACTGTACCTGTCTCCTTTTGCATATGTAGACATCATGCCCTAATCAGTGTGACTCCTTAAATTTAGTTCTGCTTGACTGCATCTAGTCTATATAATTTGATGTATTGTGCTGTGTCTTAACTCACTGATCTGTGCAAAAAATAAATAAATCTATGAATAAATACTATGTAAAACCAGCAAAAAACATGTGTAACCAGCGAAAAACACGTGCTTCCAACTGTATACAGTGGATAAAGTGCAATGAATGTGAAGTGCAAAACACTTATCACACCTGTATTGCACTATGACCAAAACGTCTGTGCATCAATCAATGCAAAATCAGCAAAAATACCATGTGATCTATATATATAAAGACAAATATCAATTCCATCCAACCATATATTCACAGTTGTGGAAAGGGCAAATATGTGCATCAAACACTATACCAAATGCAAAAACGACATGTGTCTTTAAATCAATTATATACAATAGTCCAATGTCTTAGATGAATAAATAAGTGAGTAAAGTGTCTTTAAAAACTTCAATCCCAAAATGACACCATGCTTTTTTCTCCAGAAGGGAGAGGGTTAGGATATAGGAACTGGTGTGGAGAGGGAATTAGTGGGTTAGTCTTGGTTGATGCGAACAGGATGGAGAGCGTATAACCAGTAACAGCCATGCTTGGCGTCCAGGAGAATGCTGATTTGGATAGATAGAAAGTCCCTCCACACTCCTCACAACGCTTCCGGCCTGCACAACAATGGTGCTCGCAGTGATGACCACAGATGGCGCCGTGCAGACACAAGGTAGAAGACAAGAATCACCAGCACTAATGCTGGTGATTCTTGTCTTCTACCAGGAGAATACTAAGACTCCAAGTATTTCAAAAGAGCCGGCTAAAGGCCTCCAGCAGACTGGAGAGGGAGGAGAGGAGTGATGCCAGTTGTAGTAATTGGGTGGTAGGCGGGGCCCGAGTTTTCACTTACTGCGTTCATGACTAGATAGGGGGTGAGTATATTACAAGAACTGTGTATAAATAATTGCCATTTTTTCAAAGAATGTCATTTTCTAGGGATGCACAGATGCTTTTCGAGTACCAGTGCAGATACTTGGCATTTTCATGAGAACTACCAGGGTGGCAGCGTTTGCAGCTGGGACCTGGCTCTGGCACTCCACCACTGTCCTGAAATCATTAGTCTGTATTGTTTTAGAAAAACTGTCACTTGACAATAAACAAAAATGTATCAGTACTCGTATATGTAGGTACTCGGCAAGTACCAGTACTCGTACTCGCAAAACTGGTATCTGTGCATCCCTTTAGTTATATTTATAAAAATAAAATCGTACATTAAAACATAGATGTACAAATCCCAGGAGCTCCGTGTGCTCCTTACAAATGACAGCTGCCTCCTAATTTTTGATTTTTTCTCTAGTCTAGTCTTGGAGCTCAAAAGTATCGGTACACGTACTCGTACTTGTACTGAGTACTGTACTTGGTATCTGTGCAACCCTATCATTTTCATTTTTTTTTTTTGCATCTCAGTGCTGCTGATCTTCCCCAGAGCCTCTTTATTGTGTAGCACATAATAGGATAGGACGCTCAGGGGTATTGCGTATGTCACGGATGGACCCCGTTAAACAGTGTATAAGCAATGTATGGTAGAACCAAGTAACAATAAAAATAATAGAAAAAAAAACCATCGGGTCAACTGAACCGATACGTAAGTAAAGAAAAAATAGAAAAATCAAAAAAATCAAACGAACCAACAAGTTTTCAGTACGTGACTTCTCTTTTTTCCTGAAGAGCATAGCATGGTTGGTTGTGGCTCCGCTAAGCCAGGAGCACGACTATAACAAGCGTCAGCAGGCTGTACCTCTGCCGAGGTAAAAAGTGATCCATTGGGTAACATTAGTGGGGGATTAAGGGCAGCACTCTATGAGCAGTCAAAGGCAGTACCTGCCCTCTCTCTCCCCCCCTTCCCAAGGTGACAGGACTGGAGGAAATCGATGAGATCTCACCTGGGTCCAACGTTTTGAACAAAAAACACCGCCGTGTCTCCGTGCGAAGCCTCGCAGCTCAAGGCGAATCTGAAGGGATCATTGGGAGACGAGGGAGTGTTTTCTTTGCTGGGGTGGAATGGCGTTGAGAGCGAGGGGATTGGGTGTTCTCGTACGGCACGGCTGGGTCCATCAGCTGGTATACATAGGCCGTCTCCTCTGCAGGGTCTTGGAAAGATTTTTGGGAGCCGTCTGCTGCTTGAAAGCGGAGAATGGCTGGGTATGTCAGGGTGAATCTTACTTTCTTTTGGAAAAGCATAGAGCAGATGCCGCTGAATGCCTTGCGCTTCTTGGAGACTTCCGTGGAGTAGTCAGCGAACAGAATGAGACGGTGGTCGTCGAGGGTGAGGCCTTTATTGCTACGGAAAGCTTGTAAAACCGCTATGCGGTCGCTGTAGTCCAGGTAACGGACAATGACCGGTCGCTGCGATTTCCTCTCTGGGTTCAGAGGGCCCATCCGATGGGCGCGTTCCACTTTGCAGGTGGCATGGATCCCAAGGATGCCAGGTATGTTGTGAGCGCAAATGCTCGCTAGTTGGGAAGGGTGATAGGATTCCAGGAGTCCGATGATGCAGAGGTTGTTCCGTCTGGAACGATTCTCCAAATCCTACACCCGATCCATTAGATGCTGGATGTTATGCTGAGCAGCAGTTAGTAGGGAGGCCGCAGACTCGTTCCCTTCCTCTAGCTGAACGATGCGGTGCTCCGCCTCCGAGATCCTCTGCGCCTGATTGAGAAGATCGACCCGCAGAGCCTGGATGCCCTTGGACACTGCTTTAGCTACCGCATCCTGTATTGTAGGACGCAGTAGTTTGGCCACTTCTGCTGCTATCAGGCCATGCTCAGGGATTGATGTGCGATCCTCCTCTGAGGAAGGGCTGCCATATGGGAGAGTGTGCACCGCAGCCCTCTTGGGAGGTGGTTGGGGCCTCCTGGGTCTCGTCGGCGTGGATTTGCTCCGTGGTCCGTTGCGTTTTTTTGCCAGGAATTTATCCATGGACGACTTCAGAGGGAGTTCCAGCGGAGTCTACCCGGGGTGTAGAGTGGTATTCGGAGGGCTGAGGTAAGATTTTGTATGCTGATTAAGCCTGGCCGTGCGGGAGCTCTCATCCTTGCGACCCGCTACATCAGGCGCCGGAACTGGAAGTCCGAATATCGTTTTAATGTATTCGGGCATATAAAAAAATCATTATTTTTCGGATGAATTGCCGAATCAACTGAATTCTGTTGATTTGCAGGTTCGTCTAAATCCGAATGCAAATGTCTATTCATTTTGTTGGAGAGCTTGTACAGAAATATGTTCTTGAATTAAATAGCAGTTTAAAGTGACACTAAACTCAGGAGTTGAATCTTACAAATGCATTCACATACCCTAAATATTAACAAAACTGTATCTTATTTGTGTATCACTCAGCTGTAGATTCTCAAATCTTCTCTGAATTCATGCTGACACTGTCCTTCCTTCTGGAGGGTGACTACTTTTGTTCCGCATGGTTCCTGTGTGTGTTGTAAAGCAGCCACCGCTCCAAGCTCGTTCCCGTGATGTACTACAATCTCATGTTTAGTTTCTAATTATAGTTCTAATTTGTTTTGAGATTGTAGTCTATCGTGGGCACAAGCTTGGAGCAGTGGCTACTTTACAACACACACAGGGACCATGGGGAACAAAAGTGTCCACCCTCCAGAAGAAAAGGAAATGTCAGCATGAATTCAGAGATGATTTGAGGATCTACAGCTGAGTGATACACAAATAAGATACATTTTTGTTAATAGTTAAGGTACTTGAAAGTATTTTAAAGATTTAACTTCTGAGTTTAGTGTCACTTTAAATATAATTAGGTTTATGTGATATTACATGGTAAAGCATATGTATTTTCTGGAATATCTGAAAATATCCCATATTAGCATATGACTCATATTAAAGCAGACTTAGCCTCAGAGATATCCATTCATGTTAAATACACGCTTGCTTAGTAATGTGTTAGTGTAACACTTGATGGTTTTATTATGTCTCAAAGAGATCACAGTACTCCCCCCGACAACCTTCCACTAGAAGGTTGCTGTCATCTTTATTGAGTTATCAACCAGGAGCAGCATTCACTTCCAAAGATCACACTCTACACAGCTTCAATTCACCTTGTGAGCTGTCAGAATGTTATAGCTCAGTGTGTGATCTCTAGGGGAGATCAGCAGACTGTGGAAATGCTTCCTCCTTTCTGCAGCCAACTGATTACATAATCTTCTCAAATTGTTCTTCTTAGGCTCAGGTACAGCACTAAGTCAAAGACTGCTTTTTAATGATATACTGTAAAGTGCATATTTTAAAGTTGCTGCATATCATGACCTGTCAGGAATGTATTCATGCAGGCTGGCAAAGTCTATATTAAGGAAGAAGGCTTAAAAAATGTAGTCTTCTTGTATTTACTCACTGTACCTGTCTCCTTTTGCATATGTAGACATCATGCCCTAATCAGTGTGACTCCTTAAATTTAGTTCTGCTTGACTGCATCTAGTCTATATAATTTGATGTATTGTGCTGTGTCTTAACTCACTGATCTGTGCAAAAAATAAATAAATCTATGAATAAATACTATGTAAAACCAGCAAAAAACATGTGTAACCAGCGAAAAACACGTGCTTCCAACTGTATACAGTGGATAAAGTGCAATGAATGTGAAGTGCAAAACACTTATCACACCTGTATTGCACTATGACCAAAACGTCTGTGCATCAATCAATGCAAAATCAGCAAAAATACCATGTGATCTATATATATAAAGACAAATATCAATTCCATCCAACCATATATTCACAGTTGTGGAAAGGGCAAATATGTGCATCAAACACTATACCAAATGCAAAAACGACATGTGTCTTTAAATCAATTATATACAATAGTCCAATGTCTTAGATGAATAAATAAGTGAGTAAAGTGTCTTTAAAAACTTCAATCCCAAAATGACACCATGCTTTTTTCTCCAGAAGGGAGAGGGTTAGGATATAGGAACTGGTGTGGAGAGGGAATTAGTGGGTTAGTCTTGGTTGATGCGAACAGGATGGAGAGCGTATAACCAGTAACAGCCATGCTTGGCGTCCAGGAGAATGCTGATTTGGATAGATAGAAAGTCCCTCCACACTCCTCACAACGCTTCCGGCCTGCACAACAATGGTGCTCGCAGTGATGACCACAGATGGCGCCGTGCAGACACAAGGTAGAAGACAAGAATCACCAGCACTAATGCTGGTGATTCTTGTCTTCTACCAGGAGAATACTAAGACTCCAAGTATTTCAAAAGAGCCGGCTAAAGGCCTCCAGCAGACTGGAGAGGGAGGAGAGGAGTGATGCCAGTTGTAGTAATTGGGTGGTAGGCGGGGCCCGAGTTTTCACTTACTGCGTTCATGACTAGATAGGGGGTGAGTATATTACAAGAACTGTGTATAAATAATTGCCATTTTTTCAAAGAATGTCATTTTCTAGGGATGCACAGATGCTTTTCGAGTACCAGTGCAGATACTTGGCATTTTCATGAGAACTACCAGGGTGGCAGCGTTTGCAGCTGGGACCTGGCTCTGGCACTCCACCACTGTCCTGAAATCATTAGTCTGTATTGTTTTAGAAAAACTGTCACTTGACAATAAACAAAAATGTATCAGTACTCGTATATGTAGGTACTCGGCAAGTACCAGTACTCGTACTCGCAAAACTGGTATCTGTGCATCCCTTTAGTTATATTTATAAAAATAAAATCGTACATTAAAACATAGATGTACAAATCCCAGGAGCTCCGTGTGCTCCTTACAAATGACAGCTGCCTCCTAATTTTTGATTTTTTCTCTAGTCTAGTCTTGGAGCTCAAAAGTATCGGTACACGTACTCGTACTTGTACTGAGTACTGTACTTGGTATCTGTGCAACCCTATCATTTTCATTTTTTTTTTTTGCATCTCAGTGCTGCTGATCTTCCCCAGAGCCTCTTTCAGCCATTGCCTGTCTACATGCACTCTCTCCAGCTTTGACCGTAGATAATTGCTTTAGACTGATTTACTAACAAAGGTGGACCATGCCTGCGCAATGTGTGTCAGAATGAACAAGTGCCTGAAGAAGGACCTTCATGGCAGGAGCACCAGGTATTCTTTTAATAAAAGTTGCAGATTTTAAAAAATTAGGCAAACATATTATTATTAAATTTACATGTAAACATTCATATGGGATTGGGATTAAATTCAAGTTAAGGCACACTACATCAAAAGTAAAGTTAACATGGAGTGATGCCATGTATTTTTTATAAAATACTTGTTTTAAACTTTGTTTCATCCTTTTCAGCACTGCTGACTTCCTGCAACCTCTTAGCAGCTATTGTCTACATGCATGCCTTGCAGGGATGACTACACGTTACTTCTTTTTTTTACATCTCCTGATGTTAAAAACAATGAAACATGCCTGTGCATCAGCATGGAGACTTGTAATCTCAATTGGGAGAGAATGTGAATAAATTATAATGTAGGAGAACAATTGATAGAGGGGGACATGGCATTGTTACCCTATAAGAGGAGCATGGTTGCTCTAAACAACGAGTTCCACGGCAAGATTGCTAGGTGGCAATGGCTTTTGAAATCACATTATCATGTTAAAGTTTATATGAGATTTTAGTGATTGGGTTTACATTTGTAGAGATATAGTGTTTTCCCTAAATTCTTTTGTCTGTTTTGTGATCTGTCAGTGTAGATTTAGCCAGCTTAGCTATGTCCTGGCTTGTGTTCTCTGAGTGTGCTAGTGATAATGCTTCACATTAAGGATATTTAATACCTGGCCAATCAGCAGGTCTGGGGATGCTGTGCATGCTGGGAGAGCTATTAAATATCTGAGGCACTTCCTGGTACAGTGTCTTCACTCCAGGGTTTTCACCCTGAGAGGATGCATCAGTAAACAACCAATCTAGACCCCAGGTCTGAAGGCCTAAGGGATGGAAGGCTGTGGGGATCTCCAGTCATGGGAGGTCTCCCTAAGATTCTGGCGGTGCTACTAGGCCTTGAGGAAGCAGAGCTGCAGTTGTCCCCCACAGGGATGGTGAGTGACTGGCTGAGCTGGGTAGCACCACATGAACTTTCCCACTGCTGTCCTGCCTTGATCTTAAAGACTGAGCATACACAGGAGCCTCAGTTCTACAGGGAGCCACAAATATTGAGATGTATTCCAGTAGAGTTCTGTGAAAGAAGGATCTAGATCGCTAGAAGACCATGCAGAAGACCAAAGTCTGTGATTCAAATGTATTTTTTCAGGGTATCCTGTCCTCCCTCCATCCTGCCTCCCTATTTCTTATGCATGTGCAATTAAAATACCATAAAACCTATTCATAGTGACTGGCGCCTATTATTTCAACACCAAAGTTAAAGAACTTCACCCTGAGAAGGAATGTGCCTGAGACACTTATCGCCAAGTAAGTGGGTTTATGACATTCTTGATGTACCTATAGACTATCAGAGAAGCCATCTGTGCTAAACATGGTTACCAATAGTGTTACATATATAAAGCCAACCCGGCATTGTTTATTTAAAAAAATGCAGGGTGTAAAAAAAAAAAAAATATCAAGCAAATGTCCACTTTCTTAAAACAAGACACCATAATCAATTTTGTTGTAATGAGGGAAAACAATTCTTGCATCAACTTGGTGACAATTTCAAATGTTTTGCACGCAGCTTGTATAACATTTGATATTTGCAGTGCTTTATTGGTTCCAAAGTAATGATTTATTAATGAAAACCCTGTAATGCTATATGATTGGCTGTTCTTCAGCAGTCATATTTCTCTTTGAAAATTGAGTATTTCTTTATAGGTTTCCTAAAATGTAGAAAGAAGCGCCATTTTTCATACACATCTGTTCTCTAGTACTTAGACATAGCTGCTAGGCAACAATTCACTTTAATGTCTACATAATACCTTTGTTTAAAGATGAAAATCAAACAATATTGTCATAAAAATCATAACAGTGTCAAATTGAATACCAAAGCACCATAGAGACGCCGCTTGGATGGGGTTTGCAGACTTCTATTACTCTGTATACTGCCTTTAGTTTCAGAAAGATGAACAGCACCAAATTTTCTTTTTTAATACCTTGGACATGACAGATGGGAACGTTATATCACTCAAACACTAAATATCCCATACCAGACTGTCTTTATTGTACTTAGGTTAGTAAGAAACTCTCAATACACATAGCGGTTAGTGAAATGGATATAACACCTTTTTTTAAATGACTGGGATTACACAAACTTTACCCATTTATATAGACAGGAAACACATTTGTACCTTATATACAGCTGGCTTTGCAACTAAAATATTGTAAATCCAGTATCAGTTGGCTTTGTAGGTGTAACACTCTCAAACAGATGGAAACCCTAGTAGCCAGTATTCAACATACCTATATTATTTATATATATATATAATCTTTGAGTGACTCATGGAATTTCATATGGGGCCAGTTTTATACCAAAGCAATTAAAGCCAAACAATAAATAAGCAAAACAACAATTTTATGTGTATAATAATGGCCACCATACTTTATTGGTTAACCCTACAGAACAACATGAATAACCATCAAAGATAATAAACATAAAATAGTGCTCATTTATATGATTTATGCAAACAGCAATCGAATTATCAATACATTTGCTATGTGATGAATCCACACGAAATGTCACAACATAAACAGAGAAGGAGGAGGGCGGGAAGCTTACTGAGTTTAACAGGTCCCTAAAGAGAAGCTCGTGACAATTATCTCTTTCCAGGATAGCCACAAGGAGAAATTGCTTGCATGGACATGAGAATCAACGGTCAAGACACAACGCTTTACATTCCAGGTAAGTGCAACTGTAAAACTAGGGGTGGGGGGTGTAGAACCAAAACACCCAGTCAGCACCAAAAAAAACTTTAAATGGAGCTGTTGCAAACCCATGAACAAATGCACCATAAAAATGTGGCCTTCTTTTATTTATTTCATTGGCTTTCACTCCATATAAAAAAAACAGTTTTGACTGAACTTAGCACTTTCATGTTAAACATTAGTAATAGTATTATATTTTTTATGTGCTGACTGCTTTAAATGATGTTAAGCCAAAACATTTTTCTCTTAGTATTGGATAGAAGGGGGAGGGTTAGAACACCTGCCAGGGTTTTACTGCAGTCCAGGGCTCCATTAGAGAGGTTTAACTTACTTGCTGCCCTGCTGAAAATGTTTTAGCCAGGCTCTTGTGATTGTGTGACGTCTATGTCCAATAAATGGACATGTTGGATTATTCTACTGAGTGCTGGTGATTCCTTTTCCTATATTGAGTTATTTCTGAACATTGAAATATCTACTTTAAATGGATGCAAAGAGCAGATAGCAAAGTAAATTCAACAGTTGCAGAGAGTGGTAACAGCAAAGAGAGAATCATCATGGGGCTGGATGGTCTATATATTTTATACATCTAGTTTTATTGTAGTGAAGCTGATAGTATGTTTAGTGCTGTATGTTTGAAGCATCTTCTAAGACACAATTCATCATAATAAACACCTGTAAAGTTGTCAAGTGTTACAATACTCATTCTCAAAACATTCCATTCTTCATTTCAAATTTTATAGGGTTATTATTGCCATATGTTTTTTGCCACATTATATGTAGCACACAGATTTTTTATTATTATTATTCAGAAATCTAGACACTTTCTTTTTTCACATATTATTCTTTAAATCTCAAGAAAGTGTTGGGGAATAAAATGCATGCATCATAGTCTGTCTATAAGAGAGCTGCTCAGAGGCAGATGCATGTTCCAAAACACAGCATTATGGACTAATTCCATGTCATCAGAGAATGCCAAAACAGTCACAAGTGTCCTTGATGGGAAACAAAAATCATTTTTTTATTACTGTTATTTTGGCATATTTAGAACATTTTGCAGTATTTGAAAAACAGGATACATTTTGTATGGAGTACACATATTGCTCTTAGGTACATTTGTTGAGTGAGTCTTAATTTCAGAACATTTACCTTCCAATTGTTTTAACTCCCAAACTAAAACCTGAAGTAGGAATGCACCGATACCGATACTAGTATCGATATCGGTGCAGATATCGAGTATTTGGGCGAGTACTCGTACTCGCCCAAATGCTCCGATGCCTAGCCCAATACTTCCTGTAACAGGAAGCCGGGCAGTGCGTCATTACACGCTGCCTGGTTTCTTGTTGGCCGGGAAGCGGCTCCATGCTCTCTCGTCACTTGTAAAGAGAGAGCATGGAGCCGGCTTCCCGGCCAATCAGGAAGCTGGCCAATCAGGAAGCTTGGCGCCGTGTAATGACGCAGCGCCCAGGCATACTGATTGGCCGGGAAGTCGGCTTCATGCTCCCTTGTCATCTCATGATGAGGGAGCATGGAGCTGGCCTACCAGCCAATCAGAAAGCAGGGTTCCACGCCATGAGTGGCCAGCAAGACAGCTCCGGCTGGGTACCGGAGGAAGGCCGCTCCTGGCTGCAGAGGCCCCAGGGGTGGCAGGCTGGACATGTTGAGGTGAGAGGGGACAGACTTTTTTGTTAATCGGGAAGCTGGGTGGCGAGTCTTTACACGCTGCCCGGCTTCCTGGGTAATCAGGTTTTATTCATTTATGTTTGTCCGAACACTTATGGCTTTTCTTTTAATCTAAACTTGCCATGGAGGACAGTCAATCCCTTTGGGTCAAAAACATTTGCAGCATTGGCTTAGCCATTTAACACGCTTACAAACTGGATGGCCCAATGATAGTTTTAAATTTGGCATTAAGAAACATAATGGTATAAACTTTGATTTCTGTACACTTCAGAATCCTCTTAAAACATTGGAAGCCACACGAATATCCATAGAGTGATTGTACTAATAACGTAAAGGGTGGGTAGTGTTGGTGCTTTGGACACTTTTGTCTCCTGCAGCCCCATGCTTGGGATAAACTAGATTTAACTGCAAGTGCAGATGGGTTGACTGGTTTTTATGCCAAAGCTCCTGGTAAGGCAGAATAATGATCCGGGAAATGCATTAAGAAAAAAAAATCCTTTTCTCTACAATAGTATTGGCTTATAAAAGGAGATATAGCAAGTTTATTGATGATCCCTGAGCAGTGCAATTGAGGGAATAGGAGGTTGTTGGAACACAAAAAAAAGATTAAAGTAGTCCGTTGATTCTGCCACTTTTTGATTTTTAGTTTTGTTTTTTATGTTTGTGTTTCATTTTTAACATTCTTATCGGAGTATAGCACAATTATAAGTTGCTGAAACATCTGTAAATGCACTATGTTACTAGGTATGAGGTTCAGGTTCAGGTGAATCCTGCTGGCTTGAAATGCATGGCCCTGATACATTTATGTGCAGATTTAGCTAGGGGATTTTTTTTTATAATGAACTGCAAGATCTTAAAATTGTGGCTAGCAGACATAGAAGGGTTAATAAGGAGGCTTTTGAACAAGCCAGCCCCCTGTAATGTTCCCCCTGGTACTAGAGGTCACAAACTATAGCTGAGGAGTGTAGCTTCACCTATTGCAGCCCCAATTCCCTGAAAGCAAGCAGGCCTACTAGTACTTGGTTGCCCCAAGACTTAATACACAATGCTATAGTTTCTGTCCAGGTGGCAATGAGTGAAGACAAAGGACAAGAATATTTGTGTATCAGTATCAGTCTGTATCTTGGATAAGGTCAGAGCAGGCGATAAGTCTAAACCAGAGACAGTCACAGGTCAGGGCATGCAAAAGATGAAGCGCAATGCAGAAACAGTGCTGGGTGGAGGCAGGCAGCAGATAAGGTCCAAAAGACAGTATGAGGTCAGGGCAGGCAGCAGATGAACCACAATCTTTAAAGCAAGCAAGGGGGTCTGTAACGGGAGAATCCCAAGATTAAGCAAGATGGGCAGGGACAAGCAGAGCAAAATGAGGGTGCAGAAAGCAGGTAGCAAACCCAGGGGGCTTATTAGAGTTTTTTGTCTTTACATTTATGTTGTGTTTTTTGATGCAAAGCTTCTCTTTTTGGGAGTTTCTTTTTTTATTTTTGATCAGCTGCCTTTTGATCAAAGCAAACCACTGCATTGTTTAAAAGAAAAAAAAAGGATTGCTAGAACAGTGTGCACCTAAACCCCTTCAAATTATATGTCACATTCACTGCACCCCTCTATCCCCATGGTTTAAATACATTGGCCTATTATCCCTTTTTAAAACTGTATTGCTGCTGACCAATTTTACACTGTTGTATCCTTATTGCATCTTTATTTTTGTAGTAAAACCCATGCATGTGTTCTTTGTGGCGTAAGTGTGTGAGGTGTGAGTAAAGCCTGTTCCCTTT
Source organism: Nanorana parkeri (assembly GCF_000935625.1). Lineage (NCBI taxonomy): Eukaryota > Metazoa > Chordata > Amphibia > Anura > Dicroglossidae > Nanorana > Nanorana parkeri. The sequence goes on along the minus strand of NW_017306294.1, from coordinate 2,750,364 downwards.
GCGATGGGCATTTTCCCACTTACCTTGGTGACTGTGGTTAAAAAATTACATTGCAACGATCACACAATCACGTGCAAGAAAAATGTAAAAAAAGACTACTTGCACATGATTGAATGATATACAGGTGAAACTCGAATAATTAGAATATGCTGCAAAGTTCATTTATTTCACTAATGCAACTTAAAAGGTGAAACTAATATATGAGATAGACTCATTACATGCAAAGCAAGATAGTTCAAGCCGTGATTTGTCATCATTGTGATGATTATGGCTTACAGCTCATGAAAACCCCAAGAACCCCAAATCCACAACCTCAAAAAAGTAGATCAATAAAACAAGGATTGTACATAGAACAATATCGGACCTCTGAAAAGTACAAGCATGCATATGTACTCAGTACTTGGTTTGGGCCCCTTTTGCAGCACTTACTGAAATTACTTTTGCACGATATTCTAATTATTCGAGTTTCACCTGTAAGTCAGCACAGATTTGCCGCATTCACTAAGCTAGGTGAAAAATTCCCTTACTAAATTAAAATTTGCTACAAAGTGATTAGGCTTTCCTCCTGTAGTAAATCAGCCACTTTTTCTCTAATAAATGTGGGTCTAGTCTCGCTCAATAAAATGGTTCTTCTGCTGGCCAATTATGCACTGCTGTATCATTTGTGGTCTCTTGATTCTTGTAGTAAAAAAACTGCCTGTTTCTAATAATGTCCTATTATCCCTGACTTGGTCACATCATGTAGGTCACACCAGCAGTACCATTTTCAACCTTTCACTTCTATCACTTTCACTTCACATTGTTTTGGTTCGGTAGATAAATAGATTGCTGGATGGATGTATTTGGGTCTTATTGCTATAAACCAATAACGTTTTAGCTCTTATGTTGAGCTTGAAATTCACATGCTTGAATCCTGATAACCAAAGTAATTACTTGTAGGTGTGAATGCTTATATAGTGAATCATATGCTAAGCTATTAATATGGGTAACATAAGCTAAGCCAATTCTAAAAAGGAAGCACATGAATTCCACAGCCAAAAATGCGCTGCCAATGTATGCTGTCATTAAAACATAATTTTATATATATATATATATAGATATCTCTCTATATATAGAGAGAGATATCTATATATATAGATATAGATAGATAGATAGATAGATAGATAGATAGATAGATAGATAGATAGATAGATATTAAAAAAGATATACTCGCTCGACCCTCAATCCTGCCTGGCTTAGCAGACTCTCTCCTGCTCCGCTTCGGCGGTGGTATGTCCTTCGGCGTCTTCACATCTAATACACTGTTATGGAGAACTTTGTAAGATCTAAGATTTGAATGGAAATTACATTTTGTATTTATGTGCTAATACTGTTTTCTCAACAGATTTATCACATTTTTTAAACAGTGATGCTGGTGAGGATTGTGGCATCTTGTATGACTCTGTGCTTTATGGTAGGCTCATGTAACTTGATGAGGAAGCAGTAGATCAGGGAAGTGATGCTCGGAAAAAGTGAAAATGCTCTCCTGGATTTTGGTACTTTGAAAACAGCAGATTAGAATATACCTACAATTATTTTAAAGGGAACAGCTGCACAAAATGAATGACAGAATGAAAATTGCAAAAAGTAGGTAGACTGTGGCACCTGGAGCAGTTTAAATAGAAAACTTCTGAGTCTGCATATAGTATACCATTAATAACATGTAGTGTGTAAAATAAATCTGCAATTAGATTGGGCTTTTGCTGCTTAGCATATAAACACATTAACCAGTTGACATCCGCGGTGTTAAACCCCCTTCCCATCCAGGCCATTTTTCAGTATTCAGCGCTGCGGTACTTTAACTGACATTTATTCCGTCATGCAGCGCTGTACTGAAATGAATTTTATACCCTTTTTTGGGGACAGATAGAGCTTTCTTTTGGTGGTATTTATTCACCACTGGGGGTTGGTAACGGGTGTGTTTAATCGTCAGGTCTTTTCTGCCCGTGCGTGCCCGCTAGGGGGCGCGCGCGAGCAGAAAAAAATTGCCGTCTGGAGACGGCAACCCGCAGATGTAGCAGTGCCGTCCGTCCGTTTTTTTACTACGGGCGGACGGCAAGAGGTTAATATGACAGGAAAGTGTTAAAGAATGTAAGGATAGCTTAGTTTAACAAAAATGACCTGGCATGGTGAATAATATTTGATTGTAAGTATGCCATCATTGCCTCCTCAATTGTGTATAAAATGTACATTTTGGCTTCTACCTGAAAACAGCGTGATGAGGTTTTCTCCGGGGGGCACTCCATAATGCAACTTTTGTGAGCACTATCTTAGCTTTTGCTATACAAGCAATGCCAACCCTTGTGAACTGAATTGGTTACTGTAAGTTGTAATTAAAATGCAGCAGAATACTGAGGAATGATTAATGGATTTTTTTTCCTTTTTTCTTTTTACATTAAAGAGACTGTGTTTTTAAATTACAAGCAAGGGTATATTTCCCAGTCCTTCTGATGAACAAAAAAAATCAACACCTATTTGCATTTAAAATATCTTTTGTAACTGAAACTTCATTAAAATTCAACCTAAATAGAAGTCATGTTTCATGCAATTCTGTGTTATATTATTTTCTTTGATTAGGATTCTAAGTAAATAATTACCTACATTCTCTTGACCTCCCTCTATGTGCAATATATGTATCATAGTTTAAGACTCCAGTAGATGTGGTTACATTGTGACTAATTACATTTACCTCTGGTGTCCTTTCTTCATAATTTTTCCACAAAAGCATTTCTTTTTTCACTAGAAGCAGTTTACCTTTTATGAAAAGGTAAATGAATTGTTGTGAACGTGTATTCATTTAAACATCCAATCATGTGCAGAGGAAGCTTTATTTTGTATGGTGCAATACATTTCATTTTAAATCTTCCTGATCCTTTTTCAATCAGCCATGTGACCAGTTATTGGGAAATATAGACAATGCCAAGTACAGAAATTAGAAAAATGAGGCATATTAAGTTCTGCATTGTCTTTAACTTATTTTATTTTACATGAGAACAATATGGATTTGTTCCCTTTTTTTAGTTTTGATTTCAAATTAAGTATTTTTATGAGTAATTAATTAATAACTAATGAGTCATTAGGATTAGAATACTCTTATTTTTTTTCCCCTAGTAAATTTGCTGTTATGTTAGGTAAGGGGAAGGTTCTCATGTAGTTCCTTTGTGTTTTGTTTTGTTTGTGCTTGTTCCTTTTTACACAATTAAAAATGTTTTGTACTGTTTGTACTCTTCTAATTGCTCTATGTGCTTTCTCCCCATTGCATTGAGACCAAAACGCTATTCATATCCATAGCTGGTTGAGAAATTTTCAGCTTATGATTAAAATTACCACTACTTTCATTTTAAACAACATACATATTCAATAAAACAAAACAAAGCACAAGAGAAAAAGGAAAAAAAAGCCAAAATATCAAAAGGTATAAAAAACAAACATGCTCAAGAATATTCTGAATACGTTTGATTTTGTTTTCCCTTTTGATATTTTGGCTTTTATTTGTTTGCTTTTTAAGCTTCCAAGAAAGATGCTTTTGAATTTATTAATGTTATACTTACGTTTGTTACTATGTATCCCCTAGGAATTAGATTGCAACCTTTCTGCTCTGTTTTCGGTTTCTTTATACAGATTACTGCCTATGTGTATACTTACTCTGGTGATTTTTCTATTTCTGGTTCCTTTTTGTACAAATATCCCTGATTCCTAAATTGTTACTATGATGTGTATCTGTGTGTATATACAGTGTGTATGTATATATATATATATATATATATATACACACACACACACACACACACACGCATACACACACACAAATATGCCATATACTATACTAATGCTATAGAAGGTGCATAGATCATTAGTAGAATTGAATTACTGCATACAATCACAAATTAGTTTTCAACAAATAATAGTAAATAGCCTAATTAATATATAAAAATATGTCCCTATGATTAACATTCAGTCTGCCCATACATGGGACAATCTCATGGGACAATCCCATAAATATATTTACGTTATCAAGCTGTTAGCAAGTGATGGAATTTTATTTTGCAAATGTTGTGCATAAACGTGCCTCTTGTATTGACATTCTAAGTCCTCTTGTGTTCACAACATTATTCCCTACTAGGGATGTCCTGATGCCACTTTTTTAATACCAAGTACCAGTACAAGTATTTTCCATTAGGTACTTGCTGATACCAATTACCGATATTTTTTCTTAAAGGGACATGTAACATTTTTTATAAAACAACACAGATTAATGCTTTTAGGGCAGTTTCTCGCTAGAGCTAAATACAGATGTCCACAAGGGTTGATTACAGATGTCACCAGGGCTACAGACAGATTTCCACCGGGGCCAATTATGGATGTCCACTGGGGCTGATTACAGATGTCCACTGGGGCTAAATACAGATGTCCCCAGGGCTAAATATAGATGTGATGGGGTGGCAGGGAGGGGGTGTGTGGGGTGTTGATGTTATGGATGGCAGGGAGAGGGTGGTAGTGATTAGTGTGCTGCAGATAACATAACACAGGGCAGACAGGGGGAGTCCAGGCTGCTGTGGGTGTAATATGAAAGAGAGATATGTAAGAGGGCTGCACACACTATCAGGGTCATTACCTTGAAACATGTCCCTGGCTCAGCCCATGTCAGAACTGTCAGCCCATCCACTCGGCATCACTACTCACAGGGCCGCACTCAGTCTCTTTACTGACATGGCCATGCTGCTCCCCCCTCTGCACTGACAGAGAGCCATGCTGCTCTGCTCTCTTAAGGGATACAGCTGTGCTGTCCCACTGTCTGCACTGGCATGGCCGCGATGCTCCCATATCCTTCTCTCCTGTCCTGGATTTGGAGTGGGACTGTACTCATGAAAATGCCCAGTATCAGTCCCGATACCTATACTAGTATTGGTATCGGGACATCCCTATTCACTACAATAAATGTATATGGAAAACAACAATAAAGTTAAATGGAATCCCACACTTTGAAAACATTATTTGTTACAGAACTTAAAGTGACACTAAACTCTGGAGTTAAATCTTAAAAAAGCTTTCAATTACCTTAATTATGAACGAAACTGTAGCTCATTTGTGCATCACTCAGCTGTAGATCCTCGAACCATCTCTAAATTCATGCTGACACTGTCCTTCCTTCTGGAGGGTGGCTACTTTTGTTCCCCATGGTCTCTGTGTGAGTTGTACAGTAGCCCTCACTCCAAACTCGCTCCCGTGATGGACTACAAGGGACCATGGAGAACAAAAGTAGCCAGCCTCCAGGAGGAAGGACAGTGTCCGCACAAATTCAGAGATGATTCGAGGATCTACAGCTGAGTGATACACATATGAACTACATTTTTATTAATAGCTAAAGTACTTGAATGTATTTTTAAGATTTAACTCCTGAATTTAGTGTCACTTAACAATATAGTATCATAGGAATCAGGGAAAAGGTTAATTGCTCTGGAGATATCGAATACTCAACACATTTAAATGTTGCATACATTTTATTTCTAGTTTGCTGAATTCTGCTAAATATAGAATACTATAAACATACAGTATGTAATGTATTTAAAATAACAGGTGTTGGGGTAAAATGACTTTCCCCAAGATTTAATTAAACAATCATTTTACTTCTGATTTTATTCCTAAAGGTGATTTAATGCTCATTAGTTGGATTGGTAATTTTCTGAAACTGTCACAAGCTGCATTATTTTGTGGGATTCTAAAGAAGGAATGGCACTTTGTATTCCAGCAACTGGGACTTCTATTTCCAGCACAGCCTGAAGGAGTTCAGACATGGCTATAAGCAGAAATTTGATTTACATATTTTCTATATTATTTAAGCTCTACAAAATGACAAGTTGGTTCATTACAAAGAATGAGTGTCATGTGTATGCACAAATTAATTAGTTAATTTTAGGTCAATGTTTTCTAAGTCAAACACAGTTGCAATTAATTATAAATATGAATTAACTATTTACCTTTTTGAATAAATGGGGTTATTCTATTTTTTTTAACCAAAGTGATGTGTATATGTTTGCAAATAAGCCTCACATTCCTAAACACATGGTCTGTTTTCAACGCATCTCCAAATTAAAGCATATACAATGTGAATGAAAGTGGTCCTTTCCCCTATGCACTACTGTGGCACATCGCACATTGCCATCATGCAACAACTAGATGTGTGATGTGCCCTTTTTAAATAAACATTATAGTGAATAAAAACCTATTGGTTATGCTTGAGAACATTGGTAATTTGTGTAATATACATTTGCTGTAGTGGGACCAGACAAGGTCCAGGATCTGTAGTGTGTTCTGCCAGCAGAAATGTTCATATATGTTACATAATCTGCACAATTCATTTTAAGAATTTAACAGTGCATATGTATACCTGAGTGATCGGAAACATACAAGTTTAGGCAGAAATATGTAAAAGAAAAATCTTTAGGTGTTTATCCTGTGATTATAACAACCCAGGGATGCCCATGGTCATTTCGCCTACTAACTTGCTTTTCTCAATAGCTGTTTTTCCATTGGTATATACTGTACATTGGCATTTAATATCCAATATATGCAATACCTAAATACATACATCTTCTGACTGTTAATGGCAGGAAAGCATAAAGGTATTTATTTTTTTCCTTATAACAACTTTGTAAGACAATATTTTATACTTCCTTAATTTATAGCTCTTACAGATTCTATACATTAACGCAGTAGAGCTTACCAGGAGTACTGCGAGGTAAACTGGGTGAACTTCTTGAACCTTATTTTACTAAATAGCATGAGAAATGTAATGACCTTTTTACATTTTGCTTTTTAATGTTGTGGGCTGACAGCGAATCATGAAACCCACAAATCTGAAATAATTTCCATTCAATATTCTGTTTTAATTTTAATCATCATTATAGAAAAACTGCAGAAAAAATTATTAGCATCTACACTAACCCCAAATCAATTTCAGAATATCAACAATCTGATCAATGATAAAAAAAATTACTGCTGATCCCTATGCCTCTAAAAACCTGGTACATGTGTCAGGAAAAAAATAGTAGGACCTATTTAGGATAGCTCATGTTCTGCAGCATGTAATAGTGGAGCAGGTCATAATTCAGAATGTAAACTGTCAGTGAGCAAGAGGTATTGGGGGGAGGGGGGGTATGATAATTGATTATATTTTGTGTATTTCAACAACTCATCATTTTATTCAATATGCTGAATTATAATAGGCCAGATTGTACTTTACAAAATGCATATTTCACTATTGCATTGATATTGATGTATATAATTCTATGTATTCAACATACAATCGCTAATTATTTATTAAACATATGCTGTATAGTGTTGACTATTTGCATTTTTGCCAGTGGTCCATATATTTAGAAAATAAAGAACCAGAAATGAACACAGTGGGGATGATTTAATAAAGACAAATAGGCTGTTTACTTTCCAAGGGAATGTTCTCTTGGCTTGATGAATGTGGTAAAAATTCACTTTTCAAAGAAAACATAATCATGTGCAAGGAAAAAAAAAAAACAACTGTATTTTTCTTGCACGTGATTAGTTGATGGAAGTCAGCAGAGCTTCACCTCAGGGAAACTGCCTTGCAAAGTGTCTATATGGCTTTAGTAAACCAACCCCAATATTTCCAGCAAGCTGAACTTAAGTAAACTTAATGACATTAAACTTAGCTAAAGAATCCTTGATAGACATCCAAACCTTAGATTTTAAGAAGATCCAATTTAAATTAGCAGTCAGAGGCACTCGCCAAACAAATTTGACATCATATAACTTGCTATATATTTGCTATGAGTACCATTGACTGTAGTATGCATCGAGTGTTACAGTCCAGATTTTGGCTTTAAACAGCATGTATGTTTGTGTTCAAACAAATGGAATTCTAAAAGGTAATTTTATGGTCGATGGCCTTTCTATAAGAAGATCTTTCTATAATCTGATGGTTCTCCTTAAATGTGAAAAATACAACACACACTGCACTAAATAATCATATATAACAATCAAATGTAAACCACGCCAAAAAAAATCGGCCACAGGCAATCGGGGAAAGATTGAAATGTTCCAGTCTAATACTAATTCAAGAACTTATAAAATAAAAAAAATGTATCTCTTGCTACAGCAGATGTGTTACCTATCTCCTAGAATGTCATTGTGGACAGCAATATGTGGGTAGGTTCACCAGGGACCTTAAGATCAAAATTGAAGAACACATCAACAATATTAAAAAAAGGATTAATGAAGGATAGCATCCAGGCACTTTAAATTGGTTCATAATAAAGATCCTAGAGGTTTAAAAATTATTGGCATAGATAGGGTAGAAGCCCATTGGAGGTCAAAAGTGTGTCAGTCATTTACTAACAGAAACTAAAAACAAGCTCAGTCATGAAGGGGTTAACAGCTATACGGTATTCTCCCATTGAATTCAGTGTATAGGTGAGGGAGACCTCTAGTGTTAACTTTTGATACTATTAGATTTTAATTTAAGTGGATATATATAGAGGGCTATTGAACATCTCTCAATAGGATCTGTGTCCTTAGAAAAAAGTCCTTTGATGACGAAATGCGTCAGTAGCGGGTTCTATTGTTCCCGTGAGTCACTGGGAGCTCAAGAAGGAGACTGTTTTTATGCCGACTGGACTAAGAGGTTTTTATATGTAAATGTACTGCTTTTTTATTTAATAAATCATTTTTAATGCTGCACAATGAGCGATTCCTTCCTTTTATTGAGTGATACAGGAATGCTGCTACTTTACGTTGGAGATTACGTGATTCACTATTGAAGTCTGGAAGTTTGTGTATATCTGCACCAGAAAGTTTGGGATTACTGATTGAATGCTTTCAGTCAAACATTGCTGGTAAGTGTTTGGCCATAGGGGCTGGTGAATAAGGAGCACGAACAGCACTGCATGGAGTGGAATTTACTTTTTGCACTTATATCCTGCACGATTGATTATTGGGACTTTTTGTCATCTTACTTGTTTATTTCACTTAACTAATAAATAGTCTTGGAGTCACATTATATGGCATTTGTGGCCGATCAACTGCTGTTTTGCACAGGATTGTCACTGATGATCGTTATTTAGTTGTATATATATAATTTGTTATGCGCTTTAATTTGTTCATGCACTTTAATTATTGATATATCACTATATA
>NW_017306294.1:2736946-2740725 GCF_000935625.1 Nanorana parkeri | reverse complement strand
ATATATATTATATATTGGGTACATCAATTAGGAGACCCATAGTTTGATATCATATTACACTATTATTTGAGATACATTTCTGATTTGTTGGCGTGGTTTACATTTGATTGTTATATATGATCGATATTTAACGCTGTGTGTTTTGTATTTTTCAGTGTAATTTTTGTTCATAGCAGCATTTTAACGTGTGCATCAATCATTGGATCCTTAGTGCGGAATTGCTATTTAATTTATTTCTCCTTAAATGTACCAAGTGTAGGTTCAGAACAAATTATCAGGAATACCAGAACTTTGAAAAACACCTTTTTTATTAGTGCCTCTTCTGATTTCTAAAGGTAATAGACAGTATTAAACCTTTTATATTTTGAAGATCCAATTGAATCACACTGAGTGGAGTTTTGGGAGTATCAAACAGGATTTCTGGAGTCTTAGAAAGCAGCTTCATTTAAATTGGCGATCCATTGCAAAGAGTGATTTTGAGTGTTATTAGTTTTCTTAAAACCTGAAGGTCAGACAGCCTTGGTAAGTTTATGTCTTATGAATAGATACAGATGGGGAAAGATATTAAATTCAGAAAATGCTGAGCACTGTATTTGGATGATTTACATTTTTAAAAAGGCACCCGAGAGTTTGGGCTCTCTATTGTTTTTTAAATAACAGAAAGGCATACATTTCAGGTTATTGTGGTTCTTCATTTATTACAACATCTTTCTTCCAATGATGGTCTAATCACAGATTTTCTAATCACAGAGTCCAGACTGCACTGTAACAATTTTACAATTTTTTTAAATAATAATTTTCTTTACAGTAGATAAATAAGCAAATAATTCAGCAATGCAGCATGCAGAATTGTAGCGTAAACCATAAAAAATGTAAATAGTGACCTTTGTGACCTCTTTGTGTTAGCGGTTAGCTTCCATGCCTGCATGATCCATTTAACATATGGCTTTCATGCTGCCAGCGTGAGACAGAACATTTTTCTCTAAAATAGCTCATTAGGAAACATTTATTCCACAGTGCTATTTAATTTTGCTACTGCATGAATTTAAACTCGTTATGTAAAAGCACATTATATATAATGTTATCCTGTTGCTTTGCTCTAATAATGACCACATCTCAGATTGTCAGTTTACTCACTATTAATAACTTTTGGTTGTTTAAATATAGAACTGTGTAAAGTATTTTTTTATGGCTCAACTAGGTCACTATCAAAAAATAGTCACTATCAAAAAAGCATAAAGATTATTTTGAAATTACATCTTCTTCATTTAAGTAAACACATGACTGAAGTTAAAGCCTAACTCCAGGCAGGAGAACAGGTTCAAATATATAATTAGTAGAGGGGATTAGACAGACCTTCACTGGTCCAGTCATCCAAGCTGCCTCCAACTTCTTCAAAACAATTGTCTTCATTCACCCAATTGGCAGAGCTGCTGCTGTACTTCCAGGCCACTACAGGCAGGCACTGTAGGATCTCATAGACCTCAGTGCTGTGGTCACATCCCCCACCCCCTCTTCTTCTGGCCAGTCACAAAATGGAGTGGCCAGGGCCCTTTGCTTTGTGATTGGTCAGGAGGAGAGGAAGAGAGAAAATCTGTGTCCCACACAGTGCTAAGGGGTAAACAGCAGGCATTGCTAAATAGAACCTAAACCTACTTACTATATATGCTGCATGTACATTACACACCACAGTTTTTGTAAGCACAAAAAATTACTGTCACAAGCAAGTCTAACAAACATACATAAGCTTTATAACAATGGATCATTAAAAAAAAAATGCTTTTCTGCAGGCAAAATATAGACAGAGATAACACTCCATCTGCCTACTCCAAAGAAAAAAAGTCAAAATAGCTGAGAAATATTAAGCAACCAGTAACTGTTGAAACATCAAACACTTTGGTCAGGAATATGTGTGTAGGAAAGTGTAGCAGTCAGAATTATATTATCTACAGCACAGGATACAATGCACAGGGATATAGATTATGCAGTGCGTAGCACACATTATTATGTGCAGAGGTCAGGAGTATGTTTGGGTTTTTTAATGTGCCAAGAGATCAGTGCAGAATCCACAAGGATTGGTAGTCAGTGTAAAAGTGCTCCCCTATTAGAGATCAGTGTAGTGACCCCTTATGTTGTTGGTCAATAGTGCAGTGCCCCTTTGTTGATGATCAGTGATGAAAGGCCCCTAGAATGGTGGTCAGTGGTGTAGCACCCTCTTATGTTAGTGGTTAGTGCCCTCTTATGTTAATGCTTCCTTACATAAATGGTAAGTAGTGTAGTACTCTCTTATATCTCTGGTCAGTGTTGAAATTCCCCCCTTATGTTTGTTGTCAGTTGTAAAGCATCCCCTTATGTTTGTGGACAGAGTGATTTGGCTCCTTATGCTTGTGATCGCAGGTCTAGTGCCTGCTTGCATTGGTGGTCAATGGTAAAATACCCTTTAGATTCGAGAGGTATATAGATGCGTTGCCGTTAATCTGTAATGCAGAAACAATAAGTCGGTTTTGTGGCCAAAGTGATAGTTCTTTTTAAGCGTGATTTTATGGCCAAATGCCAACTGTGCACCTGTTTTCATCGTCGTGCCACAACTGTGAGCACTCATTTAACATTAAAATTCTATCTCAGAACTGTCACAGAATTCAGAATTGCTTTTCACAGACACATTCATTTTCATAGCAACTAACCTTTCCCAAAATTGCATTTATAATACAGGAAGCAACAGATTAACAACTGCAAAGAAAAAGACAGTTTTCATAAATGTGTCAATGCACTGTGTCAATGCATCTCATAATTTCGTGTTTCAAACTTTATCATACCTGGGATGTCTATTGGACTCTTGTTTGGACAGATTTAGGTGAGTTATTCCTAAGATTTACTAAGAATTACAGGCCTACAATATAAACAACAAATTTCCATGCAAAAAATTGTACCGCTTTTGGTACAAAATTCCTGACATAATCATACCACCAGGGAGGTTAAAAACCCTTTTTCATTAGAGCTTCTATAATGAGCAGGGAAAATGTTGAATAGTTTAAACTTTAAAAAGTCTTTTCTTCTTCCATGATAATGAACCACACACACTTTAGTTGTGATCTACACATACTTTTTTAACCAATCTGACCCAGCATCATCAATAACAGGGATGTTTGCCAGTTCCAGGGATGTCTTCAAGCCTTCAGCTATTGCTCATGGGCTCTTCTTTAGCATATTGAGGATTCTTTGTTGTGCTTTGGAAGTCATCTTGGCTGGGCGCCCACTTCTGGTAAGAGTAGCCACAGTACTAAACTGTCCAGATTTATAGACAACTTGTCTAGCTGTCGACTGATGGATGCCTAAACACTTTGAGGTTGCGTTGTATCCCTTTCCAGCCATATGCAAATCAACTACTCTTGAACATATGTCTTCAGAGAGCTCCTTTATGTAAGGCATGGTTCACATCAGTTGATGCTTCTTATGAACAGCAATCTTAAAATGTTTGGGTATGTTTTATCAATCAATGTAGCTCTAAAGCACACCTCCAAATTAATTTTATTAATTGGAATTTCAGGTGTGTAAGCTACTGACTCCAATTAGCTTTCTTTGAAATAATGACAATGGGTTCACTTACTTTTTCCTCCAGCACTGTGAATGTTTAATGGGTGCATCTAATAAAGACATGATAAATTAGAATTGTTTGTGTCTTATCAGCTTAAGCACAATGTGTTTGTCTATTTGTCTAATGTTGTTACTTAGATGAGGATCAGATCACATTTTATGGCAAATTACTGCAGAAAACCATA
>NW_017306294.1:2712425-2736919 GCF_000935625.1 Nanorana parkeri | reverse complement strand
TTTTGTACATGGAAAACAAATATATTTTTCACAGAACATTAGCATTTTCACAGGAGAGATGTTATTTAAGATAGCTGTTTTCAGACCTAAAGAAAACCATCAGATAAACTTCACACACAACTTCCACAAGCTGTCTCTCCAGCATGTGTGAAATGGGGACAGGCTCTCTTTTATACTCCATCTGTTTTTTTTATTACACATATGGGCCACCTTAAACAACAGACCAATATGTTTACCATTCTGTTGAACTTTAAGAAGGCCCAAGAGATAGAGCCAAATAATAGTGATATGAAATTCATTTAGAAAAGCATTGGAACGAACTCAGGAAATAAGTTTAAGTCTTCATTAATATTCTTCATGGAGATGAGGCATAATTTGAGCTATATTTGTACCATCAGAAGCCCATTTTCCCTGCTTATTGAGGAACATATTTTAGTTACTTACAATAAGAGATATGTCACGCTCCAGTGCAATGTCACAATCTGGTCTAATCCACTGTAAACATAAAGGCATGTTGTATACTTCTTAAAAACAAAGGCACAATGTGTAAATAAATCAGCCTTTATAGCCCATCTAAAGCCTCTATTTTTTGACTCTTGGGTTGATAAACAGGTGTTCTCAAGACAAGTTGGCATTTTAAATGACTTAAATAAACTAACTATAATTTATTTATTTATATTGAAAATGCAGCTTGGAAGACAGATCTCTCATGCACCTAGCTAGAAAGTACTGAAGGGGTGGAAGGAACTGACCAAAATTTTACATAATTTCACTCATCGCCTGCAGCTAGAGCAATGTGCTGCCAATCTAAGGAGCTGCAGGTGCTTACACTATACCGGCATTTCACATGCATTTAAATGCATGGAGCTACATGCTAAACAACCTTTCCCTACCTGGAACATGCACAGGCAAAATGCATGTAAAATGTATTAAAAAATGCACCTCAATTTGTGAAAAGTATGCTTAAAATGCATATTAAAACATTGCAATTTAAAAGGAAAAAGTGCATAGCATACATACTGCTACATGAACCATTATGTAATTTAATGTTATTAAACATTACTTTTCTATTTAGGTCTGTCTGATTTTCAAACATTGAAAAAAATTGGTTTTCTTGCAATTATGGTTACAAAAGGTAACACTAGGGGAATTCAATGCACTGTTTATGTGCAAAAGGTTGCTAAAAATGCATTTCCTGCCTATGTGATTGGGTTACTGTTTTCCTCATATACCGTATATTATTTATAATAAATCAAAGGATCACCCCTTTAATTAATTACAGCATGTGCTGAACAACAATATGCAGGAACAAGTAGAAAAGGGGGAAAGGCATAACTTATAGTCATATAAAATACTTCATATATTTCTTAAATAGCTTAGTTATTAAAGAAGAAGTATCACAAAAAGCAAAATAAATGTTTGTTAAATCCCCCAGGGGACCCAGTGCACATCACACTTGTCCCAATTCATATCTGTACAGGGTCTGCAGAGCAGTAGTGTCAGATATGTCTCCCCTTCTCCCTCCACTGCTATCTGACACTCCTGGATGAAGGAGATGGCAGTTCTGTCTGACAGCACAGGAGGAAAGGGGGCTTGACAGACACATTGCATATTGTGAATGCACAAGACCCACCCCCTCCGCTGTGTAAGCTGTCAGACAGAATATCTGCAACTTTGCCTTGCAGCCCTGTGTTTCCTCTGCTCTGCTTAAAGGATTATTTGTAGTGAAAACAAAGACTGAGACCACTAGTCTCTCATGGATTAGTGTTGTGGGCTTGTGCTTTTGTGAATTGAGGCACTTCTCTGAAGCTGCTGTCATTTACAGTAACACAAGCTGACAGTTACAACTGTACTCTCCTCAGAAATAGCAGGTGCCTGGGCTCAGTCTTTTCTGCCAGTACAATAAACACTCTTTTGGAAATCCTGTACAAGAAAGTTGGCAGAGCGGAGCAGATAACACAGGGCTATAAGGATACATAAAGGGGTGGCTTCAGTGCTGTCTGTAACTCCCCCATAGGAACACCTATAAATTTGGGCTTCAGCCTGGGGAGGAGCTACAGTAAGCACTGAGAAAAATGTGGTTCTATTCTAAACCCCTGCATAGATTTGAACAGGGACAAGTGTGAAGTGAGCTGAGTTCCATGGGGAATTTAACAAACATTTTTAACTTTGTAATTCTTCTTTAAGACTAAGCTTTCTCACTCAAAACGAGTAAACGGTACACTACCAAAGAAATAGATAATGTTGCCTAGAAGTCACCCAAGCAACCAACACCTTCCTCCCACACACATCCACATAGCTCTTATATTGGCAATTACAAAAAAATCCAATGTGCTGCCACTATAATAAATGCGCTTTATGGTACGATTAATTCTACAGTCCCTTGAAATAATTATGTAGCCTGCAATAAGTCCAGAAAAAACATAACTGAAGAATCCTAGACAATTAGAAGGTTTTTTTTTTACCACGTACAGCACTTTATAAGAGTTTCCTTCAATTTATATTACTGCTTCAGCATGTAATTTAAAACCATTAGAGTCTCTAAAAGTAACAATATTCCATTCACTAGACAAGTCACAGTCCCACATAAGCATTCCTGCTGTCCTTTCTTTTTTCTGTACCTGCCAGTATGCTTCTTATAGGTTGTCCCAGGCCAATAGGTAGTTTGCTATAAGTGTTAATCTCCTGTGTTAATCTCTGTCAGCTTTTGGTTTTGTCATAATAATCCCATCAAGTAACATACATTCTTTGTATTAATAATTAAGCTGTTTAATAAAAATTTAATGTAATTTTTTTTACATTTTCATTCTCTCTCTCTTTTTTTTTTTATTTGCTGGTCATTGTTTTTTTAGTTTTAGTTTCAGCAATTTCTGTCCTATTACAACTCTAGGACTGAAAATAGGACTATAGTAGGCCAGCTTTTTCTGCTTAGCATTCATGAAGTAGGAAGTGACTGAAATCTACAAGTCCATTTCATCAGAGCAGGACAAAAAAAATGTAAAGAATTTTTTGAAAAACCATGCAGTTTATGTAATAGACATGGACATGTTTTTCATAACAATTATGGAATTACACATTCATCTGAAACTTAATCCTCCTGTCCCATCGCACTCCTGACCGGACAAAAACCCAAATCCAACTGGGTGGGTGCGGTAGTGACAACGGATGCCTCCGTGAAACACATTCATCTGAACCTTCAGCCCAAGATTAAGCTCACCATTCCCCTCAATGTCTGATTCTCTGTGAGCAGAAGAGGCAGTGGAATTTGACATCTAAATGACACAGAGTGGGGCTTGTTACCAAAGGATATGTGTGTACATATCTGGAACACAGGGAGGCTCAGGAGCTCTATTACTGACATGATTGGCATTGGATTGAGACAGTACAGCATCTCTTAGCAGTCAGAAATAAAAAAGCACTAACTGTGGGTATCTACTGCTGTGCTGTTTACAGCTGTCACCAGGAAAAGAGGTGATGTTAAATCTTGTAAAGGGGATACCTGATCTCGTGAAAACTGTCTAACAGGGAATTTCCCCTCACTTTGTTTCCTTTCACTTCCAGTTGCATATCTGGGACAGGAAGTGAAGGGAAATATGTAAATATAAAATTTAACGAGTGGTTTATTATAACAATGGACAATTTGTCTGAATTTCATTGGAAGGCAGTTAAAAAAAACGATAGCTTTACTAAGATTTCAGTTAGGTGTAATTTGTTTAACAAACAGGAAAATCACCCCAATATTCACAGAGCTATTTTTACGGATTAGTAAAACACTCCAAACATGTCCTTTGACTACTTTGGGCATATCATTAAAGTAGAACCATGGCCTCTATTAAACAATATGCACTGTAGCACCTAATTTTAAGTGTAAATGCACTTAGAATTTTTCCACTGCAAAGTCCAACAAATACCTATTGCATCTGCCAGTGCACTACACCTATTCAGGTTCCTGTTTTGGGGTGACAATGATAACAAATTGCTCTTGAATTTAGAGTTTCATGAGGACTGTACCTGCTTGCACTACACTAATATTAAGAAAATGTTGCAGAGGGAGCATTGCCACTGCTGATCACAAGTCTGCAGCTTGTTAGTCAGCATCTGGCCATGCCTGGTTCAGGATTAACAGCTCTGCCTGTTTTCTAAAAACCCACAATGTGAGCTGCAGTGTCTGGGAGTGGGAGCATGTGAGACACAAATAAAGGACGAATTGGCTTAGTCAAAGGTAAAGGAAGTGTTTTGTAAACTTTATGAGGCCTGTGCATCCCATAGTAACTGGATTTAGTGCCAGGTAAGACTGTCTTAGAGGAGCCTTTAGTCTAATAGATTATAATTGGTTTTAAGGGTAAATTAGGTTATCGTGGTTAAATTAGTTAATGTTTAACTTCATATAATTTCTTATCTTTGGAACAATATTACAGACAAAAACACATAACAAGTAAATTCAATTGCTCCTAAGGAAACCTTTATCTCCACCTGAACACATGAGACCACCTCCACAACTTGCACATATTTTGCATAATTGTCAGAATCATGCTGGTCAGATTTATTTGGCTATTTGAATTTACAACTCATATTTAAGGCACATTTTATTGTGGCCAATATGAAATGATAAGTGGTTACAAACAGATATAAACTATTAGAACATTATTTCAAAGAATAATGCATAAGAGAAAGCAGAAATGTCTTGCCTTACAGGAATTTCCACAATAGAAATTCTAAACATTAAAAAACATAAAACAGGTATAGGATTGAGTAAACCTGGCAAAATTCAGTTTGCTTAATGAACCCAGTGGGAAGTCCGTAAAAATCCTCTCCATAGTGCTAAACCTCTTTGACATCTATGGGCCAGGGAGCTGCCATTTAGCAGTGGTAACATTACTGGTGCTAAATGACAGATCCTTGACTGCTTATTTTTGTAAACAAAGCAGCTGGGGTTCCTGGGAGATGCCATTGACCAAATATGGCCATGTTCATCTGTCATTTGCAACTGGAGTAGCAGCGGGGCAGCATTGCCAAACATCGGGTCATTGTGACTGACAAGGATCTATAATGCTGGATGATGTGATTGATGTTGAATTAAAAAAAATGTCATGGTGGGGTTTTACTTACTTTATTTACTACATACCCCACACTAAATCCCGTGGGGATACAAACATCTGGGGGCCCACATATTCTAAAGGGTGCTTTTCAGATTTTGATGATACAAGAAGGGATGCATACCTACTGCTCTCACTTTCTTGGGCACCCAGTCTGCATGCAGATAGGGCTCTGGTTGGAATTTTAGCATGAACTCCATTATATTTCCCCCCATTGTTTTTAAAATGGGTACTATCCCTTTAACCACTTTAGGACCGCCCATCATCAAAAGACGTCATGTCCTGAAGTAATTATACCAAAAACATGTCTGCTGCTGCATACTTGATGATGTGGAGATCAGGGGTCTGTGGGGGCCAAACCATCACTTTCAGGATTCCTTGTTTTTCTTTAGGCTAAAGATAGTTCTTAATGACATTGGCTGTATGTTTGGGGTCATTGTCCTGCTGTAGAATAAATTTGGGGCTAATCACACGCCTTCCTGATAATATGGCATGATGGATAAGTATCTGCTTGTATTTCTCAGCATTGAGGACACCATTGATCCTGACCAAATTTCCAACTCCATTGCTACAGCCAAATATTTCAAAAAGCTAGGAAATATTGCACAGACTGTAGAATAGAAAACAGTATTTTAGTAATATGTTGTAGGCCGTATTTTCAAAATCACATACCTCAGACAGCTTTTGAGGACAAAAAACAATATAAATTTTATTATTTTCCACTGTAAAAATGAAAGAATATTGTACAGATTGCATTGACAGTACATCAAAAATCTCTTGTAGGTCACATTTCCAAAATGACATACCTCATGCAGCTTATGAGGACATAAATCCACAACAAAGTGTATATTTTTCACTGTAAAATGAAGGAATATTGTAGACTGCATACTGTCTGTGCACTGTATTTAAACACTGGTACTAGGATGCATTTCAAACAAAAGATACAAGAGCCAGTTTCTATACTAAAAATTAACATTTGAGAGTATTTATTTTACAGAAAAAGAGCAGGGAGTCTGTGGACAGTATTTAAGCACTGGCATTAGGCCACATTTTGAACAAGACAGACAGCTTCTAATTAAAAAATCAACATTAAAATGTATTATTCTATACAATAAAGCCAGCAAAATATTGCACTGACGCCATGCAAAGTACTTAAGAACTCTTACTAGGGTGCTTTTTTTATAGGGGGACACCAGCCAGCTTTTAATAAAGACATCAACATTATTTGTGTAATTATTTCACAGAAAAAAGGAGGCAAAATGTTTTACTGTTAGCATACACAGTGTTTAACCACTTTTGGTAGGCCACATTTTTAATAGGAGTGCCAACAGTCAGCTTTTAACACCCAACCATCAATAGTAAAATGTATTTACTATTGACAGCTAAAAAGACAGCTACATATTGTACTGAGGCTATGTACGGGATGTAAGCACTTTTACTAGGCCACAGCATGGCGGAGAACGAATAAGCAGGTTTTAATTAAGACATCACAATTGGTGTACACTATTTCAGAGAGACAATACCCACAAATATTAATTTTTGCTGAAGCAGTGGAATAGGCCACATGCTGAGAGCATAATTTATGCTGCAGAACACAATTTAAGTTTTGCAACTAAGGACCAGCTGCAGAAACATTGTGTGGCACCTTGGGTGCCTGATCACCAGAATATACCATAGACTTGAAGACACAACACAGGATTTACCTTGTAGGAAAAAAGTCAAACTTTGAAGCTGAGGTCCAACATGAGAAAATGATGTGTGGCACCTTTGGATTGCCATAGCACTAGAAAAGGGCAAAGATGGTAATCATGGCAGGCAGGCATCAGTGGCAGGAGATGATAATAGAGGCAGGAGATGGTAATGGTAGCAGGCAGGCAGTGGTGGCTGGAGGTGGTATGGTGCCAAGACATCAAGGCATGGTAATGGTGGCAGGTCAGCAGAGATTGCAGGAGATGGTTATGGTTTGAAGCCAGCAGTGGTAGAAGGAACTGGTAATGGTGGTAGGCAAGCAGTGGTGGCAGGAGATAGTATTCATAAGCATGAGCTTCAGGGATTACTCATTAGTGAACCAGGACTGGTTCATTTTTATAACAGTGAGCCAGTTAACTGTGTCAAGGGACAGGTGTATTCATTCCACTGTCATAAAACCATCTGCTGCACTGAATGCCCACTATGACTGCACACTGGCCACAGGGGAAGCTGGCAGTGTGATTTGGACAGGGCAAGCTTTGGCCAGTGGTTCAAAAGTTCATGGAGTCTTCATTTTAAAGGTTGTCTGCATCCACTATGGACCCCAGGTAATTTGAGATCATATTGTTTGGCACTGCCTTTGACTACTGGCAACAGCTAGGCCTGGCCAATGCATTCTAAAGAAACACTTTAAATAGTAAGTTCACTTTCTTACAAAATTTGAGACAATGAATTTACCGCCAGCCAGTGTATGATCACAGCTCCACAGTATGTAATGAGCATAATGCTCGCAAATGGTGAGCATTCATTAGCCAGTCATGTGACCATGCTGACCAATACGAACAGTTCTTATTTCTGGGACCTAGTCCTGGGTTTAGAAGCTCTTCTCATTGGTCAGCGTAGTCCTGTGACCATGCTGTCCAATGAGCGCTTGCCATTTGCAAGCATTTTGCTCATTACATACTCTGGAGCTGTGAATTGCCGTGTATGGTGAACGGATCATACACTGGCTGGTGTGGGATCACACATGTATGTGCAGCGGGGGCTGGGAGAAGTGCAGCATGCTGTCAGTAAGTTAATTTTCTCACATTTTGTAAGTGATCTTACCCTCCTGCCCTCTTAGGGCCTGTTCACATGAGATCAGGTCTTGATCAGGTGTGGATCTGCAGACTGATGCAGTGCGTTTTTGCCGCGTTTTTGATGCGTTCCAGGAAAAAATTGCTGGAGTGGGGCTGTTAGTATGTTAGCTGCAGTGCAGTGCGTTTTTGATGCGTTTTTGACGCGTTTGCCTTTCCTGACCGTTTCCGGACCGGACAAAATGTGACATGCAGTATTTTTTCTGTCGTAAGCTGAACAGACTGCACACGTGAGAACTGGAGCCCATAAAACACATAGGGATACATTGGGATGCATTTTGAGTGCAGCAGCGTATGGAGCCGGTCAGCACACAAAACGGACATTGTGTGAACAGGCCCTTAAAGCATCCAGCGTCCAGAGGCAGGCATTTCCAATGCCACCTGCTTTCATCAACCCGGGGATCCTGGGCACATCGATCATGAAAGGGGTTCCTGTCACTTTTGGAAAGGTGGCCAAGAGGTTTTCCACAGCACATCTGCATGGCCAATGTTGAGTTCTAGAGTGTGGAGATCATAACAGGCGGTTGGCAGGCATTTTGGGTATGACCATCTGAAGTAGGTGCAGATTTATTTGGCCTCCTGCATGATATCATATAAGCCAGGTAACCTAAACAGGAACCAAGAGGTTGAGAACTTGTTCCAGGCAAGACATGTGTATGAACTTTCCCTGCTGAAGGGTGGACAACAGGTTGGTGCTGTTAGCATAGATGATCTTGCCTGGCAGTAGACGGCATGAGGTCAGCCACCTCTCTGCCTGCCCCTAAGGAGTTGGCCCAGCGTGGCTTCCACTCCCCCAGGAATTAAAGCTGAAAAGCAGTGTGAGAGAACTTTGACCGAGTGGTTGCGTATACTAATAGCCGCTTGGGGAGAACTGATGGCTCTGATGAGTCACAGGATAAGGTCATTGTGGAGAAGGGGAAGAGGTGACTGAGCTGTCACTTTTAACAAGGTGCAGGACACAGGGTTGGATCACCAACTCCAGCAGTGTGACCTGCCATTAATCCTTCCCAACCACCAGCAAATTTGCTTTAAAAGAAAAGTAATCTTTCTTCCCATGCTTGCCAGACATTCTGTGGCCACGTGGATACTGCCACTGACTGTGTGGTCCAACAACACAGAAATATGACCTTTCATACCCTGGTGGAGGGCAGGGAAGGCCTAGGGGAAAAATGACAGCTGGGTACAGTCCACTGTGGTGCAGCAAGGGCCACAAAGTCATTGAAGGGTGGCAAACTCCACTCGCTGGAAATGGAGTAGCTTAACATCCAACAATTTTGCTGAGCTGACATTAAAACAATGGTCTTAGTAATTGGATGACATTTTTTTCTTCTGCTCCAGCAGCTAGCGGAAAGAAACCTGCCTGGTCAATGATGCTGATGGAGATATCAAGGTGGGGTTAGGAAACTTATTGTGAGGTTTAAACCTACCCTCTGTGTGGCCCCATGATGAGCCATTGCAGGGACCTTGAGAAATGCAATAAATAAGTTTCTTTTCATCAGTTTATTTCCAAAATACTCTGTCAGATGCCCCTTTGTACTGCACATCTCCATGTGCAAACTGACAAAAGGTTACTACGAATCCTGACTTCTATAGGAAGGGAACTAACACATAAAAATACCTCCATTACTGGCCCTTCTATGCCACCTGAACAAAGTTCATATGCCCAGAAGTGCATGATTGGTAACTGATTGCTATAGTGGTGTATGATTGCATTACTTTGCCTTTGTTTAGAACTGTGAAAAACTTTTTGGTTTGAACTTATGGTCATCCCTAACTGTAATACCACATACGTTCCTGCATCCATACATATATAAATGCATTTTTTGCTACTCAATACGGTAGCCAAAGAAACAAGCATCGACTGAAAGTGACATGCAACTGTAACTATCTTTATACAATATGTATAAAAACTCCATATTGCTAATGGGAGTATCATTAAGGTCCATTTGCAGTGACAGAAATCATGCTGTGATTAGCACTTCAACACTAACATGAATTCAGAGTGCCTTGCCATATGTGGCACTTTTGATTTAGACTAGCCTTATGCATCCTTTACATTATTACATTACTTAAAGGGAGCTAATAGCTGAAATTAGTGAAGCAGTAGCAGGTAAAATTACTGCTAAGGGAATGTTATTATTTTTGATGCAATTATAAAGCTTTATACCACCACCTGACATATGGATACTCTACCCTTAACTTTTTTACATTCAGTTCAGTTTTCCTTTTAGTATATGCTAAGGTGGATCAAAAAGAAATAAACCGCCATCAAATTTATGTTGTTGTGGGTATATTAATAGATAGCAGGGTAGCAAAGTGTTACTGAACCCAAATGTTTCGTGGCATTTTAATATCCTACAGTACTTTAATTTTATACACAATGGCAGTCAGAGGTGGTGTTCTGTTGGAAGTAGGGTCAATTACACTGCATTTTGTAAACTAAGCAATATTTGAAAGAGAATAATGTTTAGAATATGAATATCAACAGATATAACATTATGTAAAGAACAATGTATTTTTTAACACAGCACAGAGTGCAGATAATTGATTCACCGGGTATGGCATTACTACACAATCACAAAACATGGGATTGTGCATGCCCACTATCACTGTATCCCAGTATTTGTTTTTCTATAATTTATAAATAAACAACAAATGCAAAAAATTAAACACCAGGCATATGAATGTGTTTTGAGAACGTCCCTTTATTGGGGTTGAAATCTAACTTTGACTCAAAATGTTATGAACTCATAAACCATAACCATGAACCTTGTATAACTAACAATCGTAATCCTTAAAACTTGAGCACCATAAATAGAATTGACCATCTTAAATAATGTGAAATACTGTCCACCCATAAAATGAGTGACATTATCCAATCACCAGGCTTCTAAAAGGGATGTCCATTCACAAAGTGGGCCACATTACCTGAAACAGGATAAACTACAAAAGGGCAATTGAGCAGCAAGCTCACAACTTGCTTTTGTAGAAAAAGTTGCTGCACACCCTTACTGATAGCTCTGTGTAAAAGTAGGAGTACTTCATTTTTAGATGTCAACTTTCCTTCCAAAATGTCAGTCACCAATCCTTGTATCAGCTGTGCCTCACCCTGTTAAGCACTATCTGCATTCCTTATCAGGTTCTTCTGCAGGTAGACTTCACACTAAAATTAAAAAAAAGTAAGCCAGCAGACTAGCCCAAATTCCTAACTTACTTATATATTATGAATTAATCTAAAGTTGTTAAAAAAAAAAAATGGGGTGAGTTGTGTGTGTGTCTGTAGGGGGGGAGGGGGGCCATTTTGATTTTTTTGTGTCCCTGACATTAAACACTCAAAAAATATTTGTGTACCCTTTCAGAATACATTTGTAAAGGTTTTAGAGTTTTAGGACCTTTTTGCAACGGAATATGGTATACTGATATTTCAGTGATGTTTAACAATACAAAGCAGACTTCCTGTTTAGTAATCCCACAGAAGGAAACATTTTAAAGCTTGATTTGCTCTACAGTGGCAGCCAGCATAGAACAATTGTAACATAAATCCAGAAATGTATAAACAGTGTGATATATGTCTATTATCTGTAAATGTATGAATATTCTTCATATTAGTAAAAGTTTTTTTTCATTAAATGTATGGGGTGCACTGGTTAAGTTACCAGGTTAATCCTAATAGTGACAGTTAATGTCTCATCAATGATTCTTTGATTAGGTAAGTGCTATCTTTCTTTGGCACTCCATGGATTGTGGAATTAATCATTTTGTTTACTATATGGTACATTTTTGCTTCGGTACTTTAACATTGCAACGTAAATTAAGGGTTTCAAACCAACAGGAAGATTGATTATAGTAGATATTTGCATAATGTAGGTAGTGCTGTGTACAAATAGTGTTCTAGAGTAGCTAAATAAATGTTTAATGTATGATCACATTACAGTGATGAAATGAATGTAAAGTGCATGAAAATGCCAAGACTCTGAGCCTTTCATCAATAATGCCTTTTTTTTATTAAAAGAGAGGGTTTCTTATATTTGTAAACTTCCCCTGTCTACAAAATGCACATTTTATTTGTTTTTTGATCTACTTAATGACAATCGGTACCAATGGTCTTTGTTAAAGAGACACTGTCGGTACTTCATAGTTGCAGGGAAGGGACATGCTCGTAATGTACAGTATTGGCTTAAGAGGGGAGAAGCTACAGTGGGCAGTGGGGAAAAACAGGCATCCAACATATCCAGAAGTGTTGGATGCTGAAGCCTCTAGCAGAGCCTCTAGCTCAGCAAGAGTGCAAATATTATATTCAACAGAGGCTCTAATGATGAGTCTTAACTTTTTTAAACTAACAATAGTGTCCCAACAATGTCGCAACATTGAATCAAACTGTTAACCTTATGTCCAACCTCCAGGGAACTCCTTTTGTGTAAGTTATTAACAGAGACCTTTCTAGTATAATAACTTAAACTATGTACATTGTACACAGTCTGCATATTACTTCCCTGCCCTGGTATCAACCTTCCCAGTGAATGTGTACACTATTCCTCCATCCAGAGATGTACTCATGCTTAGGATACAAGATGAACTTTCACTGCAATAAAATCATTGCACTATGAAATGCTGATGGTCCTGAACTCATAAAGTGAACATTTGCTTTGTTACGAGGGAACATTTAGAAGTGTTAGTTGACGTAAGCAGTGCCATGAAAGATTTACCCTTTGTCTTAAGTTACTCTGAAAAATAAGGGTTTTCGTCATGTGCCTACAGCCTCATAGATGTATATCTTCAGTGTGAGATCTATGGCCTGTGTCTTTGACTGCTAGTATCATGAGATTTATAGTAATATTTTCCTAATAGGTTGGACTTGATGGACTAATGTCTTTATTCAACCTCAAATACTATGTAACTATATATTTTGGTGATGACACTACTATGCTGCTCACTGTTCTCCTTGCTGGAGGCTCTGACATGAGGAAGCAAAACCCTACCTCTACCAAGATGACTACCAAGATGACTAGTATACGTGTAAGGGGTTTAATAGATAAATGCTCCTAAAGTTGTTTATAAAGATATCAGAAGTTAGCAAGAAATTAACTGACCATATAAATGCGCAAGATAAAGTGCTTTTCTATAGCTATATAAACGTTTATTTGCAAAAGAAACAGAAATATCCTTAAACTGATTTTCCAAAATAAAGACAAAGTTATGGTACCTTATTTGGTGACTCTGAAGGAGATTTGTACACCTGTGTATCCTCAAGAAAGCTGACTTCTGGTTCTGCAAGCTCTTATTGTCCACTTATGAAAAAAAACATGCTTTACGAACCCCCAGTCCTATAAACTGCCTGGCTTATTACATTTAACATCACAGTTAATTTATTTTTAGCTAAGCCTTTTGCACCATTTAGTTGCTTCAAATGATAGCCTATGTGAAAGTGAGTAGTTCAATAAGTAGGAGCATAGAAAATGCAATTAGACAAAGGTATCGATGTAGCAATTCTGAAGGTGATACAATTTTTGCCTTAAATTTATTGTCAATAAAAGAGAAAAAAACACCACAAACTCAATCAAGCGGAGGTAGCAACAAACAGCAAGCACAGAAGATTCATGGGACTTAGGTCACACTATTTGTAACAGATATCAGTTAGCTTCTGTGCTAATGATCAGGCACAGTGATGTTCTGACTTATGTTGACTTTTCAAAGCACTTCAACAATTAACAGTTGGAAAAAAATTGAGTACAAATGGCAATCATCTTAGTGAGTGGATATACTGAAAAAAATTTACTGAAATATTAGGTTTTACCTTTGCCACTCATAAAGAATTAACCAGTATTGTTAATGTATCAACTAAGGAATGCCTGAATACATATGTTATACTTAGGGCTGCTGTATGTTTTAAGTGGGCCTAAGTCACATATCACTGTAGAGGACTGGCCACATTTTGTATTACAAGATTAATTGCTATATCACAACCAGGAAATAGCTCACTTCTGACTTAGCAAGAATGTTAGCACAGACCTTACTGCACGTCCCTGATATACATACAGACGGGGCGGACTGGGCCGGGGGGCAGGGTGGCAATTGCCCCCCGGGCCTCTCTGATGCCTTTGCAAGCACTTCTTCTCTCCCATCTCGGCCGCAGCAGCAGTGCGGCCAAGAGGGGAGAGATGAAGTGCTTGTGGCTGCAGGGGCGGAGAGGAGCGAAGAAGCAGCTCGGCTGCTTTTGACAGTGCCCGCTTTAATGATCGGGCTCCTCGGTGGCCACAGCAGTTTCCCACACCCACCTCAGCTGCCATTGGTGGGAGAGGGAGACTGCAGAGCTACAATTGGCCGGCTGTTTAGTTCGGCAGAGCGGGACAGAGAGCGGGCACCACAAGCCGAACGGGCAGGCAACCTCGCTATTCCCCCCACCATCCCCATGAGAAGAGCACCTGAATCAAGAAATCTCTGTAAGTCCCTGTACTGTCTGTGTGACATCTGACCTCTACATTACCCCGACCTCTACTGTGCGTCACACCCTGACCTCCACACTGTGCGTCATACTCTGACCTTCGCACTGTGCGTCACACCATGACCTCCACACTGTGCGTCACCCCCTGACCTCCACACTGTGCGTCACCCCCTGACCTCCACACTGTGCGTCACACCCTGACCACCGCACTGTGCATCACACCATGACCTGTGTACTGCGTTACACCCTGACCTTTGTACTGCGTTACATACTGACCTCTGTACTGTCAGGGTTATTCACAAAGCAGATTAAAACCATCCATCGGCTGGCTTCGGGTCGGCCGAACATGCACTGCATGTTCGGCCGACCCGAAGTGCAGAATGAGTTCGACTCAGCCAATCCAACATCTGGATTGGCTGAGCCGAACCTCCAGCAGGCTACTTGCTGCTATGTATTCTCATAGGGGCATTCGACTCGGCTATTCTCCAAG
The DNA here is from genome assembly GCF_000935625.1 of Nanorana parkeri. Classification (NCBI taxonomy): domain Eukaryota; kingdom Metazoa; phylum Chordata; class Amphibia; order Anura; family Dicroglossidae; genus Nanorana; species Nanorana parkeri. The sequence goes on along the minus strand of NW_017306294.1, from coordinate 2,722,066 downwards.
CAGAATAGAAAAAGTGGGGGGAAGTAGAAAACAATTGGGCGGAGCTAGCAGTGACAGCTAGCTCCGCCAACTGTTTCCTATTGGCCAGGAAATGATTAACAACTAGGTAACCAGGGGATGATGAACTGAACTGTCATTACAATGAGAACTCTGCAGAGCCGGCTCTTTCACTCTCTCAGGGAATAGTTGTTGTCGGCTCCATCTTGACAGCAGCAGCGGCTCCTCTCCAACTTCCTCCAGCTCCTCAGATCTGCTATGCGGCTGCCTGTGAGTGTGGGCTCCAGACGGCCGGCTACGCCGAATTCTCATTGTAATGACAGATCAGCGTCCCCTGGTTACCTGGTAACCAGGGGACGCTGAACTGTCATTACACACTGAGATTGTGTATCCTGAGATTGTGTATACAGATTGCTGCTTATATGGATATGCCATTCTCGTCAGGAGCCCACACTCACAGGCAGCCGCACAGCAGATCTGAGGAGCCGGAGGAAGTGGAGGGGAGCCGCTGCTACTGTCAAGATGGAGCCAACAACAACTATTCACTGAGGGAGCGAGAGAGCCGGCTCTGCAGAGTTCTCATGGTAATGACAGCTCAGCGTCCTCTTGTCACCTGGTAGACGGGGGACGCTGAGTTGTCATTGCAACTCCGCCCAGCTGTCAGTTGCAAGGCTTTCGGCTGGCCAATGGTCGGCCGTTCGGCCCGCTTCGGGTTTCACTCTGGCTCAGTCAAGCCGAAGCATATGCCTTAGGCTCCACTGTGCCAGCTTCAGGAGCTGTACGGCCTATAGTGAATAGCCCGTACAGCAGGCCTTCGGTTCTACTGAACCGAAGAGCTCAGGCGGCCGGAGCTAGCCGAAGGATCAGCCGAAGCTACGTCTGCACTGACCGAGAGATATGTTAAAATTTAAAAAGCAAAATCAAATAAAGTAGAACACTATAAAAATTAACCCCTTATGGTGATTATCTGCAGTTAAGCTGCAGATTTGTTTTGCACCCTAAATAGTTAATTTTTAGTTTGTACAGAGTACTCCTTTATCACTGAGCTGGTTATTCACTAAGCTGCAGAAGGGGGGTTGAGCCACTGCACCATGGGCCTCTGGGTTGTACTTGCCCCCTGGGCCAAAAGTTGCCAGTCGGCCCCTGCATACAGACATATAGTAGGGCAGATTTAGACAGGAGCCAATTAACCTAGCAGCATGTTTTTGGAGTGTGAGAGAAAAACAGAGTACTTACACAGGAAGAACATGCAAACTCCATGCAGATAGTAACCTGATCAGAATATTAAACTGGGGACCCAGTGCTGCAAGGCAGAAGTGCTAAATGCTAAACCACTGCGCTATCTGATCATGTGAAGAATGAAGCCAAAATACCAATTAAATCCTAGTGCTATTAATGCACTAAAGCCTCAAACTCACCTGTTTTGCTTGACTGACGACTTTTTCCATTGGTTAACAAATTCTTTAATCGATAATTGCACTATGCACTTGTATTTACCATACATTTTCATAGTACCGTAATTGCCAATATTTGTTTGTAACATGGAAATCTCCTCATCATCTGCCATAACCCTCACCCATTCCCCCATTCCACCCTCCATTAGTGTATGACAACCTACCTGACTTATCTGCCCCATTATATTCTAAATCTACCTCCCCAGTCAGTCTTGTATTATTTCTACTCCTCCAACCTTCTATAATATTTTCTCCTAGCATAGCAGACCCTCGGCTGTGCATAACAGAAACAATGTTCCAGAGAATATAACCTCGGAGGTCATTCCCTTCAACTTGCAGTCTAGTTCTCTAAATTGATTTTTAAGGCTTCTTCTTCTTCTGCAAATCGTCCATGTATTCTTTCAGTGGTCCCATCATGGACTAAGATAGCTGGGGCATGCCTAGCCCCTCCCATCAATTTGTCTACCAGGTCCACCACGTGTTAACCCCTGGCACCAGGGAGACAGCAAACCAGTTAGTTCAGCAGATCCAGGCAAATAATTTTGTCAGTCCTCCTGCTTACATATCCCCTATGACCACTAACTGTTTAGATCTTCCTGCATTATCCTCATCACCCCTACTAGCTTAGGTTAATCTAATATGTTTTTTCTTAAGGCCGAGTGCTTTAAATGAAAAGGCAACAAAACGGCTCACTTTCCACTGTTATACTTTACAATGGAAGCATACATCTGGATGTGTATATCCAAATGTATACAACAAAAATCTGTTTTTAACATAAATGTTGAAACAATTTAAAGCCGAGTTCTGGTTTTAGAAACTTTCATTTAAATATATTTATTATTAGCCACCCAAGGTGTAAATCCATTTTTGTGCAACAAATGCAATGTGGTGACATCATCACTGTGTTTCACACACTCTGTATAGAGAGCACCCTCAGTAAGTCCTCCCACTACAGGCTGCCTGTAGAAAACTAAAGAGGAGCGAATACCAGAACAGCCAACCTGTAAAAATAGAGACAGCAGTAGTGATTAGTCTTCATTTACTGGAGGTAAAATGCAGTTGTATGCTGAATTGCCGCACTGATCTGGAAGAAATACACACTCTATTGACTTTGGGCTCACTTATTCACAGCTTCAATACTGCCTCAGGGAAACTTTGTGTATGCGACAGGTACCACCTAGGGGTACCTCTGCAACACAAGGGCTATAGAGATGATAGAGCCCAGCGTTGGTGGTGCATCTCAGAGCAGAGGAACACAATTACTCCAGCACTCAGCAGTGCTTACCACCTAACAGGTCAACTATCCCTAAATATAATCAATCAACAGTGTAGCACTAAAAGCCTCCCGATGTAACACCTAAATTGGTGTGTATATGTATACAATATATAAATGGGGTAATTAAATGTAAATAAAGATTTTAGTGTTCAACTCAATCCGTGATTAACCCCGGGGCTTACCGCCTGAGTTCTAGCAGCTTCTAGCTAGTCCGGTTTTTCTTCTTTTTTCTTTCTTCTTTTTCCATTAGCGCAGGTTTTTGTCTTTTATCCCTAAATATTACTTGGTGCACCTACATACTTCAGTCCAGGGCTATCCAAGATAGTTTTCCTGAACTCAGGATTATTTCCACTGACTTATGATCTCTGGGGAGGGGAACCCAAGTCCTAGGACCATACTGTGGCCTTCTGACCAGTCCAGCTGGAGCTCTCCACACCCCGACAAGGGATCAAAACATCCCAAACTTTCAGGCCCGTCACAGTGGGCACTAACATGGTGGCCTATGTCCTCCATCAAACAGGTACCCCATCATGCAGGATCTATCAAGATAAATGCCCATTCACAATAACTAATGTCCCAACTAGAATGTGGTTGCATTAATATTGAATCTTTTCTGAGGTATAAATCTTCAACGTATACAGGGATGGGATTTGGAATTTGTCAAACATTAAACTATGCTTCCACGGAGGAAACTGGTGCTCACACAGTCTTTATCCTCAGAAAGGCACTCCATACTGCAGGAAACTCTTAGCCTCCTGAGAGAGGCACAAGGCAGATGTGTGTGTGTGTGTGTGTGTGTGTGTGTATATATATATATATATATATCTCACCCCTGTGTCACAGAATGGATGACACTCTTGAGGGAGATCAGAGTCCATTTAAGACACAGAACTCCCCCTCTGGTGGCCCCCAATGTTAGAACTAAAAGGAACTCCCCACTAATTCCTACAGGAATAACAATGGAAGACTAACATCTTCTTATGTCCAACTCCCCCCGTTTTTTATGGTATCCACCATGCTCGCCCAGACTGTGTAAATACACAAATTCCAAAAAGAATAATTTAAAAAACATAACAAAACAGCAGCATAAAATAATGGCACATGTACAATATAAAAGAGATCAGTGGCGATGAGGTAAACACAGGACTTTCCCAGTCACGCCGTGTCACAAGATGACTTTCGAAATGTAACCCTCAGGGCAAAATGTTTGCTTTAAAACAATTATGATTTACTCTAAGCAGTCTTTAAGGGGTCCATTCACGAAGCTGCCGAAGGATCTGGCCGTAGCTTCAGCCGATCCTTTGGCTAGCTTCGGCCCCAGGACCCCTTCGGTTCAGTAGAATACTCGGCTGCCCTCGGCAGCTTAGTGAATAGACCCCTAAGTGTCTTAGTGTACTGGTCAGTAATAGGAGAAGTTGGAAAAAGCCAACTGCAGTAAACAAATTCACATTCTTGGAGTACAACAAGCAGGTACCACAGTTTCTCTGACAGAGCTCAGCTTGAAGAGATACTTGTGTGACTTCATGATGTGTAATCTCAATATAAGCTAATGACTTTGCAATGTGCCCCAGGTGGCGCATACATTAGAAACAGGATTACTGCAAGGGCTTATATATGACAGTGAGAATGCCTTGTACAAGGAATATTAATTAATACTCACTGAAGATAAAAGTCCCAAGAAGGGATTTTTTTCCTTCTGCAAAGTTATCTAATTCAACGTTGTATAATTTCCTATTCACTAGTGTAATTCAAGCCCTGAGCTGACAACATTACATTACTTGGGTTGCATTTGCAGTAGTTGAATGTAATTGCTGAACACTACATGTGCTTTTTGAAGTCTGCTACATTACCTGCAGTAGATAAAAGCATTTAAAAGGAAGGCGGTGAGAAGTCAAATCAGCGAATGCAATCAACTAGCAGAAAGCCTGCTAGTATTTTGTAAATTCTTCCATGCTACAGTGAATATGAGCTTGCTAAACTCTCTGTATGTGTAATATTTTCCTGTATTCATCAAAAATAGTCTTGTTTTTCTGAGGAGTTGCCATGATTTACATTCATTTTAGAAATTTTGCTGACACATTGCTAATATTAGGTGTGTAGTTCATTCATACCAATGCATGGCAAATGGTTCATCCATCTAGCTCACTCTTATGGTTTACTCTTTATGGAATGGTGGTTAATTTTCACCATTAAATATCTTTATACAAAGAAGAATTGTAAGAATGTTGATGTATATAGCTAAACCTACTGGATGCATACACGACATAGCTGAACTGGAAAATTAGCTGAATTGGATAATTTTTCCACATCAGCTACTTTGTCCTAGATTGTTCACTTCTCCTGCCTTCTCCAAACCCCCCACCCTTTAGTGAATAACCCTGTAAATGTACTGTTAATTGCCCACACAAAAGGAATAAGGCTATTCAGTTTCCCAATTACGGTAATTAATCAATGCAGAGGGTGTGATATAATACCAATACCATGGCTTTACCATGATCCAGTTAGTATGGAGATAAATTGATACCTCGATTAAATCAATACAGCTGGTCATTAAATGATACTCTGCTGAGCGATGTCAAAACAGTACAACAAATAGAAATAGCCTTAGAAGAGTTTTTCAATTAAAGGGCCAGTCAGTGTAGTTAATATCTATGTTGTGGGATGCACACAAGGCAGTGATTTGAGGAAAGTGTATACAACTTATGGCTAGAAAGAAGAAACAGCAACAGGAAAGGCTAAAGACTTTAGAGGGAAAATATGCCTTGGCATCAGCTCAATATAAGGAAAAACCTACAGCCCAGTCTAAGAAAACTATGGAAGAGGTTTAGATGCAGTTGAACTTATGCTTGATACTCTCTCTCAGTTTGATTAAACAAATACTATTAAGTTTGATTAAACAAATACTAAGACAATTAGATTAAAAATAACTGATACATGCTTCACTAGTGATCCAGTTAAAATCATAACAGAGTTTCACAAGCATATGAAACAACTGGTGGCAGTTCCAACCGACTCGAAAAACTTGGGAGTTTTTCTGTTCGGAAATAACATCCTCTAAGATTGCAGAACATTTTGTGGCATCGTTGGATGCCCCTATAATGATACAAGAAGTTGAGAGTGCGAATCTGTACTTACTACAGATAAGTAAATGTCTGGGTCCGGATGAAATTTTGAAGAATTTTAGGACCTTATCTAGTAGAATTATTTAATAAAATACTACAGCAAGCTCACTTAGGTTCTGACTCTGTGACAGTTGCAGTAATTATGATACCAAAGCCTCATATCATGGTTAAGTAGAATAGCTGCTATAAAGATGATATTGCTTCCTAAGATATTGCATATATTCAGAGTACTACCTATAAATATTGCATTACATGTATTAAAAACTCTTCAACAACTATTTAATTATTTTATATGGGCAGGATAAAAGGCCCGAGTTTCAATAAATGTTTTGTTCCGATCAGAAGCCAGAGGGGGGTTATGCGAGCCAGATATCCCCGCTTTTTTCATATTTTACCAAAGAAAATATTCCACTGTGGGTAACTATCGAAGCAGAGGAAATCAGCATGATTGCAATAGAAACCCTACAATGAATCCAAATCAGATTAGAAATCCCATACTAAAACATTCACTGGTAGTTTGGCGAGAAATATGATACTCAGGAAGATTAATGTCTTCACACATGCCTTTGGCAACAATCTTAAATAATCCATCATTTCTCCCAGGTTATGAAGAACCTGTAAGATTTTCTAGATGGGAAGGGGTGGCATTGAGAAAAAAAACATGATTTTTTGCCCCAATGGGGATCATACTCTTCTCAGAAATACAGGCTAAGCATAAACTCCCTCACTCAGAAGTATTTTTATTCTTACAAATTAAAAGTTTTGTTGATTTGGTTATATATAATGTAAAATTACCATCTTAATTACCGAATTTTGAAGGAAACGCTTGAGAGACCCCCTTAGAAGAGGTAGCCTATCAATTATTTATAAATCTTTGACACAAGGATTTGATGCCCGGCCATTAAAGTATGTGACAGCATAGGAGAATGAATTAGAAAGTCATCTACAAGAGAGAGAATGGCGACAGATTTGGGATACAGTAGCACACTTTTCAAAAAATTATTTGGCTTTAGAGGCTAACTATAAGCTAATGTTTAGATGGTATATGGTCCCTACCAAACTGGCTAAGTTTTTAAAGAGTACATCTTTGTTATGTTTTCAGGGTTGCAGGGAAGAAGGCTCAATGGCCCATATATGGTGGAAGTGCCCAAGAATTCATAGCTTTTGGTCGGAAATATATAAACTCGTTGATAGAGTATTGGAAAGGGTGACCAGGAAGAATCCATGGGAAGCACTGTTATATTTAAAGCCAGAAGGATGCATTGGAAGACCAATTTAGACCAGTAACCTATATGTTTACAGTTGCTAAACAAACTTTGGGTAAGACATGGAAGGTGGATATTCCCTCAGTTCAACAGGTTAAAAATAAAATGTCCTCGTATTTAATAAATGAGAAAATGACAGTGATATTGCAAGATACAATCTTCAAATTTAAGAAGGTCTGGCAAACATGGATTCAAGGATTTATGCCATTAGATTTGGATATATTCTTAGAAGAAGGGGATAGATAGAAATCAAAGCAATCGGGAACTAGATAGGGAGATGGAGGGGAAAGTGTCTAAAGAAAGGAGAAAGATAATATAGAAATTACACTTTTTTTTTGAGTGGGGGATATGTAAATATTAGTTGGAAGGAGAGATGAGAGTCGATCCCTCCATAGTAGGGGTTTTGTGGAACGAAATGTATAGATAGGTCATATGATAATGTGAAATTACATTGTTAGAGTGCATGTGTAAGGGAAATCAAGAGAAGATTTTCTGTATTTTGTAATGTTTAATCTTGAAAATCAATAAAAAGTAATTAAAAAAACATTCTTCAAGATTTCAGTTTAGTCCAAGAAGTCACAAGAACACTACATGTGTGACACAAATCAACAGCCATTGTCCTATATTTATAGAAAGTTTACCTTACAAAAGAAAATACATACTGCCACTATGTCTCATGTCTAAGGGTTTATAAAGCCCCTGCCAGCGATTGTATTTAGATAGCTGGCACCCACAACTGTCAGGATACCCGAACAGTGACTGCATCTTATTGGAATGTGATCACTGCTCAGCTGTCAATTTTCCACCCAGTACCCACTCAGGGCTCAAATTTATGAAATATGAACCATGCATGGACCGCTTACATTGTAATACAGTATATTAAATATTTGTTCTTGGGTTTACACACACTTCACCCCTTAGTATTGGTCCAGATGATCATTGTCTCCAGTATAGAAAATCAATGTTATTCCAACATTTATGAGTCGTTGCTAGAGGTGAGGAAGAATCTCTTATTTCCAGCTGTTTTATTGAGATAGGATGTGAATCATTCAAACATGAAACAGACAGAGAACAAAACCCAATTTTTCCCAATGTTTATTGAAATGTTCAATAAAAATGCAGTTCAAGTCCAGTGAGTAACCCAAAATTGTACAATGGTAAGCGGTAAACTGCCAGAAGTGAAAAAAAAGAAGTTAGGTTAACAAAAACTGAAAAATAATTTACATTTCAGAGTTATACAAAAAGGCCTTTTCAGGGAAGATGTAGAGAGTTAACACCTCACAGTTGTTCTGCAGCAATATAAGTAAATTAAACCTTGAAAGTTTATGCTAACAATTCCTACTGGTGTCCCAACTTTTGTTGATTACTCACAAGCCCCCTGTCTATATAAAAGCAGTGTTGGAACAGACACTACTCCCTCTTAATCAATATCTGCACAATATTGTACTGCAGGAAGTAGCATGTTGCTCTCAAAAAATGGAGAGAAAAAGCCAATTAACAAAGTAAGACAGAGAGATGGTTACAACCCTTAAAAGTGTAGGTCTTTCCTTTAGAGAAATTGCAAATAAAAAGCCAAGGTGTCAGTGAGTACAGTTTCCTACACAATCAAAAGGCACTTGGAAACTAGAGGAAACTCTGACAGGAAGAGGCCTGGCAGACCCAAAGCTACAACAGAATCAGGAAACAAGTTTCTGAGAGTCAATAGCTTGTGTGACAGGTGGCTCACAGGACAACAGTTTCAAGCACAGCTTAACACTGACCAAAGTAAGCAAGTCTCAGTTTCAACTATGAAGAGAAGACTTTGATCTGCAATTTGCTAAGATGGCAAAACGTAAGAAAAAGAGGCTTGTGTGGGCCTTGAAGCACTACCAGTGGACTACTAAAGACTGGAAGAAGGTCTTATGGACCGATGAATAAAAAGTTGAGATCTTAAGGTTTATCACGCAGGGTTTTTGTATGCCTTCAAGAGGCAAAAGGATGATCCCTCGGTGTATAACACCAACTGTCAAACATGGATGAGGAAGTGTGATGGTCTTGGGCTCTTTTTCTGCATCCAGCGTCAGCGACTTGCGCAGAGTGAGTGGCACCCGGAACCAAAACTACTACCACGGCATTTTGCAGCACCATGCAATACTCTCTGGTGTACACCTAGTTGGTCAGGGGTTCATCCTGCAGCAAGGTAATGACCCAAAAAATATCTCTATGCTGTGTCAGAACTACCTTAGAAGAAAAGAACAAGACAGTAGGCTTCAAATCATGGAATGAACAGCACAGTTTCCAGACTTAAATCCCAATGAGCTGGTTCGAAATAAACTGGAAAGAAAAGTGAAAGCAAAGCAACCTACAAGTGCAACACATTTGTGGGAACTTCTGCAACAGAGTTGGGAAGAACTTTCTTTCAAACAATATTTGATTTCCATCGTAGAAAGAATGCCATGAGCGTGTTTAGCTGTTATATTTGTAAAAGGTGGCCAATTTTATGAGTAAAAAAAAATGTAGAAAACAATTCCATTACATTTTTTGGATG
>NW_017306294.1:2584447-2712410 GCF_000935625.1 Nanorana parkeri | reverse complement strand
ATATGTGGAAAATCAAGCTTGAGTCCAGACCGGGTCTTCAGGATGACTTTGATTCTGTGTGATCCAGATCCGAGTTTTGTCTCTCCACTGTGATTTATTGTCCAGGTTAGATAAAACGGCAAAGCTGGATCAAGATGGGTGCTCTGGCCTGGGACTCAGAATTCAATCTATTATTATTATTTTCTGTTTTTTCATTTTGCATCTTGCAACCTTTTTATAAAAGGGACTAGAAGTTACAGTTTAAAGAATTCTGCCTGGACTACCTTTTTCCCCAAGGAAAGTGATCCCCTACACCCCAGTGACGCTCAATGATCTTGTAATGAAGCAAAATAAATGCATTTATTTACACTTTACATTCACATCAGTCCCTGCCCTCAAGCAGCTTACAATCTAAGGTTCCTATCTCACATGCATACAGGGCCAATTTAGACAGGAGCCAATTAAACTTCCAGCATGTCTTATGGAGTGTGGGAGTACCCGGAGGAAACCCATGCAAGCACAGGGAGAACATGAAAACGACTTTCAGATAGTGTCTGGAATTTTGACCCATGGACCCCTAGTGCTGCAAGGCAGAAGTGCTAACCACTACGTTATTGTACTGCTTGTATTTGTTAAAACTTGTCGTTTTGCATGTAAAATTTAAACATAGAATATTACTTTACATTTTTGTTGCTATTATATGGAAAGTGCTACAAGGCATAATGTCCCTAGAAAAAGATCAATTACTAAAATGAATGCATTTGCCTTTATTTGCTGCATCTCAACAATTACCAAAAAGCAATAAATATGTGCACTGGCAAAGCAGTGCATTTGACAAGCAACACAGCAGACAAGCTGCAAGAACTTAAGTTTTATAGGGATCTAATGAAGCATAATAATGATCCACCCAAGCTAATATGCCACAGAATACAATACTCCATATTTTCATTAAAGACGTAGTAAAAGATATTAAGATCAGTTGTTGGATGTATAAATTTAAAGAAAGGGGAAATTCAATCATATGTGGAAAATCAAGCTTGAGTCCAGACCGGGTCTTCAGGATGACTTTGATTCTGTGTGATCCAGATCCGAGTTTTGTCTCTCCACTGTGATTTATTGTCCAGGTTAGATAAAACGGCAAAGCTGGATCAAGATGGGTGCTCTGGCCTGGGACTCAGAATTCAATCTATTATTATTATTTTCTGTTTTTTCATTTTGCATCTTGCAACCTTTTTATAAAAGGGACTAGAAGTTACAGTTTAAAGAATTCTGCCTGGACTACCTTTTTCCCCAAGGAAAGTGATCCCCTACACCCCAGTGACGCTCAATGATCTTGTAATGAAGCAAAATAAATGCATTTATTTACACTTTACATTCACATCAGTCCCTGCCCTCAAGCAGCTTACAATCTAAGGTTCCTATCTCACATGCATACAGGGCCAATTTAGACAGGGGCCAATTAAACTTCCAGCATGTCTTATGGAGTGTGGGAGGAAATCGAAGTACCCGGAGGAAACCCATGCAAGCACAGGGAGAACATGAAAACGACTTTCAGATAGTGTCTGGAATTTTGACCCATGGACCCCTAGTGCTGCAAGGCAGAAGTGCTAACCACTACGTTATTGTACTGCTTGTATTTGTTAAAACTTGTCGTTTTGCATGTAAAATTTAAACATAGAATATTACTTTACATTTTTGTTGCTATTATATGGAAAGTGCTACAAGGCATAATGTCCCTAGAAAAAGATCAATTACTAAAATGAATGCATTTGCCTTTATTTGCTGCATCTCAACAATTACCAAAAAGCAATAAATATGTGCACTGGCAAAGCAGTGCATTTGACAAGCAACACAGCAGACAAGCTGCAAGAACTTAAGTTTTATAGGGATCTAATGAAGCATAATAATGATCCACCCAAGCTAATATGCCACAGAATACAATACTCCATATTTTCATTAAAGACGTAGTAAAAGATATTAAGATCAGTTGTTGGATGTAGATAAACAAGTAGGCACACTAAAAGGTTTCAGTGTTCAGAAGTTTAGTTAACATTTAGAGAAAACGCTGTCTACCAAAAAGAGTGGCTGACAACTCTGAAAAATTCACTAAACAAAATAAGCATAAATTGGAGTGATTTCAAATCAACCAGTCACCGTTTCTTTCACTGTGTAAAGATTAAAAAAGAATGTTAATTTTTTTCTCCAATTTTCATTAATGAGCCCCTCTGTGGGAGTTGTAAATAAGAATTAATAAATGCCTCACTAGATTTGTACAAATAATCTGTTTGATTTTAGATGTTTATTCTAAATCAATCTAAAATACACCTGTCAATTATACATTTGTTAAACCTTTTGAAACACTAAAATGTTCAGAAGTGCCTGCAAATATATTCAGATGTTCGAACTAGACTTAAAGTAGTAGACATCAAGGATCCAAACCCTTGGATGCTATAACAGGCAAATTAAGATGCTTCTCAAACTTCCTAGTTAGACTTGAGCTGGCCCTATCCACATCTCTTTATCGGCCTATATTTGTGAGGGGCACCTTCACTGGTCAATAGGAAAATTCAGGAATTGAAAGAGTTAGGGCTAACTCAAGAGTGAACCAGAAGTGCTGGGAGACGCAATATTATTCTAACACCACTAATAGAAGGTATAAGAAAGCTAAATACTTTATAGACCCAAGTGGAAGTAATACAAAAGTCAATCTGCAATGCATAGACCCATGAGATTTTAAAAGGATGTGCAGCTGTCATTGTTTAATTGTATTCTGAGTGAATCAAAAATTGAATTTGGGACACAAAGCACGGAGTAGTGAAAAAGGGAAGTAAACTGTCAAATTATAACATTGAGATCTAATACAAAGAAGCCCAGAGGAAATGTCAAATTTTGAGTGTGCTGCAGTATAACTACATTTAAGATCGATATCATGTATATATTTATAAGTAGTAGTCTTTTCAAGTCAGCAGTTAAATATAGAGTATTAGGCATTTCTGATATGGGTTTGCATGGACCATCTGTGTCACTAGTGGGTAGCAGTATCTTATGTTTACCCCACGAGGCAGTATGGATTTTTCCGTCTAATGCATTGAGGTTGCAGTCCTCAGACTTGGCACACTAGTGATAGTAGACATGCAGTTAGATAGCCAAATTAAAGTACTGATATTCAGAAGTACTGTGTGCAAACAGGCCAAGGTCAGCTCAAGCAGAGTTTAGTGAGAATAGTAGCCCAAGAACAGGTCAGCACACAAGGGAAACATATGAGCTGGGATCATAACCAAAGCAACATCAAAAACTACAGCCTGTGATAGCTTGACGTTAGCAAACTTACGTTTCCTTTGATCCAGTTTTTATAGATAAGGTACTTTTTGTTTATTTTTGTTCTATTAATTTTGAAGATCATAATTTGTTCTTAAAGCAGAATTTTACCATGTTGAGGGTGGGTGGGCTCTTTCCATAACGTGTAACTTCTAGTGTGCCCTCCTCCACTGTCATCTACACTCCCAACTTATGTTTTATTGACATTGCAGACATCTTCTGCTGGTGTTCCTCCATAGCCGGTGACTTCAAGCTCTGTTACCGAGCAGCCAATGATGATGCAACTCTTTCACTGCACACAAGAGTTACATGGTCCTAGCACCCGACTCCATTCCTGGCATCAGTAAGTTGCTGGTGGATGTGCATGTGCATGTGCTGCATGCAGGAGGTCACACAATAAAATTGTTAGGAGCAAGAGGTAAGCTTTGCAGGTTTCTTCTGCCCAAAATCTCTAGAGCCTTGCAGTTTTATATTTCAGGATTTTACTTCCAGTTTAAAGTTAGTATGTTCTTTACCAATGCAGAGCAAAGCAACAGGTTCACTTAACTGTCAACTCCCCATACTCACGTTCCATTTGCTCTCCTGCTGCCCTATTTTACCAATGGGAGTTTGGGAGTGAAGAGAGGAGATCTTGTGTAAGCCCAAGTTGCGATAATAATATGGTGTCCAATCTAGTCAAACCAAGTACTTTGCTTTTATTGTTTATGTTCTTTCTTTAGCATTATGTAAGATTATGCAAAGAAGAAGCATCAGGTATTTGGTGATAGCAAAAGAAAAATATATGTATCATGTTGTTTTAAATTTAGGTATTATTCACATAATTTTAAGTTGCCTTAAAGTCCAGCAAATACTTTTTTTTATAGATTTGAACGTAGAGTGTGAAGGCACAGATTCAGTCAGTATTTTAATTCTGTACAACCCTGTCACTGGAATGAGAAGCGAGGGAAAATCTGCAGTGGGGACTGTGACGGCAACGCCTGTAGCCCGACTGGATATTCTGTCAGAGCCAGCTCTCTGTGTGCTGGAAGCAAGAGCAGAATCATTATCCTAAACATCAGCCAGAACCAATGTTAGGGTAAAACAGGAACTAACAGCATCTCTGCCCACACACCACACTCTCTCTCAGCCGCATACATTATTATTATTATACAGGATTTATATAGCGCCAACAGTTTGCGCAGCGCTTTACAATATAGGGAAGACAATACAATCACAATACAAATGAAGACAAGATGGTAAGGAGGGCCCTGCCCCTGAGAGCTTACATTCACCCAGCCTGACACAGTGTATGGGAACCATCGTGTGACCACTTTATTGAGCAACAATATGCATTTTATAGCTCACAGATCCCACCTGCCCTAGGTAAGATTACTGTAAGGCTATAGCTGGCCGTGCGGATGTTTCTGCGCATGCGCGTAGCCTGTCTTCAGCATTTGCGGGAAACGGGCTCTATTGCGCATGCTTGCTCAACGTACGTAACGTCTTTTTATACATCAATCTTACCTTTCAAATATATACAAAGCAAACTGTCCTCCCATAATTAAAAAGCTTTCAGCAGAGATGATCTGAGTTCCCACTCTCATGGTTCTGAAGAATATATTCTCTTCATATGACTATGCTACAAGCATTGCTTTACGGAGTCAGGACCTTACTACAAAGTTTACCAATGCTGATTAACACAAGAGATGTTCTGGATATTGATATTTTTTATTTTTAAAGGTTTTTTTTTAAATTTATATTGGAAGGAAGGTGGCACATATTCCTCAGATGAAATAGACCATCTATACCCGGGGCGCCCACTATTTGTCGTCTGGAGATCTACTTTTCAAATGACGAGCTCATTGAGATCTACCAACGAAAAAACACCTGCATTCAGGGGCGGGAGGGGGCGTGGCGGTGCATTGAAGTCAATGGCACCGCAGCCAGGCTCCGCAGGCAGGCCCCTCGCCCACAGTGCGATCGCCTGCATTAGTGCCTGTGTTCCAGTCCAGTGCGATCCGCAAAAATGCGGCGAGCACTAGTTTTGCAGCTCGCACTGGACCGTGCCGCTTGTCCACGCACAAATGGGCTCAGCTTCTCCTCTGAATCCCCCTGCTCTCCCGGGCAGAGGCAGCGGGGGATTCCGACGAGAAGTGAAAGAGCACTTCAGCCGCAGGGGGGTGGGGGGGTGTCGGAGCCGCTGTGACAGAACGGACGAGCAGTGAGGGGAGAGAGAGGCGCCGGCTGTCAGATCCTGGCCGAGCGTCTCTCTCTCTCTCTCTCCTCATCGCTCTTCCTTAGTTCTGTGACAGCGGCTCCGTCCTCTGCCCTCCCCCGCCGGTTCCTTCACTTCTTCTCGGATCCCCGCTGGAGAGCAGCGGGGATCCAGAGAAGCGGCGGGAGGAGAGGACATGGCGATCTACCAGTGATCGCTACGAGATCGACTGGTAGATCGCGATCGACCTTGTGGGCACCCCTGATCTATACTAAGCCCATTGTTATCGCAATCATTAGTCTTATGTTACTAACTAGTTAAATAGAAATTCGTATGATTGAAACACACCTCTCTAGCACTTCTGTTTGCTAATGCAAACGTTGAACCTGGTCCTTAGGTCAGTGCATTTCAATGGTGCATTAACAATGTTTTCTTGCATTGGGCACTTCATAAAACCTAAAGTGCCATAGCTTCTCGAATATTTGAAAACTCAACATCGTATATTAAATATTTACCCTCACTACTTCTTCTGGTGACAACTCTTGAAATTTGGATATATGTTTTAGTGATAGCAGCAATGGTCACCAGCACAAATCATGAGCGAGACTGCAAAAAACCCCTGCCTCACTCTATACAAATCTGAAAACAGAAAAACTTTTTTTTAGATACACTCAAATATAATCTTTCCTACAAACATTGCCCTGTAAAATGAAACGCATAACATATATGGCCGCATCTCAGAAATGTATATTCTCCTCACTGACTACTCTTCCAAATTACCCGATCGGAACAAGGCAGTGGAATAACAGGAATGGCTACATAAATTAGCATACCGTATTTTAAAAACACTTTTAGCGGAGGATAATAATCAACCTTTAACAAGGTGGTATCTAGTGCCGTTAAAGTTGCTAAATGTATCCCAGGAGTATTTTCATTGTTTTAGAGGATGTGGCCAGGAGGATATTATGTACCATGTATGGAACACTTGCTAAAAAAAAGAGATGAAGATCTCAGATAAAAATGTATTGCCTAATACATTTAAAAATATTAATTTACAAAAATGCCTATTTGAGGCAGTTCTTTAAAAAGTGACTTAAGATATTCAGGGGACATTCCAGATGCTAACCTGGCAAAATAAGGACAAATACCATCAGTGACTCTGGTTTTAGATAAAGTTAAATTACATCATGATCCACAATAAATTATCATGGTTTTTTTTTTAGTGGACAGAAATCCCATAAGAGCATAGGGTGTGTTAATTTGAAGCTCGTCATAAGTTTAAAGAGGAACACCTGTGGAAAACTCTCTCTAGTTTCCATTATGGAAGCTAGTATGAATTTAGCCTTAAACCAAGCGGAAACCATTAGCTCTTATGTAGCATTGTGGTGGTGTGGACTAATCCCCTAAGTAGTGTGACTTAGTTAACATTTCCATCTCATGGTTTGGCTCTTGGTGTTTGGTGGGGTGAAAAATAGATTGAGCAACGGTCCCTTTAGTTTTTTGTACATTTTATTGCTGAACTCAAATCTAAGGTTGCAAAATACCCAAACAGAGTACAAAAACAGAACAGGTCTTCTATATGTAGAAGGCCTTTTATAACAGCCACTTGGTAATTGTTGTCCCTGTGAGAGCAGCCAATCTGATGTTTGACCCTGTAGGAGCAGTCACAGTCTTTTTTAAGTTTTAGTGGATCTCTCTTTAGCCAACCTGGGTCCCAAAACCCTGCAATACCCAGCAGTAGCTTCTACCCAACTCTCCTTCAACACTCTTTAACAAGAAGATTACTTACAGATGCTCCTTCCAGGCATTCATCCTTTAGCCCATTCCCCCTCAGACATGCAGCTAAGGCAGATAAGGCAGCTAAGTCCTTGCCCCCAGCTAAGGCAAAACCCACATAGAGAACACTCCAGGCAGAAGCACAGGATGTGAAGAGACTATAGAAATTTGTCCCAAAACATTCATCACCTCCATAAACCACACCTCTAAACAAGGAAATCAGAGATCGGTTGGGTCAGGAAAAGATTCTCAATTCATAGTTTATCCTTCCCAAACTGATTGCTGGTGCCTCCTTAACAGTATTAGAAGCAATCAACACACTAAGCTTATGAGAACCAGCAAAGTCCAGAAAAGGTCTAGAGAGCTGGGATGTCATCAATGGGTTTCTGTGCTTTTCTATTTAATGTGGGCAGATCATGGCTGGTGGTTTGTGAAAACAGGGTGCTGTGATAGCTTCCTGAAAATATCACAGCCTTGATATGTTTATCTGTAGGAGTCAGCATTTCTAGGCAGGCTGCATTTGCATGCATACGACCCTTAATAATGCTGAGCTTCTTTGATTAAAAGAACTGAAATGCAATCAATTAAAAGGGTGGGCCTTGGAGAGTCAGGCAATGCTGAATGCCATCCATCTTGGAAACAAGGTGGGCTCTATCTAAATTGCTGCAGCTTCTAATGCATACTGAGAGATGCTCACATAGTGTACAGTAAAATCAGAGTAAGCAATATCAGTACAGGAAAGGAGTCTGAACAATGGCATAAGACTGAAAGTAAGGCTAGAGTTCCTTTAAATTATGCATTTGCAAGTAGCAGTGTACAAAATCAGGTATGTGTGCTTGCCTTGACTAAAAGTGTGCATAAATACATATGCACAATGTGATACCCCTGCACAATATGCACTTTGTTACTTCCAGTGTTTTCTATAGTGAACTTTTTTATTACCAGTACATATCTTGAGTGAGTATAATTTCCAAATATCCAACAGATGTAAGATAGCCCCTAAAACATTCAATATCTCTACTGCAATGCAGAGGAAGAAAAATGACTACTGCTGCAAAATGGTGAACATAATTGTACTTTTTTTCTTTAAACTTGGAATAAAAGGTCTTATGTCTCAAAGTGATGTGTCATCTTATGCAGCACACATGTTTTACTGCTGACCTAGCTCACTGAATAATTATGGTCTTGGTTTTGTAAAATATTGATTGACAGGTGCTTGGGCTGTCTACTTTTTACCTATGGAGTAAAAAAGGTAATTGTAAGTAGACTGTAAACACTATTTTGCTTAAGGCTTCCAGGACTAATTGTTTTATACACATGGAACTAGAATTATATCTATTGCAGGACTTAATTTAATAAATGCAAGGGCTCAGGATTTACTGGCATTTTTACATTGTTACAAATGTTTTCTTTAATCCCATAAGGAAATATCAAGCAATCCAAAAGATCATGAATTCATTATGAATGATAGCTAGTAAGGGATTAAGAAAAATTCTAATTACTATGTTAAAAAAGACCCCCATACTGCTAATTTTTACTGCTGCGATTTAAATGATGTCAAATGAATCCTCTTGGGTCATATATTCCATTGTCTAACAATATTCTGCCTTTACAGTTACCTTTGCCTTGTATGTGCTAACAATCATAACATTTTATGCAGGGAAAACACAACCTATTGCAGTGATTAATACACCTAGTACACCATAGTACACCTATCTTGTGATATAATTTTGCTTAGAAAAAGGATTGGAAAGCTTGTTTTAAAACATCTCTTTATAGCTTAAAATAAAAAAACTCTTACATTTATAACGCTCAGTTATGTATTACTATCCTTTGGGTAAATTGGAGCACAATTACACACAGTGCAATAACATGTTTCAGCATTCCACTCTGCCAATGATTTTTGAGGGCTAATCCTGCAGATGGGCTTAGGGAGAGATTTTATAGCAAGGTAGACTTCATTAGTGATATTAGCAACAGGTACATTTTGATTAGTTACAGTGCATACTCTTTGACCCCACCCTCCAACATCTTTTTCACTGTTGGGTCCTGTAGCAGCACACTATAGGGTTTGGAGCATGCAACCAAGGCCATCCCTATCATGAGGCATCCTAAGGTTGTGAACCAGTGACGCATCGAGCCCCCGCCCCCAGATGACCCGGTAGTACTAACAACAGCACCAAGTTCTAATGCCTCAGGTGGCAGATAGGGTAGGGATGGCCCCACATGGAACCATAGCCATAGCACCATAGCACAATGGGGACAACAGCATCCAATACTCTAAAATGTTAAATGCCAACAAGATTTATGGAGGACGTAACACAGGGACAGAGGATAAGTTGGAGAGGGGCCACTACTCTACTATTGAAGGGACCTTTCAACCGTTCTACTGACTGAACTCCACTACACTAATCTAGAGAGCTGGGCAAACTTTTCAAAGCTGATATGCCAAATTTGTTCTGTGCATCTTTTTTTATGCTTCAGAAATGTTAAGACCATTAAACTTGTTGTATTAAATGGTTGTGCATTTCATATTTCTAAAATTATTTGATCATTCAAATATTAAAGAATAACCATTATACCATAACAGAGGTACTATTTAGCACCTGTAAGTTATTCTGTTTTATTTTTACTTTTGCTCTTAATTTTTGTAGTCTTATTTTTTCTCTAAATGACAATGTATTTTTTTAACAGGTAATAAATGACAATGTATAACTGTTCCTCCAAACATACTCCATACACTGTCCTCTGCTTTTATATTTAAAACATAAATAAATTTGTAAAAAGACTTAGAGGGTCTATCTATAAAGCAGTGACTGTGACTTTCACCAATGATATGGCAAGAAACCGGGGAGGCCTGCCAAAGTTCACTGCCAGGGAAAGTCCAGAATCATGGGGAATTTCAAGACCCATGGGACCCAAATTCCCAGGGTCCCACAAACCCCTTAACCAGGAAGCGAGCTCAAAAGCATGCAGTACAAAAAAAACATCAGGGACAAAGGGTGGACCAATCCCCCAACGCTAGGCAAGGCTCACCATATTGCACCCTTTACCTGTATAAACTATAAAGTAGCTAGCCCTCTCTGGAGACAAAAAAAGATAACACTCTGTGGAAATTGCCGGTCCAAGTCTCCCTGGCCAAATTCAACTAATCTATGGAAGTATGCTGTTACTTTAAAACTACTAAATTATAATCTACCCAACTAACTCACCTGTGATGGTTTATACTTGGACAAGACAAAGTCAATCAGACTTTTATTACCTAGAGCTAAGTGAGCATGTAACCATTTTCAGTCACCACTCCTTGCTGGTATTCCCACATCCCCTATCTGTTCTTCCAGTGCTCACTGGAAGGACACTCAGCGGAGGGGGTGGGCACAGCTGGCTCTGGCTCTAGAGAGGCAGACCCAGCTGTCAATCAGGCAGCCAAGTGGATCCCAACAATATTGTGGGATACTTCCCCGCTGCAGCTCGGTAAATCTAGATAAAATACACTCTTGTAAACCAATAAGAGAAGCAAAGCAAAAAAAAAAAAAGATTTGGCTTTACTTCTCTTTTAATACTTGTTCCTCTAATTCTAAAGATTTACATTTAATATTAGTGCCTTGTTTTGGTTTTTTTTTGTAACAAAACACGTTATCTATTATTCCTTACAGATTCCAGTTTAGATAGTACATAATACCCTTAATTAGTAATATGATGAGCAATTATACCAACAGCTCTTGCATGGGTTTTTGATGCTTTCGACCATGAAATATTATATATCTGTACTAACTTAGCAGAAGCAATGAGACCTCCTAAGAATTCATTATGTCTATTTGTGACATTCAATCTCCTTTTTCAAAACAAGCAGACACAGAAATGCCAGACAAGCTCCAATACCTTTCACAGTCTAACACCTTAGCACATCATACAGTTTGTTTATAATATGCCTCAAAAAGGACATTTATAGAAGCAATTGAAAAACATGGTGTGTCTCTGCATCCAAATCCTCTTCTAGAAAACATTAAAGTGTTTACTCACCTCTTATATGAAACTATTTTATTAAAAAAACCTTAAACTGTAGACTTCGGTTAAATGGGGCCAGGGTATACAATTACGGGAATTCATCTTAAGCAGCTGGTGGCTGTGTTAGCTACATTTCTATGGTCGCTGGTCTCCTTATTTTCTGAATAGCCCTGATTCTAAACCTACAGTCATCCAGGCCAAATGGTTATTGAGATCATTGGGTTCTATAACCTTCAGAGTGAAAGCCTACAGAGCAAAAAATCAAGTAACAAGAGACTTCAGTCCCTTAACGTGATCTGTTAAAAGCCTGGATTATGTAAATGTATTTAAGCTTCTAGATTTAGCACCATTGTAGTTTTTTTGTGGATCGCATTAGTTTCTCACTGATTGATTTCATTTGCTGCACAGAGTGATACTTTAACTATTCCATGTCTGGATTTTGAATGCATTTCAATACAAAATATACTAAGATGAAATTTAATGCACAGAAGCTGAATATAATACCCAATTTTTTTGTAAAATATAGAAGATGGGGTCATGTCGGGTACATAGATACCAATCATGTCAAGCCTTAAAATTGCGTTCGCCCGAGAAACCGCAAAAAACTACAATACCCAAAATTTCCCATAGTGGACAATTGCTCATCAGTTTAGTTTTAGCAATGGCTGATGGCCCTATAATTATTGCTCTCACTCTGACTTTCACGTCAATGTGTAGCTCAATTTTTGTTTTTGCACGTAGGTGAACCGACGCGTGTTTGCATATGCTGCACATGGGGGGCAGGGACTTTAAAAAACATTTTTTGGCATTAAAATGTTTTTTTCATATGTTACTTTATTTTTTTGCATTTTTAAACACTTTTTTTAACGTTATTGCTATCACATAGGGGGCTATATTTGTAATAGCAAATAGGGTGTGACAGGTCCTCTTTATGAAGACATCAGGGGTCTTTCAGACCCCTGATGTCACCTAGGGACCCCAAAGAAGCTGATGAAGCAGAGATCTGCTTCACCAGCTTCTTCTCCTGACTCCAAGAGTCGGAGAATGTAACCAGTGATACCAGAAGTGATGTAATACACATCACTTCCAGGTCCAGTAATCGGAGGAGAGATCAGCAACTAGAAGCCTGCTGATCCCCCTCCAATCGATGCGGGGAGACCTGCCATGCCGGTCCCAGGCTCACATGGGGGACATCGGAGCCCAGGGTATCCAGCAGCAGTGGCAGCGGGGAGAGCACACTCCACTGATCGGTAAAAACGATCCAGCGGCCATATAGTCGCTGGATTGCTTGTACCTGAATAGCAATCCCTGGTTGTTTACACTGATACCAAGAACCCGGCTGCAGCAGCTGTGTTCTTGGTATAACCACTTCAGAGGCTGGCTGTATATGTACGGCCACCCGCAGCAAGTGATTAAAAAGGTACAATAAGCTGTAAATGGCTCCTAAGGGCTATCCTTTCAACTATCCTAGACCTGTTTTAGTGTAAAATAAAATGTTCATTATTGCCATTTTATTAGCTTACATATTTTAGGGTTTGTTCCACACAGAAAGAAAAACAGCAGAAAAGAAGAAAAGTAAAATACAATTTGACACCAACAATATACAAACAATGATGAAATACACAATAAAGAGGAAAAAAACCCACAAAATAAAAAGAAAAATAAACTAAATTACTAGGGATGCACCGATCTATCGGCTGCCGAAGCATATTGGCCAAAAATTGCACTTTTGACATAATGCAGAAAGTGCAATTTTCTGGCCGATAGAGCGGTGCATCCATCTTTCTCTCCTGTCACAGTTTCTTTCCTTCCCGCTGGGCGCTGCTCTGTGTCCCAGCGGGGAGGAGAGAAACAGATGGCCGAGCGCTGTGGGAGGAGAGCGCTGTGAGCGGCCGGCGTCTCTCTCCTCCCACACCGCTCAGCCTCCTATCACAGATCGACAAAGCGATGTGTGGGCGGAGACGAGTGCAAACACCCAGCGGTCAGTGATCGCTGAGTGTTTGTAAATAATTGAGGATATAGTATGGTAACTATATCCTCAATTATGAATGAATGGAAAGTGATCTACATCACCTCCTGTTCATTCATGATTGTGGTTATAGTAAATACATTATGTTCTCATGTTATGAATGAACGGGAACACTCAGAGGATTCCTGTTCATTTATAACTGGGACTGCAGAAAAAGAGATTGAGGACTCTGTGTCCTCAATCTCTTTTTCTATTTTAAAAGGGAAATATCAGGGGTCTGTTTAGACCCCTAATATTTCCCCAAAGCCCCTAAAAGTAAAGTACAAAATTAAAATATTTAATAAAAAATGAATCAATAAATAAATACAAATAAATATAAACAAATTAAAAAGTTTATCAAAAATAAATAAAATATTTTAAAAAAATTTAGAAAGTTAAAATAAAAATAATTTCCAGTTTCGGTCTGACTTTTTTTTTCGGTTTCGTTTTTGAAATTTTTGGCAAAATTTGGCAGATGGCAAAATCCATAATCACTCCACCTATCCCATACCCCAGTGCAGTAAAAGAGACAAGTTATTTGTTTTTCTGGAACGATGTAGTAAAACTGTAGAACTGATTTTGTAGCTCACCCATTTGGCTAGTGTGCATGGATTTAAAAGACCTGATACAAAAAAAGCTTGCATTTGGGATCAGCTCGAGGTCAGTTCACAATGAGTTTAAGATCATTTTGGAATACCTTTGGGATGCCTTCACATTGACTTCCATTAAAAGCGAAGCAGCACAATTCATGTTAAAAGTAGACACAACATTATAAGTAACCATGTTCAAAATTCTCACACAGTGTTAGATATCTGTCAAAAAATCTTTACAAACAGATAAAAAACACAAATATTCATACATTGGCACTTAAGGTGCCTCCTTTGGTAAAGTAGTTGACTTTCTTTATAGAGATGAGAATAATAGAAAGTCCACTCTGTTAGCCATTTCACAGATCAGATACCATTTTTCATTCTGACAGGCAAATATTTAAATTGCTTATCATTTTACAGAAATGTTAAAAAGTGTTCCAAAGGGTCACTTACTGATTTACCATAGGCAAAGTGGTAGTGATACTGCAAAGCATGGGCTCGCTACTTCTGAGTTACCAGCAATTACCCAGTGGGCATGACATTTTTAACATACTGGGAAAAAATACCTTTGTGTGATTTAACAGCCCTAATAAAGAAGTACAATACTTTCTTAACGTGACTCTAAACCTAGAAGTTAAATTTAAAAAATGCATTCAAGTACCTTAACTTTTAACAAAAATGTATCTTATTTGTGTATCATTCAGCTGTAGATCCTCAAATCACCTCTGAATTGGTGCTGACCCTGTCTTTCCATTTAGTTTACTGTTTTGTATTGAGAATGTAGTTCTTCATGTGAGCGAGCATGCTCAATACAAAATAGTAAACTAAATGTAACATTATAGTGCATTTAGTGTCTATTTACCCGACGTGACCCCGTCTTTTATATTATACCAAAAAATTGGGGTGAAAATAAATGTTTCATAACATTTTATAGAGAAACATGTTTTTTCCCCACAATTTAGGGTACTTTTTTTGTTATATAGTAAAAAATAAAAACCCCAGTGGTGATTAAATACCACTAAAAGAAAGCTCTATCTGTCCCCAAAAAATGGTATGAAGTTCATTTCAGTACAGCGTTGCATGACGGAATAAACATCAGTCAAAGTCCCGCAGCGCTGAATACTGAAAAATGGCCTGGCCAGGAAGGGGGTGAAACACCATGGCCTTTAAGTGGTTAATCAAAGAGGTCATCAAGCCTCTATGATTAAGCCCAGGTGGTGAAACAAGTGAGAGGCGTGGTGTGGGAGGCTTTCATGGTGATGTACATGCTGATCATTATTCTTCTGGATCTGTCTTTTTGATATTTGCTTGGATTTATTTCAATAACATTTTGGATATCACTTACTTTGGTCCCTGTGCGGCTGATCTTTTGGAGACTATTTCTCTTGTTCTTTACATGATCAAAAATTATGGTTTGTGTGCCAGATGTTCAAATTTCTCAGTGTTCTCCATGTGAATGATAAAGGTCAATTCTTAGTCCAACATTGATTGTGTTTGGGCACTGTTTGTATGCCCACACAATGCAGACAACAGAAGGACAAAGGTTCCTTTGAGGGAAAATTTTGAGGGAGTAATTACCAGAATAGGGGATAGAAATAAGGATTCTGTATGTATACATCACACCGCTGCTTTGTTTACATGTGTTAGGAGGGAGTGAAAACTACCAAGCAGTCAGCTTCATTTGCAGTATTGAACATGAGCCTAATGTTTACTGCTCGATTCCCAAGAGATAGATTAGATTAATGCTTATCTTCAGGGCTTGTGCTAAATGGCAAGTGCACCTATTAACAGATGGTAGAAGTGCTGAGATTGATGGCCACTGCACAAGAACATTACCAGAAAAACTTTTACTTAAACTACTCAACTGAGTTTAAAATAAAATGAAAAATTGTAACTGGATACAGTAAACAACATCATACCTGTTTAGAAGTCAAATTTCCCAAGTAACTCATGCAGCAGCAATTTAAGTAAAACATATTTTCTAACTTTACAATAAAAGTTAATTCATCATACTGTGTAATAGCAGCAGTTTGCTCATAAGATGCTAGCTGCAGACTTGATTGGCCAGTTTTGTTTCTGCATGACAAACCCTTAAATCAGGGCCAGTGCAAGGATTTTTGCCAACTCAGGCGAAGGTGCATTTTTCCGTCCCCCCTTTGCGCAAGCGCACGCACGCGCCTACGCACGCGCCTACGCACGCCTACTTAAAAATATAATTATAATAATGATTATACAGCAATGCAGAATAGCACCAACTATGCAGGACTACAGGTGCCAGCAATGCATTATATTTTTACCAAATTGCTCTCGAAAATGGACGGCACCCCTGATTGCCCTGATCACACTATTCTTGACTTTGCCATTTTGGATTATTTAATTTGGATTTGCGTTAACTTTGAATTGTTATACATTAAAAAAATAAGACCTACCCCGAAAATAAGACCTAGTGTGTTTTTTAAGCCAAAAAAAATATAAGACAGTGGGGTTGATTTACTAACCTTTTAAACACACCACGAACGTGTATACACCTCTGTAGTGTGTTCCCTTCCTGCATGATCTATGGGAGGAATCGAAACACCTTTGTAGTGTGTACACACCCAGCAGGTGTGTTGTTCAAAGCCCTGCAATGAATTGCAAGGTAATGTGGTGTAAATTAGCTCTATGTTATGTTGCTTGCGTTGATGAATGCAGGAATGTAAATGCATGAGCTAACCATTTTTGTCTAAACTGTGAAGCAGCATTATATATGCATCATGTGCATGATTTTTCCATATATGGCATTAGTGGAAATATGCTTTTAGAGACTTTTTGGTTGATAAATACGTTTTGCTGTGTGAAAATCACACACACCTGGTGTGTCTGTGTGTTTAGGTTAGTAAATCAACCCCAGTGTCTTATTATCGGGGAAACATGGTATTTGCCTCAGGCAGTGATGCTTCAGAACCACCAGTCACCCCTGCAAGTTCCCCAGAACATTTTCAATGGCCCAGTTAAAACACAGCTACTCTGTTTTGCAGCTGGTATCACTAAGGAAAGGGGTCACACTATGCCACAGACTCTGAAAGCTCTTCAGAATCAACCAGGCTGAGATCTGAGTGCCCCTGTCACATTCCTCAACTTACCTGTATCAATCGCTGGGGTCCTCGCAGTCGCTGCATGTCAGTGACCGGTGTCCTATAACATCCCCACATGAAAATAGTGAGGCCTCTTGCACATGTCTCATGGCATCCTTACATCAAAATGGCAGCACTGAAGTGCTTCCTGTTACAGACAGGAATTGCATCCCTTCTGCCACATCTCCTGACATCACTTCCTATTTGATCACTATAAAGTGTTCACCTTTCTAAAATTCAGCACTAACACAACCTACCTGTCAACCGCCTGATATGCAATACACCCAATGTCAGGGAAATACAGCCAATGTGTTCAGTTCTGCGCAAGCCATTTTGAAATGCTATGGTGCCAACATTGCGCATAATCGTACACTTGCACATGGACAAAAATGTACATGTATAACATGGCATATGCAGGGTAGCATGCAAACTCCCATTTTTTCCCAAATTCGCCTGGGAAAGTAGAATTACCCTTTAAACACTATGATTAAGCCACTTTTTCAACAGCTATATCAAATCAAGAAGTAAACATTGAGTGTAAATGTAGACACACATTTTCTGCAATCAGAATCAGCATTAGCATTCTTGCAGTTTGTGACCTGCCCTAACTATTCCATGCCTCCTCCAGCACACACTGAACAAAGGCTGCTGGAAACCCTGACTTTTTTAGGGAGGGGCTAATACATAGAAGCACCCCTATGATTGGTCCATCTAAGTCAATTGAAAACAATTCAGAGGCCAAGAAGTGCATTTTTGGTAACTGATTGCTATGCATATGAGCGCCCACAATAGTTTTCCATTTTCTCGAATCACAAACCAGAACCTAGTCCTAAAGTATTTAAGTGTATGCCAATACATGAGGAGCAAATGCAAGACCAATCAAGTGAGAGACCAGAGAGCAGCCTCTGACTACTGTTTACAGCAGTTTACAATCACTGTTTGCAGCTATCATAAGAGGTGCTGTGGGGGATCATGTGGCAGTGGATTTAGGTACACGTTTCTGAGTTTTTGAGGCAGGTAGGGTTGAAAACTTTTTTTTTCCTAGAGTTGTGCTTTAACCCTAAAACTGATACTAAGCCCACTGATCCCTGATGATAACACTAATCTAAACTAACCCTTAAGGAACACTAACAGGGTTTTTCACAAAAGGGTGAAGAGTTTGGAGAAGTCAGGAGATGTGAACAATCTAGGACAACATAGCTGAATTGAAAAGTGAGCTGAATTGGAGAATTTTTCCAAATCAGCTATGTTGTCCTAGATTGTTCAATTCTCCTGCCTTCTCCAAACTCTTCACCCTTTTGTGAAAAACCCTGTAAATGAATGTTCTGTCTGAAAACCTTGCTCTTCGCTGAGATTCCCACACCTAATCCTCACAGCTTTGATAACAGCTGTGTGTGAAACTTAGCAGCACTAAGCTGTCACCGGCAAAACCCACTGATCCATTCCTGCGTATATGTGGAGAGGAAGATGGTGCAAGTGGAAAAAGAGGCTTGGTTTGTGAACAAAGAGATTGGGTTGGATACATCAGCTGAAGATTTGAAATATTCAGATTCTGGAAAACTACAAACTGTCTTGGACCAATTTTTCTACCATTACAATCTGAATTTCTTGTTTTAAGATAGAACATGCTAGTGCGAAATATTTGATGTCACCAGTATCCTAAAAATGTTATCAACTGACAACTACAATAAACAACATTCTTATAGTGTGTTGTAAATTCATGAAACTATTTCCAAGCCAAGAGGCTCCTATAAGAAAAAGCAAATAGAATAGATACGCAAGAGACAGAAGACTAGAAATGCTGGCTCAGCTCTTGACTAGTCAAATTGGCTATTATTGGCTATTATTATCAGTGTTTCAATCTTCCAATAAATTGAATGATATTTGTTATGTTATAAATGACCACAGAATTTAATCTGTGCACAGGGGAGCCATACTGGGCCACAACAGAATAAACACTGAATTGTTATGCAGCTTACTTGTTTTGAAAAAGGCTTGGATATTGTTTCCCAAGACTTTAACAGCAATCGTGATGACAGATACACTTCAGTCAGAATCCAACATTTATAACAGAAATGCACACAGTGGTTATGGATATCTGCCAAGTTTTTATGTTTTATCCAGGGATTGCTTGCACACACCAGCACACCATGCTGTGCAAAATCTTCTAGACACTGGCAAACTAGTATTTTGGGAGCACCATATGTCAAGTATCCAATTTTGCAGGCCACAGATGCTCAATCCCATTCACTCAGTGCAGAAAATGACTTTATAAACACCCTAGGGCTATCCCTTAAAAATGATGCATGCTCATGATTGTTCAGAAAGAAATGATTTACACCGACGGGCTGATTCAACGGCAATCTACAGGAATCGTTGCATGTACAGCATTCTAGTTCTCCAGGAGACAGGTTGCAGAGGAAAGAAGGATTAGAAGGTGGTTGCAATCTCACCTAGAGGCACTGTCAAAGTTCTTCTCAATCGGTTTGCAACACAGATTAAAGTAAATCTAGGACATTTGATGACATTAGTACAGCTGCTGTGATTTCTGGATCGTTTTAGCAGTTTTATATATAGAGATATATGCTGCACATACAATTTTAGCTTGGGGTGGTGCATGTGTCATATATGCTATACAGTTTAACAGGTTACATTCTGCATTTGGGAAAATCAGACATTTTTAGCCTTTTTCAAAAAAGAGTTTTTGTATTTCAGTAATTCAACTATCCATAGAAACTGATTAGAATCCTTCTTGCACCATTCTGATTTCAGCAATGTGTGCAAGTGAACTAAGTGGATTTTGATTGGCTGATAATGGTTTCTACACTTAAGACGTAGCTCCTAAAGTAAAAACTCTTTATTGAATAAGGTTTCAAGGAAAAGTATTGGGAGAGTAAAATATACTCTTTCCAATATTTAGAGCCGTGCACTGCAACTAACAAATGCCAGCTTTATATATCAAGAGCTGAGCAATCATATAACAGCTGATCACTCATCTCACAGTCTCCTCCTTGCAGTGACTGTCAGTGACCACTTCTGTTCCTCCAGGACTCATTGGAGGACAGACAGCGGAGGGGGAGGGCACAGAAGGCGCTAACTTTAAAAACGAAGAGCCAGCTGTCTTAAGAGAAAAATCAAATTTCAGGATAAAGAGGTTTGGCTTTGCTTCTCATTCAATCTTATCTATTTTATGTGCAAGTGTCAATACATGTTAGCAACAAGAATTCCACGTGGTGTCAATTATACAGTATAGCTATTCATGTTTTTCATCACTTCTAATGAAGATACTTAGTTTGTTAAACATCAGTTTGCATTTATTTCTGATTTGAATACTTCATATATAGAGAAAAGACATTAACAAAAAAGTATTGTGCATTAGTGATAATGACCAAGGATACTAGCTTCCATTTACTCTGCACTCAGTTAAAAAGCAATTTTATTAAAAATAAAAACTTATGGCATCTGTTAAGTGATTTTTAAATGTTCCTGTTACTTACCTATTCACTATACACAGCAGAAGTTGCCCATAACTGTGCATTGTGTAGCTTGTTAGCTGCATTTTAGGAACAAGGTGCATATGGAATATAAAAAACACTGTTGATGATGGTATGTCATATTACATTTGAACCAAAGCTGATGGACATGACATTTATTTGAAAAGAAAATCTGCCACATGCCATTAACATGGTGAGGGTGCCTTGCCAGGGGGGGAAAGTGCCTCTTCTGCAGGCAGGGTGCTTATCGAATTCTTAAAGTGACACTAAACTCAGGAGTTAAATCTCAAAATTGCATTCAAGTGCCCTATTAACAAAAATGTAGCTTATTTACAAATTAGTAAACCAAATGTGAGATTGTAGTTTATTACGGTAGTGAGCTTAGAGCAGTAGCTACTTTCCAACACACAGGGATCATGGGGAACAAAAGTAGCCACCCTCCAGAAGGAAGGACAGTGTCAGCATGAATTCAGAGATGATTTGATGATTTCTACAGCTGAGTGATACACAAATAAGATGCATTGTTGTTAATAGTTAGGGAACTTGAATGCAATTTTGAAATTCATGGCCCCTTTCACATGAGCGTGTCAGGAGAGGATCTATCAACAGATCCTCTCTTGATCACAGCAGTACGAAGTGAATGTCACTGCTGTGACATCCGTGTTCATGCAGTTTTTTCCTCCATCCAAAAAACTGAAAGTGCCACCATGTGTGTCTATGGGGAATCTGATGTAAACGGACATTACCCCCAAGTCTGTTGAAATATATCAATGATCCGTCTGTTTCACCAGACCTAGCCGGGGCTAACCGGGTGTAAACAGACCCTTGTCTGTTTACACAAGGCTGCCCATAGACTTGCATAGAGCATCCGATCGAGTCTGGCTGAAAAACTGACAGGCGGACCCGATCGGACCGCTCATATGTATAATTAACTGGTATATCATCCCCAATGACTTCTTAAACCTGAAAACTTTAATTTAAGCCCAAGTGCCCTTTATAAAATAGTCCAATAACACCAGGATCCAATGTTGGATTTCTTATAGTGTTTTTTGTCAAGCATCCCCTAGACCCAGAAAAAACTCCCATTTTTTCTGGAGACTGCAGCTAATGACTTTTACTCTCTCATTACAGTGCTGCAATCAGGAGGGAGTATGAGATTTGCTGATTGCAGGACTGTAGTGGTGACAAGGTGGGGGGCATGTCAGGAGTTTTCTGCTGGGGCTGCCAGAACTTTGAAAAATAAAAAGTAGGAAGGGATGGTGCTGCGATGGAAGCTTGAAGCTACACTTCACCCCAGCTCCTGATTCTCTATTTTCTGTTATACAAGCAATTGATTGAGGCTTTGACCACCCAATCATTCTCCATCACAATGGGGAAGCCGCAGCAAAAGAGAAAAAAGAGACCGATCTGACTCCACCAAAACGTCTGCAGCCATCTTGCATAAGTTTCTCTCCAGAATTGGGAATACACAGGGGGCCTCCAAGATGGTGCCACTTCAAAGAGGACATATTATGTGCTGCCTGCCACAAAAGCCTTTTAAACTTTTAAATCCTTCAGTTCTTTGCAGACCTGTTCCAGATAATGCTGCTTCAGCATATAGCCATGAAATGTTTACCGGATCTCTTGAACCAAAGCCAACTATTGCCACGGCTTTCCATTTCAGCTCCATGTCCACAAGAGAATGAAAACATGCACCCAGAAAGATCTCCTGGCACTGTTCCACCTACTAGCTGTTGATTCCATAACAATCTCAGACTGACTGTCACTATGTCACATCCTAGAGCCCAATCAAAAAAGAGACCTCTTACCACTGCAAATGATTAATAAACTCCAGATCTACCTGTTATCCATAGATGGAACCATCCAACCTGTCATCACAAACCAAGTGAGTAGGTGCCAAACTCCTACCACTCCTATTAGACACTAAGCATCTGATCCTCTCCTTACATAATTGGGCTGAATTTCTCCTAAACTACTTACTTCACCAGCATAGTTATCTGTCCCTACACAGCACCATCTTCCACATTGCATAAATCTTACCACCACATCCTTTCACTACCAGCTTGTATGGTCACCCTCAGCATCCCAGCAAACCACCACTGACCTGATTACTGACTAAGGCAGCAGGTAATCATTCCCAGAAATTTTGCAGCGATTCCCCTTATTGCAAACAAATCTCATAACAGGTTCTTCTGTGACTACCCACAGCACATCATCAATAACACCTCATTTACCAGACAACTATGTATCTTTACTTCGTTTGCTTGCTAACTATACACATAGCAGGCAGGCTGCTTTGGCTGGAGAGGGTTGCACGGATCATGATGGCACACCTCAAGTAGAGATGTTTAACTTTCTTTGCCCAACCACACCATTAGAGCAACTGCTGGCAGATGCAACCTCAGATGGTCATCATCTATTGCTGTCATAGGAAATCTGTATAATAATTTTAAATTATTTTTAAGGCTTGCTGCACTGTTATGTCAGAAGAGTGGCGCAGGTGTATCTTTTGGAGGCTCAAGGGTAGGGCAAGGATTTTTGTGTACACAGGTGAAGGTGCATTCCCCCCCCCCCCCTCCAGGTCATAGCAGAGCCACCTCCTCCAACACACACATACACACAGCATGGAGGGCAGTAAGCTCTTCTCTCCGTGTCACCCGCTCTGCGAGCATCCAGCGCTCTGCTGTCAGTGCTGAGATGCAGGGAAAGTGGTAGGAGTTTTGCACCACAGGACCTGCTCAAGGGGCAGCTGCTTTGGGCCCCACAACAATGACTGGGCCCTGGGCAGCTGCCCCTTTTGCCCTGCGTTAAAGACGCCCCTGCACTGGATATTGTCCACAGAGCAACCGGCGGACGGTTTCTCCAAAAGTGTTAATTGGAAACTCACAAAATAGCCACTCATACTCATAACTTATTGTTTGATCTGTATAGCACTCTCTCACATCTTAAAATAAACTAGGATAAATCGCAAGCCATGAATGTGACCCTATGCCAGAAAGGGACAAATACTCTCATAAACTGCTTAAATTATCTCAGCCCAAAAATGATCCATGACTGCAAATACTGGAAGCCACTAAGAAGAACCCATTCAAAAAGCAAACTATCCCTCATATTGTTTGAAAAACTAAACTTCATCAAGATGGTAATTATTTCCAGATCCTTACTCCTGCAAACATTACCATCCTCCTTTTTTTTCATCAATTTAAATCAATCAAGTTTATCTGGAACCACAAACTTCTTTAAATCAAATACAAGTTTCTTAGGTTGTTTGGGTGCCCCAAAAATTGGGGACATATACAGTATACCAGAGAGCAGGTTACATTCCTCCTTGAAGTTACTAATCACACCGAAAGCCCAACATTGCTTAAGGAATCTGAAGACCCCCAATGTGTGCCTGCGCCAAATTGAAAAATGCACATTGACAGAGCACTATACAGAGCACTATACAAATCCCCCAATATAACTGCTTTGCTAGTAAGCACAAGAAATAACTAACTATTATCTTAAAAACAAATATACTGTACATACATAAATGAACAATATAAAATTACTTATTAAACAAAAGATGCATGGTTTGCCGTTTTAAGCATGCAAAGGTACATTCAGCATTACAAGCAATTTAGGTCATAAATTGTGCATCAACTTTATGTGGTAATATTTGTATAACAAATGTGTACTAAAACCCAGAAAGATTGGAAGCACTAAAGTGTCATCATACATTACACAACACATATTGCAGAGTTTATTTCCACCTGGGGAACAATGCAATTTGGAAAATGCATATTTATGTAAAATTTAATCCATATGCATACACGTTAGGAAGACTTCTTGTAAATTACTACATAATGTGATAAAATAAATCATGTACAATGTTGATAATGATTGGAGATGGTTAAAGTCAGAACATATATCAACATAATTGTGTTTGATTTTTATCATGTTCTATGAGGTTAAGCTTGCCTATTAAATAGAATCCATCTCCATTATGTATTCATCAAGCAACTGCATAGAAGACAAAACAACAAAATATTAAAAATATATTTCATGATGGTGCATGCATGCATGCAAATGTAAGCAAAGCTGCCCCTTAACTATCGAAGGGCTATCTTAACCTAAGAGTAACCCATCTATTATCTAATTTGCCTATTGGGCTTCAAAACCTGCTTCACCCAAATTCAAACAAACACAGTAAGATGGGACCAAACTTTTCTAAGAAGCCTTGGAGTACACAAATGCTAAACAAGTTCTAGCAATCCCAACTGAAAACTTAGAAGTTGATCCAAATTATAATGACAAACTCTAAAAATGTCTCAATCAGCAAGCCAATACAGCTAAATCCTGATGTAAAAGTCACACTCTTAAAGCAGCTTTTGAACATGTTCTGAATCATTCTAGATGCAGCCAAAAAGAGCATCATTGAGGAGCTCACAAGATAGATTAGATTTTTTGAACCATATAATTGAAATCGAAGCTAGACAATATCACATTAATGGACACAAGAAGTGGACAACCTCAAAAAACAAATTTGAGTCCTCCACCATAAATTTGAAATGCCAATGAACCTGGAAATGGAATGTATGCACCAGCGGTAGGCCAGCTACAATTCTAGATGTCATTTAATAGTGAAAATCTTAATTAGGGAGCAAACCTTCAAAATACCCTTTGAGTAGCTAGAGGTGGACTAGAGGTGTCCACAGAACTGTCAAAATGCCAGCATGATATAATACCATTTAATATTGTGGCAAATCAGCCCCATTAGAGAAAAAAGAAAGACTTACACAAGCCATTAGACAGAAGTCAAGTTTAGCTTCTCAGGGTCAGTAGTACTAGTACAGTAGTACTTGCAGCACATCATGGTATATCTGTGTGGTAAAGGAACACCACTTTTTTATTCCCTTTATTGTCATAGCTGCCATAAAAGTTAGACAATCCCCTTTATTAAAAATGTTAGGCAGAATTAAAGGAAGAGGCAGAGGTTTGCATGCAGAGGTATTAGAGGGTGAGCAGGTTCTGCAGGACAAAGTGGTGGATGCTAAAAACATAAAATCAATGGTGCCACATTTCCAGATTTTAGACATTTATTAAGAATATTATATGGGACAATTAGGGCACACACAAATGTAAATTACTGTTTAAAAATCTATTTTATTCAAATTGTTAAAAAATGTATACCAATAAAACACAGTGAGGGGAATTTATCAAAACTGGAGCAGACAAAATCTGGAGCAGCATCTCTTTTTCATTTTTAAACCTTAACTGAACAAACTAAAGAGAGAAGCTGACTGGTTTCGCATAGGCAACTGCTCCAGATTTTGTCTGCTCCAGTTTTGATAAATTCCCCCAAGTAGGATTTTAATTACTTATTCCACCTCAGTCTTAGACCCAAAACTACATGTTTAATAATATCATAGTAAAATAGATGACAATAGCATTCTGCATATCTCGATATTGATAGCGCAAGCAATGAAAAGAGAGTTTGACATGTTTCATGAACAAGGTCCACTTCCTTAGGAACATGGTGGGCATCTGAATACTAGCATCAAAATCCAAAGTATAATAAAACCTATAAGCACATGTATCTGCCCACCAAGCCTCTTTTAACCGCAGGGGATGAGATTCTAAAGGAAAAGGATACTCATCCAATTTTCCCAATGAGTACTGCTCATTTGTTCAAAGAATGTATTATGTGTTATACAATTGTAGGATAGCTTCCAGGCATCTATATCCATAGGGAAATGGAAAGAAAATACTTTCCATATATGAATCACAAAAGGTGTTTTTGTTATGATTTCACAGTCTCATATTCTCATAAAAATCTTAATGGCTATCCTCCTTTTCTACTAGATTCTGTTCCTGTATATATATCTATCTATCTAGCTATATATATAGCTAGATAGATATTAATATTGTGACCTTAGCCAGCTGCTTAAATACTGTCAAGCCATTTGTGAATGTGGTCTTTGAAATAACCTTATTTCAAGGCAAACCCTATCTCTTTCTTTTTGCTTCCTATTCTAGTTCTTGCATACTGTCATGATGCTAGCCATGTTTTTTTGTATATTTTGGAAAAAAAATGGGGATATGAGAATGCAAGGGGGTTTGTGGGCTGTAGGATTGTGGTCTTGAGGTGTTTTTGTGGCTTTGACAT
The DNA here is from genome assembly GCF_000935625.1 of Nanorana parkeri. Taxonomy (NCBI): domain Eukaryota; kingdom Metazoa; phylum Chordata; class Amphibia; order Anura; family Dicroglossidae; genus Nanorana; species Nanorana parkeri. The sequence continues at coordinate 2,685,782 of NW_017306294.1, read as the reverse complement.
TTGTTTCCAGCCACAATGAGTAGAAATGCCTGTCTCCTGCCGGCAGGTGTAGACTGGGACCCCTGTTCTCTGTAAAAGTTGCTGCAAAGGTTTGACACACCTCCTCCTTAGTCAGAGCCAGAGCTCTACAATCAGTAGGGAGCATGAGCTTTGCCGATTGCAGAGTTATATGTCCGACTCAGAATGAAATATGGCATATTGCTGAAGAAAGACCAGCATTCAAAAAGCATTTAGATACCTTCCTTAGAGGCCATAACATACAGGGGTACAGGTACTCTTAAAAACTAGACCACACAGTGACTCGTGTGCACAAACACATGCACAATCACACACAGACACACAAATGTTGAATTTGATGGACCAGTGTCTTTATTCAACCTCAAATACTATGTAACTATCACGGCTGCTGCTGTAGTCTTAAAGGTTTCAATTGTTTTCATGTGTCTTCTGTTATAAAAGCATTCTGCAGCCACTAGTTTAATTAAAGCTTCCCATAATGAAAATTTGTGCACACAATCTATCACAGGCTGGGCAACACAACATGCATTGGAGCATGAAATTAACACGTTCTCTGCGTATTTGTTTTAATTACAATATGTGTGGCTCTTTTCTGAAAATCTGCCTAACTTTTTGTCCTCGTCAGATTCAGTGCAAAACTGTAACAACAAGTATATCAATCAGTAAACAGCTAACTTTATTCAGCAAACATTGCAAATGTGCTAAAGTCACAAAGCCCTCTTATAGCACTGTGAATTTTTTCTTTGAGTATTTATTGGAGTAACAATGTGTCTGGGGCCATTTACGTGAGTATGGAAGATTATTCATCCCGTGGCTGGAAAAAGCACATTGAACCATGCTAATGTAATTTTAGTCATGGTCTGTGTTAGAAGGTGAGCTGCATTTTTTATGTATGAAGCACAGCACTGGGGAGAATAACATGATTTGGAGTGGATGCACAGCTGCATCTATGTATTTTGGTGTTCACACATATGAATAGTGGGAATCACCGTTATTAGTTGCTGTGGGACTTTGTAGACATTTGTTCTAAGCCTTTATTTATACTTTATACATACAATCCCTGCAGTGGAAGAGGAGACAGGTTGGAGGGAGTGCTGTAACAGCCAACTGGCTAAAAGGTTCAGGTGAGTATAACTTTGTTATTTTTGCAGTTATTAGTTATTTTTAGCCCCAATGCAAATCGGGGCCTAGAGCAAATAGTTTAATACTATGCAAAGTAAAAGTGTGTGGAGGGGAGCTCGGACGAGTGGGAGCGGGAAAACACATTCAAAAAACATCCACTCCCCCTCAAGGGCGAGCCGTCTATCCATTTAATTTTAACGGGCAGACGGCAGACAGTAAAATTATTGTCTTTTCCAAATAATTGAATTCTATTTGCATGTAACCACAGGGGTGCTTTTTGTGTGAGTAAATAACACTACAATATTGAATTGTAGATTTTAATTAATGAAGGTAATGCAATATTTCTGAGTGTTCTATGTGCAAATGACTGACATTCTATTATTGCTTTCAAAATATTAAAATGGCTGTTAGGGGTCTTATTCTAATTGGGGTCTAGTGCAAATCATTTAATACTGGAAAGGTAAGCACAACTATGTGTTTTTCTGTTAATAAATTACATTTTAATGTTGATATCTAGATTTACAAAGGGTTGTGGGGGTCTTGTTCAAATGGGGCCTATTGTAAATAATGTAATTTTCGTGAGAATAATTTACACTCTAATGTTCATTTCTAGATTTTAAAATTGCTACTAGGGGAGGGATCCTGGTTAAAATGGGGCATAATACCAGTGATTTAAGATTTCACATGTAAACACAACAATGTTGGGGGCTTTTTTTCTGTGAATAAATCACATTCTAATGTACATTTTTTTATTTTAAAATGGCTGGTTGGGTCCTGACCACAAATGGGCCTAGTACAAGGGCACAGCAATATTGTGGGGGATTTTTTGTGAATACATTACACTCAAATGTTGATTTATTGAAGGGGAAATTCGTTGTGGGGCCTAGCACAGGCAATTCAAAAGTGTGCACATGTGCACTACTACAGTTTGGGTGCTTTTTTGTGGTGAAATAAATACTCTCTAATGCTGATATTTTGCTTACAAGCTGGTTGGTGTGTGCCCTGTTCAAAATGCAAACGTTTGAACATGCTTAAATACTGTGCAAATAGTCAAAACAATTGTTTGTAGTTTTTTGGTTGGTCTGTCCCTCAGTACCTGCATACTACTTAACCTGCTAATATAGTGTGATTGAGTCTGCATGATTCTGGTGCCTTTTATCTGAAATAATCCAGTATTATTTGGATATCATGATTAAACCCTGCCTGCTAGCTCCCACTGAAGCTACCACCTAGTAAACGTGCTTGAATACTGTGCATGATGTACAATATGTCTGGCTTTTTTCTGTGTTATAAAACAATGAATTCAATTTTTTTGAATAGAAATCTGCCTTTTACCTCCCAGCTGTGGCCTACTAAAGCAACTCACATAGTGGGCATGTACTTTTTCTTCTTTTGGTGAAATAATACCCTCTAATTTTTATTGCTTGATTAAAACCTTCATGGTTTCTCCCTGTGAAAGTGCATCCATACATAGTGTATATATACAGTGGAGTTTGTACAATATTTTATCCTGTTTTCTATGAAATAATGCAGTATAATGTTTATTTATATTTGTAATCTATTTTACTTTATCTCCATAACTTTATTTATTTTTTTAATAATTTCCTTGATACATTTTAGCTTTGTGTTGATTAGATCTCATCAGTCAGTTGTTGCTTACAGTCTATTCCAGAGCTGCATACATTCGCCCAGCACCTAACTGCATTCTTAAAAAACCACCCTAAAAAAACTTTAAAAAACTATGCAGCTAAAACACCACATACCTTCACCACAGAACAAGCTATGTTTAATAGCAAAATAGAAAGGAAGCTTGTCATGAATCATTGAAGCAGAGTTTATTTATGATTTAGACCAGCTAACCCGTGACATGCTAAGAAAGGACATTGAACCCACGCAGTTAATTGTTTTTAGAAGTCTTCTAAAATGCCTAAGAGGGAGAGTGCCCAGTGCTCCATACACTGGATATTTCCCCACCAGAAAAAGGTATTTACATTTTATATATTAAACTGGAGTCTAACTTGGATAAAAGTTGGATAAGTTAGGATAGAAAAAATAAACTCTCAATATCTGTGGGGATTTGCTTTATTCTAAAGCATGGTATACACTTACAGACTGTAGGTATGATATAACAAAGGTGACATTTACTAATTCTTTAGATTATCAAAAAGTATCATAAAATGTCAAATTGCATATTTAATTTCCTTATCAAATTTCGTGTATCGAATTTTCTGCCTTATATGTGCCTTATTTATTTATAATCCAAACTGTGCTTTGGCAGAAATTCCTCAATCTTCAAAGGACCCGAGAGACTAAATTCCACATAGTTTTACCAGTGGGGATGCTGTACAATTGTAGGTGGGATACCTCAGAGCATATGCAAAAGAGAAAACAAGAACAGCTTCCTCTCTTCATGCATACAATGAAAGGCATTGCATATATGTTTTTATTCTCTTTTGCATGTGTTCTGAGGTATCCTAACCTACAATTGAACAGCAGCCCCTCTGGTGAAATTATGTGGAACTTAGTCTCTTGGCTCCCTTGAAGATTGAAGATTGAGGAATTTCTGCCAAAGCGCTGAACAGTTTGGAATATATATGAAAGGCATATATAAGGCAGAAAATATGATACAAAATTTGATAAAGAAATCAAATATGCAAAATAATCAAATATGCACAGTGGGATATACAAGACATGTGCATATGTGCTGAGGGAATACCTGTATATTTAACAATTAAATATCATGTGAGGTGTTACCTTATGAGGTATATGTCAAATCTCCATGAACATATGTTTTATCATTTTTGTAATTAAACATATTCTATGTTGGGTGACTGAATGGAGTAAGGGAAAAAAGATGTTTCCACTGTCCTGAGGAATTGAATATGTGGGGATTTTGAATGTAATTATGGATCTGTCCAGGCATAGCCTGTTAATCGTAAATGGTCATGACAAGAAATAATAGGATCCACAGACATTTTGTAACCTAGACTATTTATCTTTAGAATAGGTGCCTGGGCTTAGCCTCCTGACACCTACGCATTTGAATTTTTCTCTCCAAACTTTGAATACAGTAGCGTCATTAAAGATCCGCATAGTAAGGGGTTAGATGTTCTAACAAAGAGCATTTGGAAATATTCAATCTCCAGAGAAGAATTTGATTAGATTAAGTACTGGGAGTCCACCAATCAGTGCCTCTCAGTGCTTTCTCATGAACTCAAGGTCTATATCAATCCAGACTTGGTTGCGACTAACAGATTATGTGGATTGGAGCAACAGTCACCACATTTATTCCCAGATAATTTTTGAACAAGTAATTCTGAATTGAGAAAGCTGGTTGGATGACCAGTGAAATGTGTTCAACAAAAATACAGCAAGTCCAGTTGCCTTGACTTATTTTTTTACACATATACCATGACCTGGATGAATGAGAACCTTCACAGATTTATTTACACACAATTTTATTATTACAACACAGTCTTAAAAGAAATTATGGCTATAAACTAGATATAAAAATGAATGTCCCGGCTTATACTATTGAAGATTTACTGTCCAGAACATACTCAATATTAAGCATAAGATAAATCTTTCTTTTGCAATTTCATTAACATCTGCACTTTTGTGTACTGTATCACAGAAAATATTGAGTAATCAATATCCAACAATATTATTTTCTCATCTGATAGCTCAAGGGAAGTACCGCATGAGTTCAAAGTGATTATTTAATTTTGCCTCACTTTTTATTTATGTTTAGCAGTAACAGTAGGTTGTTTCAAATAAAATATTAACTTAATATTTCTTAGTTTTCTTTGTTTTACCAACACCTAATTGTCAAGTTCTATTTTTTAAGATGAATAATTTAAGAGAAATATAACTGAATGCACAAGTTACTCTTTTTTATTATTATTGCTATTAGTACTAAAACATCTAATTATCAGGAACCAGAGCACCTGCTCGTGGTACTGTGGTGCTTAGATCTGAAGCATGCATTTCCAGTGTCCACCAGCAGATATCCCTCAGCAGTCCTCGGCAATTAGTCCCTGATGCTGGCTGCTGAAAGGGTATTTAGCCCCTCCTCAGGGCTCTCACTTTACCTCATCATTGTTCCTGTGTGCCCCATTTTCATGCCTGCTGTCCTGTAACCTGTTAACCTGATCCTGAACCTGAACCTGTATTTGAGCCTGAACCTAAACCTAATCCTGATTCTGATCCTGAGTCTGTTTCTGAACCTGATTCTGATCCTGATTCTTGTGACCCTCGGGATATGGTTTTTCCAGGTATCTCTTCCCTTCGCTGCCTGGCTCTGCTTACTTTATTTCCTGCTTGTTCTTTGATTTGTTGTTAGTTAGATATTCACACTGTTGGTTGTTTGTCACCTGAATTGTTGTTTTTTCACCTAATTCTGGGTTCAGTGTCTGTGGTGGTCACATTTGTCTGTGTGTGGTAGACATGTGGTCATATCTGATTTACAGGACACCTGCATGTGGTATTGTGACACTAATCTGTTTTGACTATTAGGTTTTCTTCTAATAATTTGTTTACATGTAGTAGAAGCCATAGTAGTAGCAGTTGTTTTTCATCTATGTGTGTTTAATTAAAGCAGAATTTCTGGATTTTTAAAAATTGTTAGATGGCAGATCTGTACAATGTATAGAACCTGATACAGCAAAAAATGACATTTAAAAAGAAAAAAAAAATTACATTTCAATTAGCGGTAATTGGTTTTCCTTTAATCTTTTAAACAACGACTTGGGGAGGTAGCTTGTCCTTTTTGACCTTTGCGACATGATGCTTTTTAGAATTGACTGGTATAATCGACTGCTATAATAGACCAGTATGACTGATGACTATAGTACAGAACGCTGTATAGATCTCTGATATAGAACTCTGGTATATAACTCCGATATAGAACTCTGCTATAGAACGCTGTATAGAACTCTGATAGAGAACTCTGATAGAGAACGCTGATAGAGAACGCTGATAGAGAACGCTGATAGAGAACGCTGATAGAGAACGCTGATAGAGAACGCTGATGTAGAACTCTGATAGAGAACGCTGATCTAGAACTGTGATATAGAACTATAGATATAGATTAGGAGACAGACCCGTTCTTGGTTCTACAAAAGCGTCCTGAAATTAGTAGGCACCTTATTACGGACATGTCCACTGGGTTTATATCTCATCCAGCAGATATGAATGAACTATAAATTCATGAATTGCGAGCTATATGTGGAATCCCATTTAAATCTGCTGGATAAAGTGCAAAGCAGATTTCAGGACGCTTTTGTAGAACCAAGAACGGGTCTGTCTCCTAATACACATGGGAGGGGGTTCCACCATAAATAACCACGTACACAAATTAATGTCAAGCTAGATTTCAGACAAAAACACTATTTTTTCAGTGAGTTGGTTTGTACATAATACATCTTTAGACACAACATGGATCAAAAGCGGGCTAGTATACAGATAGACTTCTCTCATATAATCAAATGGGTCTTAAACTATCCGTAATCATTTGGATGCTTACATGTTGGCAGCGCCGGTTATGTGTGTGTGTACCTGTGAGTTAATATTTCTAGGTATTTGGCCAGTATTCACGCTATCTCGGCTCTTCTCATATATATATATATATATATCGCCATCCATATTAGTCACAGCTACATTAATTCATCCACCTTTTTATACATCCCACATGAATGTATAATATTTTTATAGAATGTGTTTTAAATGTACAATATTATATGTAATGTCTGTACCCGGAGATGTCTATCGCAGGACAATTTTGTCCTGCATAATTACCTTCTCGTATGATTTTATTCTTTGTATGTTATAACTAATGAGTTCTTCAACTAATGAACTTTTTAATTAATGAGTTTCAATTTATAATACTAATATGTTATATGTTTGTAAGAGGAGACCCCTATTGCAGGACAATTTCACCGTGTATAATCATCCTCTTTCCAAATCCATTCTGTGAGAAATTATTCTCTACACAATGTTCAGGTGGAGAAGGCGTAACCCCCACGGGAAAAAAGGGGCGGATTATTGGTCTGTATAGCACTTAAATTTGGATAGGAGTCAAAGACAGGATTCCCTTTTGATAAAGTCAAATATACGAAACGAGTCAAGGGAGAGACCTGTTTTTGCCTCCTACAGCTTAGAACTCTTTGGTTATATGTGATTTTATATCTACGATCTCGTCAGTGTTTTCTTTGTGTGTCGTGAAAAAATAAAAAAAATTTACTGCACTTAGGCGCTCTCCCCTTTTCCCTACATCTTTTTCCTTTGAGACATCATAAGGGATAACGCCGATGATACGGCGTGGTGTGATCTGACTGAATAGGAAGGGGAAAGTTGCGCACGGCTGGCCCATCTATGTGGGACTGAAGAGGCGGCCGATCACTAGGAAAATAAGAGATCACTGTTAGAATATAATCGTTGCTCGGTATGAATATAGACTGAACAGTTTTTTGGACATATTGATGCCTTCAAAGAAAGTAAAGTAAATCCATCTTTTTCTCTTCCCAAAACAACATCTGTTGCGGTTTTTTTGGACATATATATTGTAGCAGTAGAGATACTGCTATTGTGTCATCTCAGCAAAGCCACTTTCCTATGCACTTGATAATTGTTATGCCAATTATATGTTCAACACTAGTTTAAGATTTGTAGCATTATGCATTAATTAGAGTGGATGCACGGATTTGTACAAGTTGTATCCATACACGTACATCAACAGAAGTTTTTGCGGTTAGGATACAGATTGCAAGATTTATATATATTTTGATTCTTTTTATTTTTACATGCTTACAGTTTCATATTTTTAGGTGTTGTCGCACAGAGAAATGTATCCACTTGATTTCACTTACAGTATGTTTACCTGATGAGGTGAATTTCACTAATTAATTTTGAGTGTTTATTTGTTCACATCGAGACTGAGCGCAACAAATTAGCATCACTACACACGATTACCAAATCACAGATTGTTGCAGCTAGTCTATTGTCCAGATCACAATTATACTCTTAGCGCAGCTTTTTGCCATTCAATCTGTTTTTTATTGTTCCTGTGGAAATTTAAAAAGAAACAAAATAAATATTTAACGTTACTTTTCTGCAACAAATGTTCTTTTGTAATTATGATTTAAATCATCCGAAATTAACGAAAATTCGGATTCAAATCCCCGAAAAAACAAAATAATACAAAATAAATAAAATATATTTTGCCAAAGCGTTCTGTGTTACTGTTATATTAACAGACAGCTAGGTAATATATGAAATGGCAGGTTTGGCACCCTGGGAACTCACCTTCTAAAGAATAAACACACTGAGCAATGCAATGGTCCTTAGAGGAATTAGAAAAGAACTACAAAAAATATTAGGAAGACAACCAATGTGTTTTGCTACACCTGTATATTTTGGATGGTAAAAATAGACAATTATCTATATAATATATATGTACGGTAATTCAGGAGGCAGCAAATTAATGTATGAAGTTGGAGCAATAAAATCATGGGAACTCATTGTATAAAGAATAAACCCAATGTTAAATGCAGTAGGCCCTGTTGCTAATGGAAAACAATGGATGCAAAATGTGAGGAAACCACTAAATGATTCTGCCATACACTAGATTTTGTTTAAACTTAAAAAACATATGTACTTTAAAGTCGAAGTAAACCCTAACTGAATGACAATTAGTTTGTTAATGTGCCGTGTATCACATACAATTACCGTCTGTTACTTACATAAATTTTTGCTGGATTTCAACACTGCTGATCTCCCACAGCCTATTTGCAGCCAAACCTACATCCTCCAGTGTGTTCTCCGATAATTGTGTAACGTGTATCCACTTGTAGTCTTCATTGGAAGCTCATGTGACAAAGTGATAACACAGAAGCAGAAGTGGTAAACAGGAAGGCTGCAGATTTAAAGAGACACTAAACTCAGGAGTTAAATCTTAAAAATGCATTAACCACTTCCAGCAGGCTCACGTAAATGTACATCCTCCGCTGGAAGTGGTTATACCAAGAACACGGCTGTAGCCATGTTCTTGGTACCGTTTTAAACAGCCAGCCAGCGATTTCTGTCTAAATACAAGCAATCTGGCATCTATACTGGCGCCAGAACGCTTGTACGATGCGACGCCGTGTGCCCCCCCCTCCATTGCCGCCGGGATCCTGGAACTGGGAGGTTCCATGGTGATTCAGAAGGGAAGAAAGCTTCAGTCCTGGGTCCAGGGTTTAGCACTGACCAGCACCCGATGATTGCACAGGTGTGCACAGCCCTTAAGGAAAGTGTGCTATCTAGGGGAATTAGCTCCTGCTGTCCTGCTGGGAAATAGGAATAGATGGTGTTCAGGAGTAAGGAGGACTCCCCCAGACGTCAGAGAGGAGTCAGGTGAGCTCCTGCTGGTAAATAAGAACAGACGGATTTCAGAAGTCAGGAGGACTCCTCTAGAAGTCAAAGGGGAGTCAGATGGTGTGTGTGCTGGAGGCACACGAAGAAAGCCAAGGAGGCTGGGAGAACTGGTAAGGCTGGGAGAGTGCCAAGAGCTTGAGGGGCCTTCAGTACAAGTGTGGGACAGCATTAGGGTCAGAATTATTAATGTTACAAGTGGAAGGGGGGAGGCTATACTCATGTTGTGTTGCAAGCAGTGCATGGATGCTATACTAAACAACCCCTGTGAGGGTGTCCGATGTGGATGTGTTAACTTTTGTTTAAATAAATGTGGGCTACCAGGCCCTTACAAAAGAAGATATTGCAAGTGGAACGTATCCTTAAAGTGCTCACCATATGTGCTAATATCCCCAAACATCCCGATACTGTATATATCTGCATTGTCTTCACTCTTCACTTTACCCCTTTTTTGCAATCTATACTATTTTGATGTTATGTATCACCATTGTAACCAACTCTGATAAAAAGAGATTGAACAAAAAACTTTTCTTATATGATTTATACAACTTATCACATATTTAGTGGTTTAATATGTCAAATGAAACAAAACAAAAAACACAGTTAATAAAATAACATAAAAATGACATAGGGGTCTATTCACTAAGCTACGAGTGACAAACCGACTCGAAGCGAAGTGAGCCGAACGCGGTTCGGCTATTCACTTCAGGCTGGTACGGCTGATCACTTCAGGCTGGTACGGCTGATTATATCGGCTGAAATCAGCCGTACATCAGGTGGCTTCGGCTGGCTTCGGGTCGGCCAAACATGCTCAGCATGTTCAGGCCGACCCGAAGTGCAGAAGGAGTTCGATTCAGCTGATCCAACACCTGGATCGGCTAAGCCGAACCTCCGGCAGGCTACTCGCTGCTGTTCGGCCTATTCTCATAGATGCCGAACAGCAGTGAGTGAATAGCCAAGCGGCATTCGGTTCAGCTGTTCTGCTTGGTACCCCTGTGGTACCGAGCAGAATAGAAAAACAGTTAAAAAAGTAGTAAAAAACAAAATAGAGAATGATTGGGCGGAGCTAGCTGTCACTAGTCGGGGCTGTCACTAGTCGGGGCGATACCATGTTGGGTTAACAGACAGTGTGGCCTCTCGTTTGTTGTTAAAGCGTGATGAAAACGTGTGTTTGTGAAAACGTGTGTATCCCTTGTCTTATTTATTGTAATAAATGATTTTACACACAGAGGTGGCGCTCTGTTCCCTTTTGTTTTTTATGTTCGTGGTGGAAGCCCCAGAGCCTTGGATGAGCAGCCCCTCAAGTCTGAGTGAAAAACTGTGATAAACTGTTGAAAACAAGTGGATTGTTCAGCTGGCAGCCATTAGCGCCCAAGAGTTAAAGAAAACGTTTTATCTCATAAAATGTGTACATATAGAATGCAAAGCTGGATTCCTATTGGCTATTTCACTTTGCAATAGTAAATAGCAAACTAGCTGTTGCACCTGCCCTCTGTTGCTGTCAATCACTGATTGACAGCAGCAGTGGGCGGGTGCAATAGCTAGTCTGCTATTGGCTATTGCAAATTGCAATAGCCAATAGGAATCTAGCTATGCATTCCTATGGTGATTTTTATTTTATTCTGACGGCAGCCAGCTCAGTCGAGCCGAAGCAAATGCCTTCGGCTCGACTGAGCTGCTCGTCCGACTTTAGGAGCTGTACGGGCTATAGTGAATAGCCCGTACAGCAGCCCTTCAGTCCTGGGGCCAAAGCTAGCTGAAGGATCAGCCGAAACTATGGCTAGATCCTTTGGCAGCTTAGTGAATAGACACCATAGTGTTTTTCCATTTCTGACAAATTACGTATGGCCATATATAAAAAAGACTGTGATTTTACCCTACCTTACAAGTTTATATAGCAAATCCAGCTTGGCATAAATAGCAAATCTTTGATTTTTAACAATGCATCTGGCAGCAAAAGGTTTAGAGCACTAATGAAAAAGGTGTTGAAGATATAATCACTAATATATTAATGTACAGTAATTATAATGTAATTGGGTGCCATATTTATAAAGCAATGTGAATACTTATATCAGGGCCCACTAGAAACAACCACAGCAAGCTGTAATTCTGTTTCTTTAAATATGAAAGCATTCAGATCACAACAATGCTTAAGCAAGCTTTTTTTGTACAATTTTTAAATGCCTCTCTTATCCGCGACAAGTTCACTGGTCAGTGAAATTAGAAAGCTCAAGTATACTAGTAAGTAAAATAACATAAGATTGCCAGATGGCAATAAGGAAACAGTATCTTCTTGCAACTTGGTTAAATCCTGAGTGTGCTACAGAGAAAGAAAAAAGTGTCAATTGTTATGTCACACTTTAACTTATAGTTTTAATCGGGACATGCTTTGTAAATAGCAAACATTTGTTGACCATGTAGTATGACAAAAGCAACCATCTTTTGGTGTACATTTCTTTAGTTTATTAGCTTGAATGTAGATATAAACCATCTAATTTGCACCCTTTTGGTCTGTTAAATATACCATTAAGAGTATTTTATTATATCCAGTTGCAGGAACTACCGCCGTGGCGGCCCACGCGGCCGCTATGTTGTCCAGGGCAGGGGGGGGGTCTGGTCAGCAGCAGAAAGAAAGGATCCCCAATTTCGGCCCGCCAGCCGGTACCATTCAGCCCGCAGCTACACGGTCTGCATTTCTGTTAGATGCAGACCACATAGCTGCTCCTTTTGTCCAAAGCTCTGACAGCTCTGGCCAAAAGGAAGGATTAGTGAGGTCTGCAGCAGACCTTACTAATCAACCACTAGATCACCAGGGATTGTGCAGGTGATGAGGTTTTTTTATCTTATCTGCGGGGAGGGGGAAGTGAGTGGGGGTGTATTCTGTGTGCGTGTTTTATTTTATCTGTGGGGGTGTATTATTCTGTGTGTGTGTGTGTATGTATTTCTCTATGTGTGTGCGTATATTAGGCCCCATTCACATCTGTAAGTTTAGGTGCGATTAGGAATTCCTGCAGCAGGAATCCTTAATCTGGCATTTACAAGCGGCAACTGTCACTTGTTCAAGTTAATGATCAGGTGACAGCCACTGCATGTCAAATAGAGTTGATTATTTTCTGTGTTCTTTGCCTGTGTTATACAATTATCAGTTATCATTGGCTCCATTTCTCTCTCTGGACTTCAGAACACAGCCTCACTAAGTTATAAACATGGGGAAGAGGGAGGTGTTCAGAAAAGAATCCAGCTGCACTCCGTATCTCATTTGCTGATATTTTATTATAGTGCTGATATTTTATTATAGTAAGTACAGATCACATAGCAGCATTTAGTCCCGCCTCAGGTCCGCCCATTCTGACGAGTTTCACCCAACCCGGTCTTAGTCGTAGAGATGAGAGTGGACCTGGGGTAGGCTGCACATTTACCAACAGGTTCAGGTTACAGACTGTTACAGGGTAGAACTCCATTAACCCCATAATTAAACAAAATAAGCATTGGACCTTTACAAAAGTGAAGTGACATACATGGCATGTGGATTGTATGTCCTGTAAATCACTTCTCTGTTCTAAAGGTTGGATCCTCATTTTGTTTAATTATAGGGTTGATGGAGCTCTACTCTGTAATAGTCTAATGAAGTGCACCTGAACCTGTTGGTATATGTGCAGCCTACCCCAGGTCCACCCCATCTCTAGGACATACCCGGGTGTGGTAAAGCGAGTCAGAGTTGGCTTTTCATGTATATGCAAATGTATGCAGTAAAAACCTGTGTAGTTGAAACAGTTTAGGTTTTTTTTTGCTGACTAGCTGGAATGTGTACTGTCCTAGAGTGACAACGCTGCTCCTCAATAAATTCAGTATGGTGAGTGGGTGTTGTCATCCTAGACAGGATAGTGTGTTATTGGCAGGATCACTACGAGAAAATAAAAGGAAAAAAAAAAGCACAAAGATGAAAAATAATACAGCCACCACATCTAAGGACTGGAAAGCTGTAATGTATTAAATTTTTCCTCTTAGGTTTAGATGCAAAATCACAACCATAATTAAAAGTAGACATGTGCGATTCGTTTCGTTATCGGATATTCCGAAACGAAACGGCGCACAAGTCTAATTAAAAGTTTTTAAATACCACATACACCCTCCTTTAGGATTCTCTCTACCTTAACAGAAGTTTCACATCAAGCTGAATGGTACATAGCAAGTAGTGCATACAAAATTAATTAAACTATAGGGTAAATGTTTAGACAGTGCACAGTGGAGTTTTGACTAAACTCTGATTGGTTTGTATTAAGATCTGTCACAATAATAACTAGTAGTAATAGTAATAACTGCTCACCCTGTACACTTGCCTGTTGGCTTCATGAAAAGAAATGTGCTGGCAGGTAGACCATTCCTGTTCATGAATGCTTTACTCTAATATGCTGTACTACATCTCCTTCCACTTCTCACACTCCTCAGTATGGCAAGGCAGCCTAGACATTTCAGAAGAAAAGGTCAGCAAATGCAGCCTCTTTGCAGTTCTCATGACACGTTTTTTTTTAACAGTTTGATTGCTAAGAGGAAACGGAAATCACCTTTAAAGTGAGTTATGTTAGAAAATATATAGCTACACATAGGCTAAACTGTGTGGAACATACTGCAAAATATAGGCCTTCTTGATCAGATTACTTTTTACTAAAAGCGTTTTAACCTACTTTTCCCGTAGAAACACAAGCAAAACAAGTAGTATGAGTGCATGGTTAGTAAAATAGGGCATATGCAGTCACAATGCCTAGGGCAATAGCATCTCAAAATATGCACATAACAATCAGACTGTTGTATTAAATTTATAGTATCCTCAAGAATTAACCTTTGTTTGTTTTAGAATAAGTTAGACAATAAAATAAAAAATCTGATTGCTAGAAGGTATGTTGCCTTTGCACTGATCATTAGTATGCTTTTGTTACTTTTAAAATTGCTCTACAGGAGCATACAAATGATTTCTGACTTACATATTTAACACAAGATAATATTGGCAAAATGCTGACGGGGAAGTGATTCTACAAAAGGACATTTAGTTTAAAAGATGTCCTTAATTATGCATGGTGAATAAATATAATAATACTTTACTCAGTCATATTATATTCATCATTTAGCTGCTAAAAGTGTAAATAATTTGCGGTGTATATGCGATTTCATAATTAATATGTCTCTTAAATGTTTCATTGCATGTAAACTTTTCTTTGAATGTTTATTCTTAAAAAAATTATGTTGCACAAGCAGATCATCCTTTTTGGTTAAATATTGTCGGTGTTTATACCATCCAAAAGACTCCCACTCACTGACTGCCTTAGACAATCTGTGTTCCAGCTCTGGCCAGTATGGGTCCCAGGAATATATGCCACTGTACATTAGTATTAGACACAAGTAAACACACATAGGGGTCTATTCACTTAGCTGCCATAGGCAGCCGAGTGAATGACCGACCTAAAGCGAAGTGAGCCGAACGCTGTTAGGCTATTCACTTCAGGCTGGTACGGCTGATTTCAGCCGCATATCGGCTGAAATCAGCCATACATCAAGTGGCTTCGAGTAGCTTCGGGTCGGCCGAATATGCTCAGCATGTTCAGCCGACCCGAAGTGCATAAGGAGTTCAACTCAGCCGATCCAATGTCCTGGGGCCGAAGCTAGCCAAAGGATCGGCCGAAGCTACAGCTAGATCCTTTGGCTGCTTCGTGAATAGACCCCACGGCCTCGGAGCAGCAGGGAGTAGAGGGGCGGCAGGGGTGTGGAATTCCAATCGGCCGTTGCCCGGGAAATTCAGTTCCGGCTGCTGGGTGGGTAGTTTTTTTCTACATTTAGCCCTGCTTCAGGCAAGCAGGACTAAATGTAGAGTGGGGGAAATTGGCGCTCATTTAGTTCAAGTGATCCTGGCGATGCCGAGATCACTTGTAATTTGACTGCTCATCCACCCTCCCCCTCCATGGTCTGCCCCTACCTCCAGCTGCCTCTCTCCGCTGGTCGTCCCTCCCTGCCATGGTTTTTGGGGTCTCCCACTCTTCTGGGGAGACCCGGGACCATGGCAAGGTAGTTCAGGAAGGAAAGTGGGGAGCAGAGCGGAGAACTGCCCCATGTGAGCACATGTGTATAGGAGGGTCTTTAAATGAGTTATGTTACTTCTAATGCTTACTAGGGTTTACTACCTCCACTAATGCAGGGAGTGAGAAGCAATTGTATTCTCTATTCATATGCATTTATATAAGCTGTAAGATAATTTGCAGGTATTACTACTGGTGAAATTTGAATGACCATTTTTCTAGAAGATAATATAATATAGAACCATTTTTTTTTTCAGAGAAAACCTCTTTGACAGTTATAATATATAAGCTTAATACCCTTATGGTTGTCCTACTGTGATAATATAATTATAGGTCAAGCCTGGTGAGATGAGCCCTTTATCTCATGGTTACTCCTACAATGAGATCTTTCTGGCATAATTCTGTTTCTAACCACTTGGTAGTTTTGAGGTCTCAACTATTAAATACTCTAGCTCAGGGGTGCCCACAAGGTCGATCGCGATCACTGGTAGATCGCACTGTCCTCTCCTCCCGCCACTTCTCTGGATCCCCGCTGCTCTCCCCAGCAGGGATCCGAGAAGAAGTGAAGGAACCGGCGGCGGGGGAGGGCGGTGGACGGAGCCGCTGTCACAGAACAAATGTAGAGCGGTGAAGAGAGAGAGAGAGACGCTCGGCCAGGATCTGACAGCCGGCGCCTCTCTCTCCCCTCACTGCTCGTCCGTTCTGTCACAGCGGCTCCGACCCCCCCCGCGGCTGAAGTGCTCTTTCACTTGTCGGATCCCCCGCTGCCTCTGCCTGGGAGAGCAGGGGGGATGCAGAGAAGAAGCTGAGCCCCCTTGTGCGTGGACGAGCGGCGGCAGAGGATCGGTACATGTCACTAGTATGTACCAATCCTCTGTGCAGGACAAACACTGGAACTAGTACTATGTGCCCCCAGTCCCCAGACATCACGTCCCGTTCATTCATGAGTTTCTCAATGGTGAGAAGCACTCTGTACAGAGGCTCCTCCCCATTCAGAAACTGCTTGATAGTAAAATATGTTCTGAATGAATGGGAAGCCTCCTTGCTTCCCATTCATTTAGAATAGAGGCTGCAGAAAAAGAGATTGAGGACTTTGTGTCCTCAATTTCTTTTTTTTTCTTGCCTCAGGCGCAAAAGGAGCTGGCTACGGCTATGCTCCCGTGGTGCTCGTGCGGCTGCCGGCTGAATGTGTCAGACGCTGCAGATGGAAAGGTGCAGGACACCCCATGTGCAACGTCGGCCACACGAGCACCACGGGAGGACAGGACGCCGGGACCTGTAGGGCGCACTGGAATGTAAGCCGGCCGACTCCCTGCGTTCAGGTGCGGGAGGGGGTGTGGAGCTGTATTGAAGTCAATGGCATCGCCCAATTGCGATCGCCCGCACTCGGAACGCAGGCACATTAGTGCCTGCATTCCGGTCCAGTGCAATCTGCAAAAATAGTGCTCGCAGAATTTTTGCGGATCGCACTGGACTGGAACACAGGCACTAATGCAGGCGATGGCACTGTGGGCGAGGGGCCTGCCTGCGGAGCCTGGCTGCGGTGCCATTGACTTCAATGCACCGCCACGCCCCCTCCCGCCCCTGAATGCAGGTGTTTTTTCGTTGGTAGATCTCAATGAGCTCGTCATTTGAAAAGTAGATCTCCAGGCGAAAAATAGTGGGTGCCCCTGCTCTAGCTGCTCATGTCGTCTTTTCTACAATATAAATATATATCTCACCAATAGGCATCCCAAGAGAAAAAAGAAACTGTCAGGTTGTCAGTCAAATACAAAAGACAAAAATGAATGCTGCTCTGGATTCATTATTAAATATTGTAAGGTATTTTTTTTTATTGTAAGTAGTATAAGCTTCTGAATTTGACTTGGTTGCAGTCTCTGGCAATCCCGGTACAGTCAGGCTCAGACTGGAAGTGGGAGAAGCAACACAAGGAGCCAATCAGTTGTGTTGCAGTGCTCAGTGCTATGCAGGGACATTCTGATAGGTAGAAAGAGCAGACTGACAAACTGTCTGCTGCTTTCACTGTCCAGTCTCAGGCTGGCAGAAAGACAATACCTGTTGGGGCATGTTCACACCAAATCCGGACCAGATCTGGATGAGTTTCTGCATATGCAGTACAGAGCGTTTTGATGCGTTTTTGACACAATCCAGTCTGTTTGGGTTTTTTTGTGCCTAAAATGGGTTTTCAGGTGTAGTCCATTGCATTCCAGGGTGTTTGTATGTGTTTTGGTGTGTTTCAGATCAGAAAACATAGTGCATGCTGCAGTTTATCCACATGCACTGGAAGTGAATGCTGTGGTGTGAACATGGGCCCAAAATACCATTGGAATACATTGGATGCATTTTTGATGCCCCGAGGCGACCACAAAGTACTCAAGTTTTGGCAGAGTCAACAGGAGTCTGCCAGAATTTGATCAGTATATGGCCAGCTTTAGTTTGATTAAATGGCACAGCAAGAGCTATAGCAGCCCACCTAAGTTTACCCACTTACAAAGTAATGAAAGGTCTATAATTTTTTATCGTAGGTGTATTTTGAATGATAGAGACAGAATATCAATCAAAAATTCAGAAATAACACACGATACAAATGTTATAAATTGAGCTGCAGTTCAGTGAGTAAAATAAGTATTTGATCCCCAAGCAAAACATGGCTTAGTACTTGGTGGAGAAACCCTTGTTGGTAAGCACAGAGGAAAGACGTTTCTTCTATTTGGTTACCAGGTTTGCTTACACATTTGGTTACACATCTCAGGAGGGATTTTGGTCCACTCTTCTTTATAGATCTTCTCTAAATCCTTAAGGTTTCTTGGCTGTCGCTTGGCAACTCGAAGTTTCAGCTCCCTTTTAAAATTTTCTATAGGATTTCTTTTGAAACTAAAAATGTTTCTATAGGATTAAAGTCTGGAGACTGGCTAGGCCACTCCATGACCTTAATGTGCTTCTTCTTGAGCCACTGCTTTGTTGCCTTTGCGGTATGTTTTGGGTCATTGTCATGCTGAAATACCCATCAATGACCCATCTTCATTGTACTGGCTGAGGGAAGGAAGTTCTCATCCAAGATTTTACAATGCATTGCCCTATCCATTGGCCCCTCAATGCGGCAAAGTCGGCCTGTACCTTTAGCACAGAAACAGCCCCAAAGCATAATGTTTCCACCTCTGTGCCTGACTGTAGGGAGGGTGTTCTTAGGGTTGTAGTCAGCATTTTTCTCCCTCCAAACACGGCGAGTCGAGTTAATGCCAAAGAGCTAAATTTTGGTCTCATCTGACCGCAGCACTTTCTCCCAATCCTTCTCTGAATCATTTAGATGTTCATTGGCAAACTTCAGACGGGCCTGTACATGTGCCTTCTTGAAGAGGGGGACCTTGCGGGCGCTGCAGGATCTCAATCCATGGTGGTGTATTGTGTTACCAATGGTTTGTTTGGTGACTGTGGTCCCAACTGCCTTGAGATCATTCACAAGCTCCTACCGTGTAGTTCTGGCCTCATCTCTCACTTTTCTCATAATCATCCTTTTCCCATGAGGCGAAATCTTGCATGGAGCTCCAGACCGAGGGGGATTGATGGTTATTTTGTATTCCTTCCATTTGCAAATAATCTCTCCAACAGTTGTTTTCTTCCCACCAAGCCTCTTGCTAATAGCCTTAGGCCTCATTCACACTGCCGTGCATATGCGCATATTGTCCCATATGCAGCATATGCAAATAAATGGCTCCCTACACATAGCTGCGTATGGAGCTGTATATTTGCATAGCGTAAGAATGCGCAAAAACAGAATGGAACAGAGATGCGTTCGGGCAGCGTATTCCATGCGCATATGCGCATATACGCGTGTTTGTGGCCGTACAGTTCCTTAAAATTTCTATTACGAATGATGCATTCTGGGATTACATATAGTACTCGCATATACGCACATACACGCGCATATACGCATATATATGCAATATACAATTTTTCTCTTGCGTTGTGTGTGAATGAGGCCTTATAGCCCATTACAGATTTGTGCAGGTCTACAATACACCTATGATAAAAAAAAATTATAGACTTTTCATTTCTGTGTAAGTGGGCAAACTTACAAAATCTGCAGGGGATCACATCATTATTTTCCTCACTGTATATCCTCAGCACTGTTCTCTAGTAGTGTACTGACTATGCTGATAGTTCTCCTGCTACCTGTCCTCTTTGAGGTATGCTTTATGGTAGCATTATCACAGTTTAAACTGTCATGTGCTAGAGAATAATCAGTGTGAGACCCCATTAAAGTTTTGCTATGGGGCCTCATTATCTGTATTTTCCCCTTTGTTTTCATTTATAATAAATACATGTTTCAAAAATGTGACTTTCTTAATGCCAGCAAGTAAATATAATTAACATTATGTTAAAGAAGAACCCCAGGATTTTGTTTTTTAATCTGCTGAGTTACAACATGGTGCATATCGCCTCCTGGAAGTCTGAATGTTTTTTTTACAATTTACCGTTTCATTGAAGCCGAGAAATATAGTTTTCACTATACCTTTGCCACTCTGAAAGGAGACTATGGACTCTCCTACACATAAGCTGTCCTACTATTGGCCTACCTCTCCTCTCATCCAAACACAGTCTCAGCCGAGCCGATGCATATACGTTCGGCTCGCCCGAGCCGCTCGGCCATGATCGGGAGCTGTGCGGGCTATTGTGAATAGCCCGTACAGCACCCCTTCGGTTCTACTGAACCGAAGGGGTCCTGGGGCCGAAGCTAGTCGAAGGATCGGCCGAAGCTACGGCCAGATCCTTCGGCAGCTTCGTGAATAGACCCCTTAGTATTATGTGGACCAATATAATACAAAGCATTCTGTATATGGACAGGGGAGCAGGGGGCACACAGGTGGGCTTGTGTGTTAGAGAGCAGCAAGCTTCCAGTTGGAGCACCACAATTATAGCAAAAGCTTTACTTCCCAGCTAATGAGATTTTAAAGAACACACAGTGATGCAGGAGGTGTCATTACATTTAACTATTTGTAACCCAGCAGATGTTAAGGTTTTGTTCCTGGAGTTCTTCTTTAATGATGTGTGAAGATTTGAAATGTAGCCCAGCTCTAACAGTTGAGCATGTTGTGTTTCAGTGAATACATGAAATTACACATTAGTAGTGGCATCCCTTTCCTACGCTAGGCTGAACTGTAATTACCACCCAGTCTGAATCCATTTCATGTGCCTAAAGAATTACTATATTTCCTACTGAAAGCTTTTATAAAACGGCACAGGCTTACCACCTTATACGTTATCTTGCTGTTTATTCTTATAAACAGAATATAATCCGTCCTCTAATCCACACTAAATCCAGTTGTTGATGGGTGGTGAATCTCACTTTGGGGACCTTTCATTATCCTTCATGACCCTAGGATTTCCTGGCTTCAGAAACTGATAGAAACCCTTATATTATAAACTCATAGAGTTCCAGTATTATCTTCCATAGTCTCTGAGTACAAACATCTGGAAATATGTAAGTGAAAATGAACAACGACAGCATTAAAGATCCTGTACATTTTAACGTAATTGCATATGGCATTTTTTCTGAATCTGGAGATGAGTAAGAGATAACAGGAACGTGTGTGTGTGTGTGTGTGAGTGAGTATGTATCAGAGATAGATATAGTATATTTGTGTTATAGATATTTTTTCAAACAGTAATAACAATAGTATTTTTAAAATGTATTTTCTTCAAGCGGAAGGCATACAAGTTTAGCAGTCAAAACTGTGATTCTTGAAATACTGTGTGCCTACTTCAACAACAAAATGTAAAATAACTGGTCAATGAGAATGCATTTCATTTTTTAGAGAGGATAATAAATTTAGCTGAAGTATGCATTCATCTGAATTTCTTTTTTTAAACCAACAAGGTCTTCCTGAAATCTTCTCACGGTGCTGTTCGGGATTTCCAGTTATAGTAAATGACAACATAGAAAGAAGATCACCAGAATAATGCCTTTTTCTATTAGGATTTAAATTCATTTTAATCTCTTTACTTAAACTTGGAAACAAAATTAATTATTACAGATGGATGTTACTTTGAACAGTAGCTAGCTGCCTCTGGTTTATAAATGGCATCTTGGGGGACTGCAGGTGACCCTGATAACCTGTCCTTGCAGCTCATGAAATGAATAAAGACATGATTAAAACACATTTTTTTATAGTTGTTCATTCACTCTTTCACTGACCAGTTTCAGTGAGGGTTGAGAGAGAATGTAGCAAAAAATGACTAGTCGGCAGTGGTATTCCTGCTCTACCATATGATCACTTATAGTCACAGATTGTTATGGGGTAATTTTGTAATTGATGGCATGTTATACCAAGGGTTTTTTGATTGGTAGCCCTCCTTCAACAGAAAATGCCGACACACACTTGACTGGTAATAGATTCTCCGCTGCAAGCAACTGTAAACAATATAATTGTCAGCCCGAGCATAAATGTAGAGCAACTGTAAAGGTTAAAACTTTGTAGGGGAGTTCGCTGGTGTAGTTATGTGAAGTCTGTCCAGGAGGAAAAGCATAAGGACATTCTCCTACCTATGGGGAGCTAAACCAGGATATTTATTTACCCAGTGCAGGGCACAGGTCTCTTTCCAATTCTCTCTAACATTTTCTTTGAAGATCTTTGTAACTTTCCCTAAATACTGTATGTGCCTCCAATACTATAAATGACGGCTGTTTATCATCTGTTGCCAAGTAAAGTTGATGCTTTGGCACTGTTACAGGAACAAGTGTGGACTACTGGTATTCTGTACCCATGGGAGACTGCTCTTTGGCATGAAGTTATGCCTGGTGAAAGAAGTGGGACAAATGTTGGAAGGAGCGAGCAAAATGGAAGAAGGGTCTGGTCAGGATATCACTGACTCTCCAGTACAACAGATAGCACCAGAGAATAGTCTACAGTCACTCTGTTTTTCAACAGTATTTCCCTGTTTAAGGCTGCCCTCAAGCCCAAGTACATCTCATTGAGGGCAGAGCTACAATAACTGTTGAATCAAGTCTTTATACTAGAGCCAAATGGCTTATTTAAAGGTTCAGTCTGCATTGTGTGTTTGACTATAGGGGGAGGAATGTGTATGAGTATGTATATTTATTTTGCCATTTATACCCATTCTGGTCATGCTAAGCTCTTCTGGGCCTTTCCTTGTTTGATATTGTTCTGTCATTAAAGTGACATGGTAGACAGGTATGTACATGTTACCAGGGCAGGTGCAAGGATTTTTGTCTACCCAGGTGAAGGTGCCCCACACTGCCACCCTCAGGCAGTCTTATGGTAGCGCTAGCTCTGCAAAGACATCCCATAAAGCAGCACTCCAAATCTAATAGGAGATCTGTGATATCCATGTTACAGGTCAAACCAATTATCTCAGAAGCATTTAGAAAAAAGGAAGACCATCAGCTACTAGTGCTGTATATGCGAAGCCACAAGCAATTACACCCCAAATAGTTTACTGTGGAGCACCCCAATGCAAAGACACCCAAAGTGTACCACTCCAGAAAGCATAACGAAGCAGCTTACACTAAACATATCCAGAATTTGGGAAAAGAAGGACCATCATCTTCTGAAGCCCTATATGTAAAGCCACAGGCATTGACACCCCACGTCTATTACCATGGAGAACCCCAATACAAGGACACCCCCCATAGATCTTCACTAAAGATAGCATAACTAACAGCTAGCAAGTATTCACACTGACCGCTAATGTACAAAAGTAATCACAGTGACCGCCAATGTAACAAAAGTATTCACACTGACCACCAATGTAACAAAGGTATTCACACTGATCGCCAATGTAACAAAGGTATTCACACTGACCACCAATATAACGGAGGTATTCACACTGATCGCCAATGTAACGAAAGTATTCACACTGACCACTAATGTAACAAAAGTATTCCCACTGACCACTAATGTAACAAAGGTATTCACACTGACCGCCAATGTAACAAAGGTATTCACACTGACCACTAATGTAACAAAGGTATTCACACTGACCGCCAATGTAACAAAGGTATTCACACTGACCACTAATGTAACAAAAGTATTCACACTGATCACCATTGTAACGAAAGTATTCACACAGACTGCCAATGTAACTAAAGTATTCACAATGACCGCCAATGTAACAAAAGTATTCACACTGACCGCCAATGTAATGAAAGTATTCACATTGACCACCACTGTAACGAAAGTGTTCACAATGACCGCCAATATAACAAAAGTATTCACAATGACCGCCAATGTAACGGAGGTATATACCATACGCATACTTAAACGTACCATTTTCTTGCAGTCTTCAGGCTGGTGGGCAGGACTGCCTTCAGTACATGGAATGCCATGCAGTCCAAGAATACTGTGAGCCCTGGGGGGGGGCAGTGATTTGCATATGAATTAGCCGCAATGTTTACATATGTATAGGCTGCAGCTTATTGATATGCAAATACCATTGCCCATTCATATGTTAATGTTCCGGTGATGACAGCTTCAGGGACAGTGCAGACTTCCAGCAGGCTTCGAAGAGAGCACACAGTAGAGTGAACTGGGGACGAGGCTCATACTATAGAAGACTGAATCTCAGAGCCCCGCCCATGCTGCTGCTCCTGTGAATTGTTTTTCCACCCTCCCCCACCAGCACCCTCAAGCGGCCGCTTGTGCTGCCTATATGTTAACGCCGGCACTGTATGTTACCCTACCCGATGACCATGGCTGTAAATATAAAAATGTGTCACTACTTTTTCAACATGCTGGTGTCTGCTACTAGTTTTTTTGTAATGTCAGTACCTTCTAGTTGTCTGTTACCACATGTTTGTAGCCTCTAGTTGTATCTTCTAACTGGATGCTGGCCTCAGTTTGTCTCTTTCAACATGTTGGTGGCATCAAGTTGTATCATGTGACATGTTGGTTGCCTCTAGTTGTATCTTGCAACATGCTAGTACCTTTAGTTTTATCTTGCTAGTGGCCTTAAGATGTCTCTTACAACATGTTGGGCATTTAGTTGAATCTTGTAACATGCTGATAGCCTCTAGTTGTATTTAGCAAATAACTGTAAGCTTCTACTTGTATCTTGTAACTTTCTAGTAGTCTTCAATAGTATTTTGTAACATGCTGGCAGCCACTAGTAATATATGGTAAAATGCTGGACACCTCTACTTGTATATGGTAACATTTTGGTAGTCTCTATTTATATCATGTTATATGCTGGTAGCCGCTAATTGTAGCTTGTTACATACTGGTGGCCTCACATTGTCGTTTTACAACATGTTTGGGGACTCTTGTTGTATCTTGTAGCATGCTGGTAGCATCTAGTTGTATTTTGTAACATGCTAGTGGCCTCTAGTTATATCATGTTACATACTGGTGGCCTCTACATAGCCCTTCAAACACGCCACAATCTAAAATAATTTCTTGTGCAGGGGGTAATATACTGCAGGTGGCAAAGTTGTTATATTGTTTGTTGCAATAGGAGTTATGCCACTCATTAGCACATAAAGGCTAAAAGGCCTATCATTATTTAATCACACCCTATAAAATCTCACTGACATTTTACAACAGCCACAGCCTTATAATCACGTTAAGCCCCTTCTTTTAAATCTGCCATAGGACCCTCATTCTGTTGAACCACTCTGGCCACATTCAGGATGCATTAAGTGAAGGACTCTTTATTGTATACAGATAATAGCTCTACATGAAATATTACTGCTTGCAGGACAAAATGACTAAAAACTAGTCACTTTATGTCATAAAGAAATACATGTAAAGTAATATTTGTATGGCATATTATGTCTCCTGAGCTGTTACAGTAACAGGAACAGTGCACATGGAAATACTGTATATGTGCCTGGAACTGGACAAAATATAGTAGAAGAGTACTTTTGATTCTTCGCCTTGGGTGCCAGAGGACCATGTCCATGCACCACTTCACATATAGCATATAATGTTTGGTGTATAATGTTTCTTTAATTTAGTCACAATCACATATACTGTATATCTAAAAAGAAAAAGTAAAAATACTGTAGCCTCCCTCTAACAATGCAATAATAATGTAATGTCTTGTATTATATTTCCCCTTTATAAAGATATCAAGGTCTGGAGTAACATATGAACAACATTATTTTCTTCCTCAGCCCATTATTGTAAATGATGTAGCCAAGCTGTTAACGGGAACTGCATTGTACATTTTATTTCAGTGTTACACAGACCAACACCTTTATAGATAGCACGTGACGATAACATCTATCTAACAGTACTGCATTGCTGTTATGCTGTTATTAAGTGGTTAAGGGGTCCCCCTAGTGGATATATATATATAAATATATATTTGTTTGCTAAATTTTGAGTTTAAAATATCCAGCAAGATTTACTTGTAAATGACATTAACTACATTTAAGACATACATTTTATATCTGAACATTGAAATAGAATTTATAATACTGTAAACCTTGCTTAATGTATTACTTGGAGGGGATAACAAGAGGGGGTAGATCCTCAGAATAGTGTATTTTCTTTCTTTTAATTTGGAACATTTTGACCATTTGTTTTACTAATTTGACTAATTTTTCACTTCAATTAAATATTTACACCCATGTCAAACTTACAATGGAGAAAAAAAAGGAACATGAAATTGAGGTGAAACAATTAGTAATTTTTTTTACTGATCCTTAAAAATAGGTCCCTGAGCCACAATTACGTATACTTAGCTCAACACTCCAATCAGGGAGAAATAATCTCTTATGTAGTTTGCAGAAGCTTTGGGCTCTTACAAAGACCCCAGAAAGTAATTGACCACTTGTTAGGACTGAAGAGATGGTGTGGGGCAGAGACTATTGTCCTGTGCTTCTAGGTTAAGAGAAGCAGCTGTCTAGTGAGTATCCTTTCCAATTACTTCTGAAATAGCTCAATGTGCTGCAAACATTTCTCTAAAAATATATCACAGCAAAGAAACTGTAATCTGTTTGTTCCAGTATCCTAAAGTCCAACTACAAGCAGCTAAGAAGAATGACCCTTGCAGTGCAACCTCCTCTACTGCAAGGGTTAAATGCTAATTTTCTCTAGGGGTATTCTTATTCCTCATATCTGCAATCTTCTGCCACTATGTATGGCTTGTCCCTGAAGCTTCTTTCCTTCACCGCTCTACTGTTCGCAGGCTCTCTGACAACTTCATGCACAGAGCAGGACCAGTAGTCCTATATTGCAGGCCTCAAAATCTCCACTCGCCCCCTCGCAATTGGCGAGTGAAAATTGCGTGGGGGCGAGTGGAAACACATCGAGGAGCGCCGTGGGACCAGAGATGGGACATTACCGCCGCGGCAATTGCTTACTTCTGTTCTCTCTTCTCATCTGCCGCTGCAGCTACAGAGCGGCCGACAAGGAGAAGAGAGGACACAAGCGAACGATCGCCGTGGCGGTAGTGTCCCATCTCTGGTCCCGCCGGCGGCGCTCCTCGATGACATCCGCTGTCTTCTGCAGCTTCCTCCGCCCACCTCAGCTGCCAGGCTGGGAGGAAGATTGCAGAGACAGTGAGACCGGCCACCAGAAAGGTATGCAGCAGGGGGAAAAGAGGATACATGGACGATCTCTGCACCCTACAAGAAAGTTATGCAGCAGGGGGAAAAGAGGATACATGGACGATCTCTGCACCGCCCCCCCCAACCACCACCACCACCAGGAGAGAGAAGAGGCACCTGAATACCAGCTAAGTGCACTGTAAGTCCCTTTTCTTTCTTCCTTACACTGTGCGTCACACTGACCCTGCACTGTGCGTCACACTGACCTCCATGCTGTGCGTCACTGACCTCTGCGTGGCGTGTGTCATCTGATGTCTGCGCAGTGTGCGTCACTCTGACCTCTGCGCAGTGTGCGTCACTCTGACCTCTGCGCGGTGTGCGTCACTCTGACCTCTGCACTGTGCGTCACTCTGACCTCTGCACTGTGCGTCACACTGACCCTGCACAGTGCGCCACACTGACCCTGCGCTGTGCGTCACTCTGACCTCTGCGCTGTGCGTCACTCTGCGCTGTGCGTCACGCTGACCTCTGCGCTGTGCATCACACTGACCTCTGCGCTGTGCGTTACATTACTGACCTGGCGGAGTTAAGTCCGGGGCAGGGTAGGGGTTAGGTGGGGCAACTGGTGGCGAGTAACTTTTAGGCCTGGCTAGTAGCTCAGGACTTGAAATTTTGAGCTCTGCTATATTGCATGTGTGGACAGTGGTGGCCCATGCAGTGGAGGAGAGCCCCTGCTGCCGAGAAAACAAGGAACAAATAAGTATAGCTATTTTTATCTCTGCCCTTGAAAAAATGAACATTTAAAGTGACAATAAAACCAGGAGTTGAACCTTAAAGCTGAACAATGGTTTACATTAAAACATGAGTTCAAGTGGTACTAAATTCAGGAGTTAAACTTTAAAAATGCATTCAAGTACCTGTAGATTTTTTTTGTATCACTCAGCTGTAGATCCTCAAATCTCTGAATTCATGCTGACATTGTCCTTCTTTCTGGTCTCCAAGCTCACTCCTGTGATGGACTACAATCTCACATTGGACCATGGGGAGCAAAAGTAGCCACCCTCCAAAAGGAAGGATGGTGATACATTTTTGTTAATAGTTAAGGTACTTGAATGTATTTTGAAGTTATATTCTTTACCTCATTCTGCATCATTCTATCCTATTTATTTTCACTTTGAGAGTTAAACATGGAGTTGTTAGGAGATATTGGAGAGAAGAAGATGATCCTTTAGATTATAAAGATCAGTGGCGTAACTACCACCTTAGCAGCCGATATGTGGCCCAGGCCAGAAGGGGGCCTGGTCGGGAGAGGCTCAGGGGTCCTTATATTCCATGCAGGTGCAAGTCCAAATCTGTGCAGAGTTGCACGGAACATAAGGACACCTGCACTCCTCTCCCCTGCCACAGTGTAAAAGTGGGGGAGAGTGGAGTTATCTACTGCCTGTGTTCGGCTGGAGTAGAAGCAGCGGCGTGTGATCTCCACTGCTGGTACTGCTGGGACTACTGAGGTAAGCAAGGGGTCCAGCTGACAGGGACTGCAGTCAATCAGTCTTATCCTGATAGCTGCAGGAGCCATTAAGACTGGCTGCGGCTCATTCATATGCTAATTGTGGACTTTGCATATTAATGAGCAGCGATATTCATATGTAATTCCAGCCATGCCTCATTAATATGCAAATCGCACATCCCACTCCAAGGGTACTGAATGAGGGGGTGGGACAGGTGGGAGTTAGGCCCTAGAGTTGTAGAGTAGAGAAAGCAGGGTTAGGGCTTGTTCACACCATATTCCAGTGTGGTTAGCTGCTGGAACACAATGTATCACATAGTAAACTCCGCCTTGCATGCTGGGGCAATAGGGGCGTGGTGATTTGAAGTAAATGGCACCACAGCCACGCCCCCTGCCTGCAGTGCGAGCGCCTGCACCAGAACGTGTAGCACATCAGTGCCTGTGTTGCGGTTCAGTGCGTTAGGAAAAAATGCTGCATGCACCAGAACACAGGGGGGAGTTTACTATGCGATACAGTTTATTCCAGCAGCTAACCTGATATGGTGTGAACAAGCCCTTAGAACTGGCCAGAGGCAGAGAGGTGAGATGCTGTGCATCCACACTGCCCACTCACTCTGTGTACCCACCCACACTGTCACCCTCTCTGTGCACCCACCCACACTGCCACCCACTCTGTGTACCCACCCACATCGCCCACTCTGCGTACCCACCCACATCGCCCACTCTGTGTACCCACCCACACCGCCACCCACTTCACTCACCCATTCACTCACAATTTGTCGCCGTTTCACGGACGCACACAGTTTTTAACCTGGGCATGTTGGGTATATATGTACTCGTTGTAATCTCATCTTTTATATTTTATTTCAAAAATGTTTATTTGTGTTTTGGGTCAAATAAGTGCATTTTGCACTACATTTTGGGGTTTGATAAGGAGTTGTGCTAATATTGTGCAACATAAAAATTTGCAGCTGCCACCATTTTATTCTATAGGGTCTTGGCTTTCAGAAAAATATATAATGTTTGGGGGTTTTAAGTAATTCTTAGGCCTAAAATGTGGAATATAACATGGGTGAAAAAAAGGCTTCAGTTATGAAGGGGTTAAAGTTGGTGAGATTTTGAGCCCTGAATGTCTTAACTTTAGGATTGCAATAGGATAAACGGGACCATTCAGTTAGAGCAGCACAATATGTATTTTAATATAGTTACAATACCATGTTACACTTCTGCGATAGGCAGGTTTTGTGATGTAGTTGCTTGTGTATTGCAACTACACAGCAAGAGGGAGGTGGCTTGCAGCAGATAAATAAGTGATACTAAACATGCAGGATTAAAAATTATTTATAAGGAAACATTCAGAAAAGGCCTATATTGCCATCAACCTACATTCTTTAAAACATACATCATGCAGCGTCATTTACTCCAATACAATAATCACAATCTGAGAAAAAACGTAAAGCAAACAGGTTAGTAAGTCATGCAGTCACACAACAAACCTAGACGGCCCCATAACATATATTGATATATGAAAAATAATATAATACATTTGTATCAATTATACAAAGTCCCAACAATCCACGCTGTAAGCCACACCTTGTGATCACAATTCAACAATCTATCCAATGAACCTTCCCATGCAAGATTATACATTATGTGCAGATCTAGTCTTCATGGGATTTGTAGTTTCATCACAGCTGGAGGGCCGGAGTTTGGCCATCCCTGCTCCTATCCTTTACAGCAACGGAAGGTTCCATCTTAGCTTCTATTTGAATTGCAATTGGTGCCATGGTGCTGCACATGTGACCAGCTATGACGCCAGCCATTTGAGGGCTTGAAAGATTAGTTGAGAGCTGAAATAAGTGCACTGGAAACCTTGACAGTTGGCATGCTTTAAAAGTAGCTGTTTTGGGAGACCAATTGGTGGGTAAAGTTCCGCTTTAAGGATACTTTATTTTTCCACATCATCCAACTGCAACATAGATGATTGATCATTGTAGTTCCACAACTAGTAGAACCAATCGGTAATTGTTTAAAGCACCAATTCAGCCGCTAATGGATTACTGCATATGAACAGGATGAAAAGATAATAATGCTTGTCCAAAGTAAAAATTAAATAAAAATTACAATGTCCACCATTAGTATAGGTACACAACTTGCAATTGGAGGTATCAGATAATGTCACCTGATAATGGAATATGCATCAAATGATCACCCCACAATATATGGGAACAAATAGTATGTAGCCACCCTGCCCTATGCATTAATTACTTTTTAAATTTAGCTCTACTAGGCTGTGGCAGCCTAAGCTGAATGGATAGTACTGCTTTTTTTGTGTTTTCCTAAACTCAGTTTTATTGTTTACTTTTACCTGCTGCTAGATTATTTTCTCTGGCAATAGTGTGGGACTATGCAATAATCTGAGTTATGCATATTTACCTCCCCCTGGTCAACCACTAGAAAGTTATTGCCAGTGGTGCATGCTGGGAAAGGATATAAATATTTGGGAGAGTCTTCTGGAAGCTGTCTTGCCTCCCAGGCTTTGGCATGGGAAGAGTGTATGCTGTTGGTTCTGACAACCCTGGCCTGCTGTGTTATTTGGAGACAGGTCCACGTTTGGTGCTTGAACCTTGCTCTGCCTGGCCAGATTTGTTGCCCGAGAGGAGTAAAGCTGCATCTTGGACTGAGCACCAGTAGGAGTAAAGCTGCATCTTGAGCACCAGTAGTGAACTCTTGCTGAGAGAAGAGAGTACAATGAGTGGTGAAAAATCTTGACTTTTTCAAAAAGTTTGGTGACTCTTCTAGTTAGATAAGTGCCATTACTGCTACTCATTTTTACCCAATATACAGAGTGCTTGTCTAGGCAAAGGTCTGGGACTGGGAGCAGTATTTGGAGTCCGTATTGTGTGCTCTACTTTGGCATATCCTTTGACCTTAACCCTCTCAGTTTATCAGCCCAATTAAACACTTTCAACTGTACTATAGTGACCAGTGCCCATCTATTCACAAGGTAATCTTTTTACACTTTTTGTAAATACTGTACGTTGTAATACTCTTTGGAGAATCAAATATAATCACGAGTATCAAGGTTTATTTAAGGGTAGTCAGCTCTGGATGCCAGTTGCATAAGGAAGGATATAAGGATATTATTTTATGCCATTTACTCTCATGTATATGTTTTTATTACTATGTATTAATAAAGGAACTTGTTTTTATGTACCTATGTAGTAATCATTAGTGGTGTTCTCTGATACCGTTAACCCCCCCCCCCCCCCCTCCTCCATCTATGTGGCCTTCCAAGCAATTCCAGTGATTTATATTATTATTCTGCTAGCTCTGTTAGCCACAGCTTGGCATTGCATGCTATTGCTAATTTTGTGGTCTACTAGGACTGCCAAATCTTTTTCCATCTCTGATTTCCCAAGAATAGCTTGCATTTATATTTTTAGCACCCAAATGCAAAACATTTTACTTTCACAGCATTAAACCTCATCTAAACCATAAACCATACCAATGTAGTTTCCCATTTCCCTATTTTTTTTTATTAAGGTCTTCCTGTAATGTTGCTATGTTCTGTGCTGAGTTTACTACCCTGCATATTTTGATATCTCCAGCAAACAATGAAACTGGAATATTTCTACCAACCTCAATATTGGTAATAAACAAGTTAAACAGTATTGAGCTACTACAGAACCTTGCGGCACACCACTCCAAACCCTAGAACATTTAAAAAATGAGCCTTTTACCAATACTCTCTGGGTTTATATACTAAAGGCAAAAAGGCTGTTCACTTTGCAAGGGAATGTAGTGAAAATTCACTTTACACAGAATACCCAATCACTGCAAGGAAAAAAAAGCAGTATTTTTGCTTGCACACAATTGGATGATGGAAGTCAGCAGAGCTTCACCTTACTCTCCAAGCTAAAGGAAAAGTACTTACAGCCTATTTGCCTCTAGTAATTCAACCCCATAGTCAAGCAGGTGTATCATTCATTCTAGCAGGCTAATTCAACAAAAAGCAAAACAAGTTCATAAATGTACCACAAGTCCCAGCAAGCTGATTGTAAAACATTTGTATTTGTAGCAGCCAATTGCATAGTGATTTAATATAGTTATTTATCCAAGAACCAGAAAGTGAATTAGCAGTCACACGTTTAAGGGAACGGTTCTTCAGGAGACGATCAGCATGTGGGGAAAACAAAAGTGTTACCTGATAGACCTGTGGTCCAGCACTGGGAAGGCAACAGTAGTTTGGGGCCCAGATACCGTTTAAGAGCGTGAGATGAGTATCAAAAACAAAATGCCAAATAATATAAAGTTTCACAATTGTTTTATTTATGTACAATATAAAATCACAAAAATGTTATAATATTTGAAAAGAAAATGTAAAAAAAAAATTGGAAAATAAATGACATCATAAAAAATGTAAATGCATATGCCTTCTGTTTGTAGATCCACCACCTCTTGCGCTGCAACAGCAACTAGACATAAGATCTGTTTCATTCTTGAAATTCAACGAATTGTGGCATATTCGGACATTCAGATGCACCCGAATTTCCAAATGAAAAAATAATGAATTCGAAAGTATCCAAATGTTTGATAATGAAAATCTCGGATGCATCCAACATTTATCTGAATGTCATTCTGAATGAATTCATGTTAAATTTAAAAAAAAACTAAAACGTGGAGTCCCCTCCCCAATTCATTTGTGTCTGGTAGGAATTTTAGGGGGGAAACCAATGCCAAAAAACAACAAAAAAAGTGTGGGTTCCCCCCTAAAATCCCTTACCAGACCCTTGATCTGAGCAGCAGAGAAGGGAGCAGAGCAGGAAAGAGGGGATGAGCGTGCACTCAGTCCCTCCTTCACCAAAGCAGGCCACATGTCCTCAACAAGGGGAGCACATGTGGCCAATGGCAAAGCACTATGTCCCCATGTTGATGAGGACAAGGGCCTCTTCCCCACAACCCTAGCCCGGGGGTTGTGGGGGTCGGCAGGCAGGGGGGCTTATAGGAATCTGGGTGCCCCCTTTCTGGATGCCCCTTTTTCGTGTCCCCTCCCACCCTCATCCTTGTGAATGAGTAAGGGGTAGTTGTTAAATACAGTAAAATTGTAAATAAACACACAGCACCGTGAAAATATCCTTATTTGAAAATATAACACAACACAGGTTTTGAAAATTTCTTTTAATAAAAACAAAAAAAGTCCATGAATCTAAACAAAACATCGGTCACGTTGTCCAGCGATGTAGATCCACATCAATCACGTGGTCGATGGCCACCGACTCACCGTAAGAAAAAATACCCAATGCTCACCAACACGGCCGAACCCGATGTACCCTTGCCGAAAAATGACCACTCTGACCCAAATGTCAGAGCAAGTCATGACGCCATGGGACTTGTTCCGCCTCTTTGTTGACATTTGGCAGCAGAACTGTCATAATAACAACTCTGCTCATGAATGTTAACAAAAGAGCAGAATGAGTCCTGTGACATCACGACTCGCTCTGCCCCTTTGTTGGCATTCGGTTCAGAGCTATCATTTTACAGTGGTGTTCATCAGAATCCATCATGTCGGCGGACATCAGGTATTTTTTCTTTTGGCGAGCCAGCTGCCGACGTTCATTGTGACTGACATGGATTTATATCACTGGACGACATGATTGTAGAGTGGATTACATTGGACATTTTTTTTGTGCTTTTTTTTTCTTCAAATAAAGTACTTTTCTTTACGGTGTGGTGTGTTTATTTACAATTTTGCTGTATTTGGTGGGTGAATCGGTAGAGGTAACAACTTCCTCTTACTCATTCACAAGGGGGGACAGCATCTGGTTGCCCCCTTTTTGTCAGCTTATATGTCTAACAGCAATTTATCCATGTTCCAATGCATGATGTTTTAAGTATGAGAGGTATTGTGTTGAAAATCTGATATGTCTGTTTCATCAATAGTCTTCTGCTCATTTCCTTTTTATGGATTGCTTTCAGAGCAATCATTATGGTTATAACTCTTTTTTGGTAAATTTACCCAAGAGCCCCATTTACTTACTTGAATCTGCAGCCATGTGACAGGTCAGGTTCCAGGTCGTTTATCCTCTTTTCTGTAGTGTGGCAGGGTTCTTCTTGCAGTGGCCCTATCTCTCCCAGCTTAGGTCCATCAGCAAGGTCCTCAAAGGGCCATGAAAACTTCCAGTGCCACAGTAGGCTGGGCAGCATCAACACTGGTCAGTCTTAGAGTTTTTTTTATTACCCCTTTTGTAGACAATGGTATTGGAGGGATGGGAGGTTGTTGTTTTTTTTTCCAGCGATAGGTTTTAAGATATCTGTTTCCGAAATAATCATATTAATGTTCACATGATTTTAAAAAAATTGTGGAGTGTGTAATTATGTATTTACTGGGAGGCAGCCATATTTTCTTATTACATGCCTAGCCTTCACTTCCTGCTCTGTAGTATTACATAGTGATTGTGCTTACTGCTCCTTCTTATTGCTCTGGTGACCCACTTCACTATACACTCCCTATGTGGCTAATATCTCAGCAGCTGTTAAACAAGGAATGAGTATGGTACAATACAGAGCTCCTTGTAGTAGATAATCTAGAAATCCTTTTATTTAATAATAGGGATGCACCGATACTAGTATCGATATCGGTGCCGATACCGAGTATTTGAGTGAGTACTCGTACTCGTCCAAATGCTCCAATGCCTAGCCCAATACTTCCGGCATCAGGAAGCCGAGCAGAGCGACATTACACGCTGCCCGGTTTCCTGATTGGCCGGGAAGCAGCTCTCTCGTCACTTGTGATGAGAGAGCATGGAGCCGACTTCCCGGCCAATCAGGAAGCCGGGCATCGTGTAATGACGTGCTGCCCGGCTTCCTGATTGGTAGGGAAGCAGCCCAATCAGGAAGTCGGGCGCCGTGTTATGACGCAGCGCCCGGCATTCTGATTGGCCGGGAAGCTGGCTTCATGCTCCCTCGTCACTTGTGATGAGAGAGCATGGAGCCGACTTCCCGGCCATTCAGGAAGCCGTGCAGTGTTCAATGACGTGCTGCCCAGCTTCCTGATTGGTCGGGAAGCTGGCCAATCAGCATGCAGGGCGTCGTGTCAATACACGGCGCCCGGCTTCCTGTTTGGCTGGCCAGACGGCTCCGGCTGGGTACCGGAGGAAGGCCGCGTTCTGGCTGGAGAGGCCACGGGGTGATAGGCTGGACACACCAAGGTAAGAGGGGACAGACTTTCTTGTTAATCTGAAAGCCGGGTGGCAAGTCTTTACACGCTGCCTGGCTTCCTGGCTAATCAGGAAGCCAGGGGTCAAGACATTACACGCCACCTGGCTTCCTGAATGGGACTTCCG
Source organism: Nanorana parkeri (assembly GCF_000935625.1). Lineage (NCBI taxonomy): Eukaryota > Metazoa > Chordata > Amphibia > Anura > Dicroglossidae > Nanorana > Nanorana parkeri. Next base: position 2,649,800 of record NW_017306294.1, on the reverse strand, counting down.
TTACTCGGTAATTGGTATCAGCGAGTACCGAAAAAAATTTATCGGTACTCGTACTCGGTACCAAAATACCGGTATTGGTGCATCCCTATTTAATACAAAAGCAAAGTGTAGAAGTGTAGAAGAGCAAGCATGAAAAAAATGTCACATAAAAACTGCTTAAAAAGTACAATTGCAATACCTCAAATTTTTGTGAGAGTGGAACCTGTATAGCAGTTGTTCAAAAACAAATTGCCAATGCACTGCCTTGAACCATGTTGACTGCCTTCCATGGAACAATATGTTAGGGTGGAGCCTGATGCCCTGAAGACTTTGGAGAGTTGAGCTTGACTGGGGTATTTTGTAGTGGCTGAGGAGTTGCTCTGGGAGTGGAAGAAAAAAGTTGCCACTAGTGTGGCAACTAGTTATAGGGTGTGAGGGGTGGGGCCTGTCAATGAAGCAATAATTGCCAAGCTGTCAAGGCAACAAGGGAGTGGTTGGCATACCCAGTGAAAGGTAGTTGTGATAACCCTGCAGTCATTCATACCTAACATATAGGAAAGTCTCTTAGTGACAGCTGTTTCAAAAAGACAGATTTAAGATCCAGTGAATGAAGAAATAATGTTTGATGCAATATGTACTGGCTACACACTTTAGACTATTAGGTGGAAATACACACGGATAAGGAGCGCTACTACCTTAATGGGGGGTACAATCTGCCTCTACAGATGAAAAACCGGGAGGTCCGCCATGGTTCCAAGCCCAGCCCATAAGCTATTGGCCAACCTATCATCAAGTCTAATTATTTCCCGTGGTTGAAATTACACTGAGGCCTGATAAAGAGGATATACCTCGAAATGCGACCCTGTGAGAGCTCTTACTCCATCCATAGCTCCCATCGGTCTCGTAATATCCCGACAGTCCCCGTTACTTTGTCCTGTCATAGTGACGTTATAGGACACTAATCTACTCTCAGCCGGTCCCGGCATCTGTCCCTCCTCCACCCGCCGCGGCTCAGCCTGGCCAGCTGAGTCCACGTGTACATGTGGAACATTCGTTTTGGGTGGCGATCTGAAGCCTACCACTTCCCACATCTTCGGATGGTGTTACTGCCACTTCGACTGTGTCTTTTCCCTTCCTTTACTTGCATAGAGTTTTTCATCTGTAGAGGTAGATTGTACCCCCCATTAAGGCAGAAGTGCTCCTTATCCGTGTGTATTTTTTTTAATGTTGTATGGGGCTCCTCTCCCTGTTTAAAGGAGCTTAGCACACCGATCTTAATGTGACCATTGAACTGCAGTGCGCTAATTTTCTGTTTAGATCTCACTTTTTTTTACATACTATTAGGTGTTATTCTAGCACATAATAAACTCTTACCCCAAAGTGATGAAGACACCTTAAAGAACAGATTGTGCTTTTTAACCTAGACACAGGCTTAATTCAGCCATGCCTGAAACAAAAGCATTTCATGACTAGTCTTGTAAACTCCTTGATATTGCCATCATTTGAGTTACGTACAAGCTCCCACCTTCAACTGGTTTTATAAAATCACAGACAAGATTATAAAAAATTTCATTCTTTGATGTGATGCAACAAAAAGGGTTAAGACTGAATAAGCTGAATGTGCCTCCATTCATAATTCAGGCCTGCATAAGCACGTACAAATGTCAGCAAACTGCAAATTAAAGCAGAATGAGTACATGCAAATGAGAGAAAAAAAGATTGCTTCTTTTAAAAACTCTTGTAACATTTCCCCATTTGGCGTGCTATTATACATCAACATGGCAGAAGTTGCCATAATTGAGAGCAAGGCAAACAGATGAAAAATTGCCCCTTTCATAAGGGTGACAGGACATTTTTCCTGATTTCTTCATTTACTGGTTCCATATTAAAGAGCAACTCAACAAAACAAGTAAAACTATTCAGCAAACTGCACCTACTATATAGAAAACATATCACTATACTAAGGTCAGAAAGTTATCTATTAAATTGCTTCTAGTTTTAAATACCCCCTACCTCCCTTGGAAATTCAGCAGCAATGGAAGTTAATTTACCAAGTGAACAAAATCTTTTTGAATAATAAGTAGTGTGTATAATACTATGTGATGAAGGACCATTGGCTGGATGGGTCAGGTGCACTTTAAGAGCATGGTATAAGATGTAAGGGATTACAGTGAAAAAGTATTATTGTATCCTCTGCTCTTGGGGCATGATAAAGACAGAGCTGTCATCTGTAATGGGAACAGAAAAAGAGAAAAGCGGGAAATGGGGGGGGCAGGTTTTGGTATGGGGTACATAGGACAGGTGCTCTTCGTAGTCATGAAAAAAGTGTTCTGGCAGAGATCAGCAAAATCCTGATGGCCAGAATCAAGTAAGTAGGGCAAATGGGCTTTAAAGGAATTAAAATCACAGGCATTTAATGGGGTAATTTATCCCATCATTACCCCATTACCCAAATAGCAGGTGTTTCAAAGACCAGCAAAAATCTCATGATTAAAGAGTAAAGCATGCAAAATAAATAAGCTTTAAATGCCACATGAACCATGGCATTTGGGGGGTAATTAAACCAACAATCTACAGAAAAGTGACTGCACTGGAGGATGTGGATCCTCTAGGGATGCTAAAGGCCCTAGTAAAAAACAAATGCACACAACTAAAGTATACATCAGAGAATGCAGCATGAGAAAGACCTTCTGGACAGCAGATCTATCCAAGGACAATGCCCCACAGTGGGCACAGGCTGATTAACTAAGAAACGCAAGGGTGCAAAAGAGACCACAGGGAGAGAACAAAAATATTGGTGGAATATGAGCAAAAGGCACCTAATCACTTAGAAATGTTACAGAAAGTAGTATGTAAAGCCAAAGAAATCAGCAAAGCCTACCTCCATCAAAACACCTGTATATGCTAAAATGGGAGAGCGATTCAGAGGCAGATATAACAATAGACAAATGGCAATTTTGAGGCAAATGGAACTTTGGCATGCTCCATACATGCCTCATCAGTTTAAATGCAATTAAAAGATTCTAGCTCAATGATACATGGTATCCTAAAAATTATACAAGATGAAAACTCATGGCTCCTCACTATGCTTTTGTAATTTTGGACAGGTAGGATACACATTTAATAAATGGTGGCAATACCCCACAGTCAGCGAGTACTGGTCAAGAGTTTCCTCACAAATAGCCCTCCTTAATCAACCTGTAACCAATACACCCAAACACTAACAACTATTCATATCCTTTGTCCCACAAGAAGCCAAAATAGCTATAGCACATTTCTCAATAACTGAAAAGATATCCTGCAACAGCTTTAAAAAAATAAACTCTCTTGAATCATAATTAATGAGAAACTTTTTAATGGATAGAAAAGCAAAATCTGAGCTGATTTGGGAACCATGGCACACCTATATCAACCAGAAGAAATAGGCAAAACACACATACAGATAACTTTCAAATTATGCAGCGCCCCCAACATATAATGTGTTGAATGTCATAAATCCTAAATTTAATTAAATATAAATATAAAATAATTCTAATAAATAAATATAATATATATAAGTGATTCAGATAAATAAATTATATTCATATAACATACACATGAATGTTCAGTGCCTTCAAAATCTTTTTTTATAAGAAAAAGTCATCAATGGCCCTGGATCATTGATCCCACAGGGTATGTGAAATAATTAGTGACAACCACCATAAATTGTTAGTTGATGTGATGTGTCAAAATCAAAGAAAACTGTTCAAAAAATATTCCAGAAAAGACAAATGTTCAAAAGAAATTCCGTGAACTGTGTTGGGGATAAGGGTTAATACCACCTATATCCCCTCAAAAGGTGCACTCACCGTGAGTAGTGGCTGTGATAAGCAGCCGGAAAACGCTCAAACAGAAGCTCCCAGGGCTGAAGCATCCATCCACCGTCTCGTTGTGCTCGTGAGTAGTGGCTGTGGCAAGCCGCCGGAAACCGCTCAGTTGTGCTCTTCAGTGAAGGATATGTCTCCCCGTTTTATGGAAGAAAAAAGCCTTTCATTGTGTAATGTTTTTCAAGGCTTTATTAAAAACATCAAGTTTAAAACGAACAAATACGAACACCCAAAGTTTTGTTCGATCAGTATAAAACAGCCTAGGAACGGAGTCCTGTATTCAGTATGGCGTGTAGTGAGGCCCGCCCCTACGCGTTTCGTCGTCTTGACGTCTTCAGGGGGTTTTAGCAGGTCTATCACGTCATACCAAATCCTCTACTTATATTGAATAATCAATTAAAAACACACATACAACTTGTAAACCCTGAGGGGCGGCTCAGAGATTAACAGAGTTGAGGACACACAGAAAGGGATCAATTTAGGGCATAGTATCTTGCTGATTCTGTGCTGTAGTAGGTGCCTCCGAGTGACTTCACATCAGTTCAGGTATGACGATAGACTGTCCTAAGGGCTATTAACGCCAAGGTGCTCTATTTTCTCCATTACGAAAATACAGAGAAGCTCTTATGTGTTGTGGCTTACCCACCACAACCACCACCTGTGCCTCACTATAGGTCATAATGTTTCTCACCTTAGAGACACACCAATCAGCCATAACATTATGACCTCTAACAGGTGATAAATTGACATTGATTTTCTCATTTCAATAGCACCTGCAAGTGGGCGGGATATATTAACCAGCAAGTGAACATTTTGTTCCTGAAATCGATGTATTGAAAGCAGAAAAATGGGCAAACGTAAGGATTTGAGCGACTTTGACAAGGGTCAAGTTGTGATTGCTAGATGACTGGGTCAGGGCAACTGCAAAACTGCAGCTCTTGAGGAATGTCCCCGGTCTGCAGTGATCAGGACCTACCAAAAGTGGAAGAAAAAATGGTGAACCGCCAACAGTGTCATGGGTGGCCAAGGCTGATTGATGCACGTGAGGAGCAAAGGCTGGCCTGCGTAGTACAATCCAATAATAGAGCTACTGTGGCACAAATGGCTTGGTGCCAAACACCACATCATATCTTCAGAGGTCTAGGGGATTCCATGCCTTGATGGATCAGGGCTGTTTTGGTGGCAAAAGTCGGACCCACTCAATATTAGATGAGTGGTCATAATGTTACGACTGATCATTACAAAAACCTATCATATGGTAACAGACTGGTAGGGCAGGTTAAACGGGTTATAGGTACACTTTAATCAGTGTATAACTATCCATCCCTCATAAATCGGCTTGTTATATTTAAGTAGCACAAGGAGACAAATATATTATAATTTGCATTGATACTGCCACTTCCAAAGTACTTGTACAGCAGGCATTGCTAAGGGCTTCCATAGCGTACATCACATCTAATATTGAATAAATAACAGCACAATTGATTCACTCCAAAGGTCCAGGATGAAGCAATTGCATATTAGATGAAGAATATATAGCAAAATGTAGCAGCTTGATGTACAAAACCAATGCTATCATGAAATTAGGAGCATTTTACTAGTAGGTTTTGTTCCATTGTCTAAATGGCAAAATTATATGTCTGATCGGAGTGTACCTTAAAGACAAGTCAGCTTCAATCACAGTGCAGAAATGGAGACCACAGGATAGACAGATTTTGTGCAGTTAGGTGGGAACTGAGTGATAATGATGTACACTGATCAAATTCAAATGGACCATGAACTTCCTATTGTGATTAAATCAGTTTTTTTTCCATTCACTCTACTATCAAAGAGGACTCCAGGCAGTGAATATTACTTGTATTTCAATATAACTTTTTCAATCTTAGGTGAACTGCTTGGTTGCTTCTGCCTGTCAGGAAATTAGAATTGCAAATTAAATGCGGAAATGTAGCAGACAAGGGTCTGAATCAGTCACTTTTGAGAACACAATTATTGCCTAGCAACCACAGAGGAGATCATGCTGTACTAAAGTTCAGCTTTCACAACCCCTTTGTGACCCAGAGATGCTCAAGGGTAGATGGCATGCCGTTACTCTGTATGACGCACTGGCAAGGCTGGCATATGAATACAAGAGAGCTTGATAGAAACCAATATAAAGAGGCTTCCTATAGTCGGATGGGAATTTGCATTATCTTTTAACGTTGAGTTTATTTTCAATTGCACATCTGAAGAAAGATATAGATTGTCTTAAAAGCTTATAAACACTCAAGGTTTTAAGTAATCAGGGAAGATGTGCAAATCACCCTAGTAGTACTTGATGAAGAGTTAAAAAGTCATTGTCAAAAGCTACAATTTTCATTTAGTTGCTGAGGTGTTGAATACCATATGCTGTAATTTCTGTAGGAAGTAGCAGATTCAAATTTTAGCACCAAATCGTTATCAGGCTTTTTTTTTATTGATGAATGAAAAGTCATGATTTCATGTTTCCATAGGAAAACGTAGGCTATGCTACCTACTTTTGGCAGGTAGACAGAGAGCACAAGAAATATAACTTATGGATTATAATTATTTTACCACATTGCTAAAGTAAACTTTATCTAACTTTTATTTTGTTCTGTGAACAGAGCTTGTTTCCTTAAAAGTATGCATATTTGATTTAATGTTGGATTTAGTTGCTCTGTATGGTTCCAGTAACTTCTTATTCTGTGCCATATACATTATCACTGACGATTTTCAATAACATTTATTTAGGGGAAAAGCTGTTTGTTAATTAACAACAATAATTGTGAATACCTTTGTCACAAACCCCTATACTCTACCAGCTCTAGAAGAAATGGGGTCTTGGGAAAATAATAAACGTGGGACTCGTGATTATTGTATTGGACAAATGTTAGCATTCAATGCAGAAGCTTTGTGTTATTTTGCCTGGGCCACCACATTGCCATTTTTGAAATAAAGAATAAGATATCTAGTTTACAATGTGATACCTTCTACCTTTAGTAATGCCAAGTTGTCATAGACTGAGGTTGTGACAACCATAGTGCTTAAATGCTACCTTAAACTGTATTTCCACTTGTGCAGTTAAATTTGAGAAAACCCCTCTATCTGTTTGTTATGTGTTCCTTCCTCACCAAAGAAACCGCAAAATTACTCATCCACTCACTTGTTATATCTCGTCTTGATTACTGCAACTCCCTCCTCATTGGCCTTCCACTACACAGGTTATTCCCCCTTCAGTCTATCATGAATGCAGCTGCTAGACTCATCCATCTAACCAACCGCACAGTGTCTGCAACCCCCATCTGTCAATCCCTCCACTAACTTCCAATAGCCCAAAGGATAAAATTCAAAATATTAACAGTCACTTACAAAGCCATCCACAACTCTGCCCCCGGCTATATCTCAAACCTTGTCTCAAAATATCACCCTAACCGTCCCCTCCGCTCATCCCAAGGCCTCCTTCTTTCCAGCTCCCTTGTCAACTCCTCCCATACTCGCCTCCAGGACTTCTCTAGAGTCTCTCCCATCCTCTGGAACTCTTTACCCCAACTTGTCCGTCTATCTCCCACCTTCACTGCCTTTAGGCGATCCCTTAAGACTCATCTCTTCAGGGAAGCCTATCCCACCTCAACCTAACCACTGTACCATCATGTTCTCAAACAATTCATCCCCACACAGCTACCTCATCCTGTATCACTTGCCCCTCCCTTTTAGATTGTAAGCCCTCCTGGGCAGGACCCTCCTTACCATCTTGTCTTGAATTGTATTGTGATTGTAATTAGGGATGTCGCGATACCGATGCTAGTACCAGTATCGGGGCCGATACAGGGCATTTTCAGGAGTACTTGTACTCCTGAAAATGCCCCAATGCATAGATCAGATACCGGCCCTTTAAAAACATTTTAACTAGCTTCGGCCATTGACCCCCATAGCCCCTCCCCCGGAAAACCTCTCCACCAAATGCAGGCTGCCTCTCCGCTCTGACTTCTCCGGATGGAAGTGTGACAGCGTGGCGGGAGGTAAGTGTTCTGTGAAGTGTCTCTTCTCCCTGCTGGTGCTGGCTGCAGAAGTCTGTGTCCCTTTCACAGACCGCTGTAGCCAGCACGAGAAGGGAGAAAAGACTGACTGTGAAATCCCCCGCTGCCCCCCTCCCCTCTGTACCTTAGCTACTGTTCTGTTGCTCCTCCGTCCTTTTCAACTTCATGAAGCTGTTTCCTTTTGGTGATATATCACAATATGTGAGATGTCCATGCCCATAAGGAGCATTCACCCGACGTACACAGCAGTTTTCACTCTCATTGAAAGAAGAGAATGTCCGTTCTGTATGTTCACGGGGGAGGAGAGGAGAGAAGCTGTAAATCTTGCCTTCACACATAATGGACCTTCTCTTCTTTTATTGAGAGGGAATACTTCTGTGTATGTCTGGTGATGAGCACATTATTAAACACATAGGGAGCATGGACATCTGACACTGAGATGTATCACCAAAAGCAAACAGTTTCATGAAGTGGAAAAGTAATGGACACTTGTAACAATAGCCAGCCTGTTATTGGATATTCTAAATTGCAATAGCCAATAGCAGGCTAGCTATTGTACCCGCCCATTGCCTGCGTCTGTCAATCAGCAGAGAGAACCTGATTGAGAACTTCGTCTTCAGTTCCCTCCTTTGCTGATTGACAGCAGGCAGTGGGCGGGTACAATAGCCAGCCTGCTATTGGCTATTGCAATTTAAAATATCCAATAGCAGGCTGGCTATTGCTCCCAGCCACTGCCTGCTGTATTTACTTTCAGTGAATCCAGTGAAGTAGAAAGGTGACACTAGAGGTCTAAAAGACCCCTAATGTCACCCTAAAGAGACCCTGTCACCTCCAATGCACGCAGCACTGGTGAGAAACTGCCCTAAAATCATTAGTATTGTTTTTAAAAAAATGTCACATGTCCCTTTTAAGAAAAAGTATCGGTAATTGGTATCAGCAAGTACATGAGCGACAGTACTTGTACTTGAACTTGGCCATGAAAAAGTGGTATCGGGACATCCCTAATTCTAATGTATTCCTTATATTGTAAAGTGCTGCACAAACTGTTGGCGCTATATAAATCCTATATAATAATAATAATAACTTTTTTTTTTTATTCTTACTTTTAGATGTTTTGTTAAAGCAGGCAAGATGGCTGATTTCAGTTTTTCTTAGCCCTTTTACAGTGGTCTGTCCTAATGGAAAGTCTTGGGACTGAAATCTGAGTATTGTGTTTATCTGATAAGCTTCATTACCATACAATGGACAAGCCAGCTTAGACCTCTAAGCAACCTAACATTAAAAAAAAAATAGAAGCAACAAGAAAACTGAACCCTTCAAACCCCAACCCAAGTAAAAGCAATTTAAACTGCAAAAAGCATTTTTTTTTTTTTTTTTTTTAGCTTATGCTATGTGAATGAGGATTTGTATCAAATATAAAATGTGTTATCCCAATTTGGCTGCGAAAGTGAAAATACACTTTAAGTGACACTGTATTCATACAGTCATGTAAGCAAGAGTTATGTCAAGTTTTTACTGTAACATTATTGTGTAGGGACCCGGTCCATAAGATGTAACTAAAACCACCAAAGGACACCAGAAAAAAAGCCTATTGCATACACAAATGCCAAAGACAAAGGTAAAATTCTAGCAGGTGCCCAAAATTTGCAAATAAAACACGGTATACTTAAATATTAAGTTAATGGGCTTGCATTGGCTTAAATGTGATGCTGTTGTAACTTTCTGTAAAATTTTTACACTCTCATTTTGCTATGCCTTGCCTTGCTGTAACCCCATCATGCAGTAACCAGACCTCTAGCTTAAAATAAAAGTTAGAGGATAAGTATACCTTTTTAAGTCACATTAATGTAAAAATATCTAGAGTGATAGCACATTGCTAAATTTAGCAGTGAATGGTATGTTACCATAGAGTTGCCATGTTGTCCAGAACCAGTTATCATAGTGATGCCAGGTTGTCTAGATACATAGCTGTAAGGGTCTATTCTCAACATCTTACTCATCTCTAGTGTGTCTAAAAGTTACCTTAGTGACTTGCTGTTGGCCTACATGAAAGCATGGAGTCTATTTTAAGTGAAATCTGTTAAACTTTCCTCCAACACATTCTGCTGTTTGTTTTCTCCCTGAGCTAATGGCTTTCTTCCTAAGCTAATAATATAATGGGTCACAATAGACCAGTGTCTTTGCTAGACCTACTGTCAGAGCACAATGAAAACCAGACAAGCAAAAGGTGCAAGTTAAAATATTTATTAAGAACAGTGTCCACCGGAGCAAGCAAAAATCATAAGCCGGAACAAGCCAAGGTCAGGAGCCGGAGTAGGTAGTCATACAAGCCAGGTCAGATCCGCGTTGTCAGGAACAAGCCAGGAGAATCGACCAGGAAATCAGCATTGTCAGGAACAAGCCAGGAGCAGGAACCAGAGAACATCAGCCAGGATCGGGTCATACACAGAATCATAATACTCAGAGCAGCAAGAGCACCAGCAGGTAAGACCACGCAAGGGCATGGTCAGACTGGACTGAGTGGTTTATATAGTGAGTGGGGCGACATCATCACTCAGACAGGAAAATCCCATCTGGCTCTCTCAGATTATGCTCTCCTGTTTGGTCATAAGAGGGAGCCTGGAAGTAATGAGCAATGTTACAGAGTCTGCTCAGGCAAAGGAGGAATCACAGGTGGGTAAAATGGCAGCCAAGCCAGAATGCTGCAAACCAGATAAGTCAGGGTGGAACCCTGACACCTACTTAGTGATTAAGATTTAGGAAGACTTATCCCTACTCCTATTAACTCCTACTCCTACATTATGTCATGACCTTAATGGGGATAGTCTGCTAAGAGTTTCCCTCATTGGTATTCCAGCAAATCAGTGAAGTCTCTATATTGTTATTGGCAGGCATTACGGAGTTTGGGGAAGCTGTTAACTTTTTCAGGATAATTTACATATCTACAACACTTTTTTTTGCCATACTCTTCATGAATCTTGTTTTAGGGAGTAGTCTTAAGGGAAAGTTTTCCACCACCATGGTAATGGGTTCAGTAACTAATACAAGTTTGTGGTGGGTTCCTTTTTGTTAAATTGTTAGGTGATTACCTGGTGGTTTCTTTGGGTCTTCACTGCTTTTATGTAGTGAGTCAATGGGGGTGATTTACTAACCTAAACACACGCACGCACTAGGTGCGTGTGATTTTTACACAGCAAAACGTATTTATCAACCAAAAAGTTTCTAAAAGCATATTTCCACTAATGCCATAAATGGAAAAATCATGCACATGATGCATATATAATGCTGCTTCACAGTTTAGACAAAAATGGTTAGCTCATGCATTTACATTCCTGCATTCATCAACGCAAGCAACACAACATAGAGCTAATTTACACAACGTCACCTTGCAAATTCATGCAGGGCTTTGCACAACACACCTGCTGGGTGTGTACACACTACAAAGGTGTTTAGATTCCACCCATAGATCATGCTGGGAGGGGACACACTACAGAAGTGTATACATGTTCGTGGTGTGTTTATAAGGTTAGTAAATCAACCCCAATATGTGCATCAAAGAGCACTTTCAAATATTCATCCAAAGTTCCTGGCACACCTCCAAAATGGTGTCTTGTGCACAATGCTGGTAGACTGGACCACCCTGCCTCTTCTTGTGATGATCACCATTACTGTCCTAACTGTAAAGAAGCATGACACAATCTAGCATCTTCCTTCTACAGAGTACAAGTAAAATTTCAGAAAAGAAAACTTAGTTTTGTAGAGTACTGTATGAAAACAGGATTGCCTTGTTTTTTTGTGGAAGTGCCTGTGGATACACCTTACATCATCAGGTATAGTTTAACTGAAAAAAAGAAAATATAAAAAATATATACTTTGTGATATAACAGGAACAGCTACCATATGAACTTAGGCAACTTGGGTCTACTTCCTAAATCTATGTTGTATATTTAGCTCTCTCAGCCTCTGTATTTATCAAATTGGTGAGGTGACATAGTTTTCAATCACCAGATTTCTAACTAAAGAGGATGGACTAGTGCGCTATAGCAATGTCTGATAACAATTTCTAAAGATTTGCACAGGACGGTTGTGCAGACTAATTTTCCATTCTGGTGTTAAATATTCAAGGGATTTACATTCTTCTGACCCCTCTGTCAGAACCATATGAGGAAGCCAATTGTAATTTTCATCTCAAGCAGAAATCAACATTTTAGACGCTAGCTTCATCATGACGGGAGAATGCTGGTAAAATAAGATATAGTTATATGGTCATTTTCACAAAGCAGCTCTTTGTAAACATCACTTTGTCTGAATGAAGTCAGATGAGATTTGTCTGAAGTCCGATGAGTCAGGTACACAATTAAACAAGAGTCTAGTTGTTAATTAGAGGCCTTTGGTAGGTGGGCGCATGTTTGCATTATTGCATGGAATGGTGAACACCAGATGTGAGATATAACTTAAAATCCCTGTTGAGTCAGTAAAGAAGAAATTCAGCTTGATGCTGAAGAAGTGTTTATGATAGTAAATCTTAATAAAGTGAAAACAAGTTATTGCACAAATGATGTTTTCTTTCTTCCTCATTTAGCTTTCTATGTATTTTGAGGACAATTAATCCACATCAATCATGTTGCTTGAAGTACAGTCATTATATTTATTTTAAAATATATTTATATTTTTTTATGTGGATCCCTAGTGAATGCCTTTTATGTCTTTTCAAATATCCTTTGTTCTCACTAGACTTCAAGATATCAGCAGTTAATTGCATGGTAATTACTTGATGCCTACAAATGTGTGTCTTGGAAATATGATGCAGGAATAATTGAGAAAGTAAGCAGGAACAAGAACGATATAGCACATGGGCCCTGGCTCTGCTATACTGAATTCTTTTTTAGTGCAAAGCCTTCTGTCAGGACTAGCTGTGGACGCATGCTGTCAGAGCCAATCGTTACGAGTTGTTTCACCTTTAGCAGCTGCCGTTCCCATAGGGCAAGCATGCATACCAGTACTTGGATGCCCCCAGCAAACTATTTGCTTTGATCAGGTGATGCCACAGGCTGGCCCCCAGGAACAAGGAGGAGTACTGACTGATGTCAAGGTACAAGACAAGCAGAAAACAAGACACAAGACAGGAACAGGAAACAAATACAAGACAGGAACTAATACAAGATAAATACATGATACAGGAAGCAAAACATGTATAGGATTAAAGAACCAAGGCAAGACTAGGTTGCAAGAGCAAGGCAGGACTGAGTTTCAGGATCAGAATACAGGCTTGTGTAGACAGAGCAAGACAAGACAAGACTGGAACTATCACAAGCCCAGAGCTATCATGTTGTAGAGAACGACATTTGCCATCTGTGTAAAAGCAGTTATCTCTATAGCAGAGGTACAACATATTCCCTGCTAAGTTAGAGGTGGTATGTTAAATCCATGCAGCAAAACATATGGTTCCAGCTAACTGAAGAGCTCTAGTTCTGACACAGTAGGGAGAGCATTGGACATCTGAAGAGAGACCACTGCTTCCACACAGAGAGCAGGGGAACTTCTCTGTAGTATGTTGGCACGGAAAACACTTTTCTATTCAGGCTGTGATTGCCATTTTAAAGAAAATGAGCTGTAGGATTTTTCACACCTTTGGTTTTGATGTACCTGAAATGTATTTAGCTAATTTAAAGTGAAAGTTCAATTGGGCTTTAAGATAAGCCAGTTTATTTTATAAAGGTTTACAAGAATATTAAAGTTGTCTTAACAACAACAACTGGAACTTTAAAAATGCCAGCATATAATAACATATATAGGGTTGTCCTGTCTGCCACACTTTGGGGTTCTATTATAGTAAGACTAGGTAACAGACATATATGTTGAATATATCTGGTACTCATAAACTGCTTCCAGTGTGCTATATTTTAATCTATTAAGATTATTTGAGTTAAATCTAAACAGTTTGCAAAATGTGAAAGCTAACCATTGTGCAACTGCTAACTACAGCTCACATTAACTCTTAAATACTATGTATGTGTAGTTACTAAGTTAACTGAGGGCTCAGTATTGACTAACAGACACAAGGGTAAGAACTGCAAATTTTCTTTCAAAAAGGTTCCAGTCTGCAAAACCTTATCCTATGAAAAAATGCTTTGCAATAGTTTATAATGACAAACAAAAACTGCTTGATCATTTACTTACCTTGTTTTTTCCAGATATTGAAAGGAACTTATGCAGTAATACTGTAGTATCAGTATTTTTTCACATTGATTTTAGTGTTTTCTATTGCCAATGGTATAGCAATTTCTGTATAGTACTATACCCAAGGTATTAAAACACATACACCTCTTCTGATCATGCCACAGCATTTCAATGGAATGGAGGTTAAGCCATATTTATTCTAAGAATTTTAATTTCTTATGTTGGTTTTCTAATGAAAGACACAGATGTTATGTAATGCAAGACATACTTTCAGATTCTATAAGTTCAAGAATACAGCTTGCTTTTACGCTAATGTTTATATGATGCCCAATCCATGGTATTACATTTCCTTTCTTTGTAATCTATCTTTTTTACCAAGGGATGAAGAAGGCCTATGCCACTGGAAATCCTTTTGTAACACTTCCTCGGGAGCTTGAACAAGCAAAACAAGCATGAAACCAAATTAGTGTGTTTTTTTTATAAGATCATGTTTAACCCATGCTTGGGTTTTGTTTGGAATAGCTGACTCCAGTCACCATATTTGAAAAATGTAGTAGTCGAAAGGTTTTTTTTTCAATAGTATCGTTATTCAGACTGAACAATCACAGGTATGATCAAAACCTTCTATATATGACAACATCATGTAAATTTACCTCAATAAATGATCACCCATACAAATGGTATATGCCAATATGCCATCAATTTTTCATGTAACAAGTTTAAACACAGCTATATTGATATATATTAGAAAAAGAACAGAGAATTCTGGGAGAAAAATAGGGAGTATTACAAAAAATTGTGGAAAGGGTAAGAGAAAAAAAGAGGCACAAAACGTCCTCAGTATTTTTTTGTAGTGAAAATGTTTACATTTACTTACTGTTGATTGACTTACTGCCTCTGCTGGATGTCTGTTTCGGGCATCCATACTCTTGGTAAAATAATACTTTCTTTTACAAAGGTTTGTTGAAGTATTTCAACAGTTCACAGAAGACATATTAGCAGAAACATTTGGATCAATTTACTAAAGGCAAATAGGCTGTTAACTTTTTATATGTAATTTTCACTTTGCAAGGCAATTTCCTCTTAGCTTAGTAAATGAGGTGAATCTTTGCTGATTTCCATCATCCAATCATGTGCAAGCAAAAATAACGTTTTGTTTCCTTGCATGTGATTGGGTTTTCTTTGCCAAGTGAATTTTCACCACATTCACTAAGCTAAGATAAAATTTGATAAAATTTGAAAACTCCTTACAAATTTAACAGTCTATTATTCTTTAGGAAATCAACCCTATTGTCTCACATGTATACAAAGTACAGTGGTATATAAGGACATGGTAACAGAGGCAGAATATGAACATCAAAGTATGTTGCTTAAGCACTTACATAAATGTGGCTAACACAGAAGTATTTTGGTAATTAAAGGTTTTATGATGTGGAACCAAAGGGGTCATGTTGAATAAAGCAAAAAGTTCAGGAAAGGGAAATAGGGAATATGCATTAAAGAGATTGCAGAGAAGAAACATTTAGGGGTCTATTCACGAATCAGCCGAAGGATCTAGCCATAGCTTTGGCCGATGGAGCTAGCTGTCATTGCTAGCTCCGCACAATTGTTTTCTATTTATTCTTTTCTACTTTTTAAACTATTTTTCTGTTCTGCTCGGTCCCAAAGAGAGGCCGAGCAAAACAGCTGAGCCGAATGCCGCTCAGCTGCATTCGGCTATTCACTCACTGCTGTTTGGCATCTATAAGAATAGACCGAACAGCAGCGAGTAGCCTGCCAGAGGTTCGGCTTAGCCGATCCAGATGTTGGATCGGCTGAGTCGAACTCCTTCTGCACTTCGGGTCGGCCGAACATGCTGAGCAAGTTCGGCCAACCCGAAGCCACCCGATGTACGGCTGATTTCAGCCGTACCAGCCTGAAGTGAATAGCCGAACAGCGTTCGGCTCACTTCGCTTTAGGTCGGTCATACACTCGGCTGCCTACGGCAGCTTAGTGAATAGACACTTTAGAGTTAAGGAGAGGGGGCCATGAGAAAGAAGAAGGGAAGGGGAGAAGAAAAAAGGAAGGAGGGATGGGAGTGAGGTAGGAGAAGAGATGGGGGTGTGGGTCCCCGGGGGAAAAGTGCCCAAAGTGATCAGATGGTTAATAGGGTTAGTAGTAAGCTGTCAAGCCATTGAGGTTGTGAATAAGATATCCAGGGTTGCTATATTAGAATAAAATTGTCATGGGTATCGGCTAGAATAGCCATCAGTTTTTCACTAAGCATAATTCTGGTAAGTCTGTTATTGACCACCTGTTTTCCAGGATCTAGCCATTGAGAAGCAACTAACGAATGAGTCTAAAAACCCATATCGAAAGCCTGCTCGCTATTGGGTAGGTCCACCAAATGTGCACTATTGTGCCAGGATGGGAACAACCAAGGAAACGGGTAGATGGATATTTCAGACTAAAGTGTTCTAAAAGCGCTGGGTGTAGTACCACCGGTAGAGAACTTTATAGGATTGTTCTAAAGTTAAAACATTTCTATATCTTTTAGCTGTTGCTTGCCATATATCTTGCCAATCAATAGGTGTTAAAGAGGAACTTAGCTCTGATTTTCAGTGGAACTAATACACCCTAATAATTGTGCATTTAGAAGACATTATGGAGGCATAAAGTTAGGATATCAGATTGAGTGAAAGGGGATCAACCATTTACTTTCAAAAGGGGTACACATAAAAAGGGGGGTGCAAGAATGGAGAGAATGGAGCGTCTATTCTGAACACAACGATAGTGTTCTCTTCCGGGATATGTCATGTAAGATGCAAGGTTGTTGATAGGGTATGAAGTAGGAAAGTAGGGAGTAAATATAATGAAAGCCATGTTCCTGCCATCACTAGAATTGAGCAGGATGCAGCATACCAGCAAGAAAAAAGGGGGAAATTTTATTAAAAGGAAAGTGTGGTGATAAAGGACCCCCTGAAAATCTGATTGCGTCCCAAAGGCAAAGTGAGTGAGCTAGAATGGGTTTTCGAATATATTCAGGCAATGGGTGGTGGGAGCTCAGAGAGGGCGGCTATGGTATCAGATGGCATTATATAAAATCCAAAGAGGCCCAAAGTGGAAGATAATTGGTGGTGTGGAGATGGGATAGGGGGCAATATTTGCAGCTAAGTAATATTGATAAAAATTGGGTATAATTAAGCCCCCTGCTATCTTTGGAGCAAACAAAATGTGCTTATTAATTCTGGGTTAAGATTTGCCCCCAAATGAATTGCAAATGTTTATGTTGTAAAATTCAGAGAATATAAGAAGTGATAGACACCGGGAGAATTTAAAAACCCATAACACTGCCTGTGGAGATACAAGTTAAAATGTCCAAATGGAGGGAGGGTGGGGTTAGGGTAAAATAATACTTTTTGAGGTTAGTTTTGAACTTTCCTCCTGCTTTGAGGTCATATTCATGTGTTCTTGATCTCAGTTTGATATTGAAGATACTGCCCTCTTAACGTTATTCTAACACTTAATGTATTTAAAGGTTTTAATTATGTCCCCCATCTTTCCTTGAGGATGTACATTTTAAGTTATGGCACTGTCTCCTGATATGCTTTATCCCTTAGGCCTTGCACCATTTTTGTTGCCTGCATCTTAACTTTCTTCATCTTAATAAAATATTTTTGTAAGTGACTTCTCCAGAACTGGACACTGTTTGCTAAATGGAGTCTAACTAAAGTGATATAAAGTGGAATCAGGTCCTCCTTCCTCCTGCTGGTAATCCATGGAGTGACACATCACAGAATTCCAACTGGTTTCCCTGCTGCATTGCCACACTATTTACTTAGGAGAAAAATTGAGAAACAGAGACAGTTATAACCCCTCAACTCCAAATTCCTGAACAATGCCTACCAGGTATTATTTTATTAATAACTGAAGATTTTAAGAAGATTAAAAATGACTTTTGAAATTATATTAGCATGTTAAAGATTATATGACATTTGAGTGATTGGGTTCTAGTTATTGGCAACGCAAGATCTATTTTTAACACAAGAAACTATGCTTTACGGTGGGTACAATCTCTTGTCTGCATTATACTGATAATAGACCTTCAATGACATTACAGTGCTTTAACAAATACAATGTATAGATGCCTGTCATAAGAGGATACTCCCTTTCAAGTGTCCAGAATGTGAAAATTCTGATTTATCTCCCCTCTGGCCCTAATCTGTCCAGAAATATGCTGACCTCTCTAGAATAATTTGTCAGAAGTGGCCATGGATACTGTACCATATATAGTTCATAATATGTTTATTGATCCCTAATACATGTTAATCATAAATTAACTGTTTTACATAATTTTCTCCAAAAATATATAGCAATATAAATGCATGTGTTTGGTAAATCAGGAAACATTTATTATGACTGAAGAATATAGAGAGGATTTGTAGACATTCACAGTTTATAAGATAGATAGAGATAGATAGATAGATAGATAGATAGATAGATAGATAGATAGATAGATAGATAGATAGAGAGTTACGCTGTTCTTTAAGGCTACATCTAGGTACATAGTATGTTTGAAAATTACAGGTCGATTGATTAAAAAAGACCATTATTTCTATTTTAATGAGCTGCTTGAATGAAATTACTTCATCGAACTTTTGCCTGTAATCTGATGTATAAAACGATGAGATTTTCATCTTTACACCTATTATCATTTCCTGAAGCAATGTCACAACTCCAACCAACAAATTAAATACATTAAATGCATATCTGTCAACTTTATGGAGTCTGTATAATTTTGGTTAGCTCAAAATTGGAAAGTGATAATATGGTGCAGACATAGCATTCATTTTTGAGCAAAATCTATTACTGACATAAGAAAAAATATTTTTGGTGAATGGAACATGATTTCTTAATAACACCTACTTAAAAAAGTTAGCAATAATCAATGTAGTGTGCTTTAAAATATTGCATTTTCTGTGGACAACTACCAGTACGCTTAAGCAAAGCATGTGGCCCAGCCCCAAAGGTTATTTTTTTCTGGGGCACTGAATTTTAATTTCATACCTTCTTAGTACACTTAAATTGTGTTGATCCCACTCCCCTTCAGTTTAAGATCTTTGCTAGTGTGTTTCTATACAGATACAGATGCCTCATTCCCATCATGCTTGATTTGTAACTCCACCAACAACCTGCTCTTTTTACATACACCATCTGATCCACAATCTTGTTTATAGTCATGTTACATAAACGGTTTTACACTTCAGGAAACTGTTGTGATGCCAAATTGCCACACAACAATAGCCCGTTGAATGATGCAAGGCATGTTACAGAAGCTGTTGTAAAATAAACTACCATTATATACAGGCGCCATGTTACAAGAGG
Source organism: Nanorana parkeri (assembly GCF_000935625.1). Taxonomy (NCBI): domain Eukaryota; kingdom Metazoa; phylum Chordata; class Amphibia; order Anura; family Dicroglossidae; genus Nanorana; species Nanorana parkeri. The sequence continues at coordinate 2,630,374 of NW_017306294.1, read as the reverse complement.
TTGTTTAAGACTTGCAAGTTATAAGAGATTGATAAAGACTTCTGATGTATAGTAGACTAAGGGGGTTATTCACAAAGCTGACAAAGTGAAGTAACCCAAGCGAAGTGAAGTGAGCTGAACGCTGTTCGGCTATTCACTTAAGTCTTGTATGGCTGATTTCAGCCGTACATCGGCTAAGATCAGCCGTACATTGGCTGCCTTCGGTCAGCCAAACATGCTCTGCATGTTCGGCTGAGCTGAACCCCAATAGGACTTTGGCTCGGCTATTCTGCTCGGTACCTCCGAGGTACCGAGCAGAATAGAAAGGAAGTGCAAAGAATGAAAAAAAAAGTTGAAAAGTTATTTTTAAAATTATAAAAAAATAGGGAAATTAAAAAATATATATATTTTAAAGAGAAAAAAAAAGTATTGGGCGGAGCTAGCGGTGACAGCTAGCTCCACCCAACTGTTTCCTATTGGCCGTCACCTTCCAGAGTCTTTAAGCAGGTCCCATCCACTGAATAACAACTGGGTGGAGCTGGCCATGTAATAACAGCAGGCTCCACCCAGTTGTTATTGTTTAATGAAAGATCAGCATCCCCAGGTCATTTGGCCCAGCTGTCATCTGCATGGAGATCGGTCGCCTGCAGCAGGAAAATTACACACCTAAACATTTGCAGTACAATGGATGACACTGCTATCACTTTCACAGAAAGAGTACAGATGGAATTGCTTCAGTAACTAGAAAAAAAAAACACAGTATCAGAAAGCAGAAAACATATTATAGCAGTACAAGTGCTCATGTAGCAATATGCATATACATAATTTTTTTCATGATACTTGCCCTTAAACTACTCAAATCACAGAAACTTTTTGAAAGCTCCCGCTTTCATTATAAAAAAAAGTTCTTGCACTTAAGTTCAGTGACTGTGGCTAGACACAATTGGGTTTATTCGCTTAAGGCAATTCACTTTGCAAGGACATTTTCCTTTATCTTAGTAAATGTTGTGAAAATGCACTTTGCAAAGGATACCCAATCATATGCATGAGGGCATTTATAAAAAAAAAGGATTTTTGCTTGGACATGATTGGATGATGAAAATCAGCAGAGTTGATCTCGTTCACTACACTAAGGGAAACTTGCCCTGTAATGTAAAAATTCCCTTCAAAGTGAACAGCCCATTTGCCTTTAGTAAATCAACACTAAAGTGTTTTATATAAAACTTCAACAAATAAAGACATCTGCTAATATGCTGTACATGAAGGTGTTAATTGTTTTGTATGCCATATTTGCTTCTTGGCTAAGCCAATTACACACTGTGATCTTGAGCAAATCACTTTATCTCCCCATGCTTTCCCTTGGCATATACTTGAAAATGAGATGTATATCTCATGCCTCAATAAAGCAACAAGATGAGAAAGTTTGATAGCACAAGTTATTGATGTATAAAGGCATTTAACACAAAGACGTAATTTTCAAATAAGTAAAGGCAATGTTTTCATTACTTTGATCATTCATGGTATAATTTGAAAAGAACTTGTTTTTGCAGTGTCTTCAGTAATCCTTTCCCAGAGGGTTAAAGTATCTAAAAAAACAAAAAGACTTCTTAATAAATAAGGTCACAAAGTACCTATAATAAATCAAAGGTGACATTAAATCTGTTTTCTTATGTTATTGCTACTAAAATGATTTGAGGTCATTTAGGGAGGTCCAAAAGCTCCAAGAAATATCCAACACGTTCTTAAAGTCTGGATATTGCTGATTCTACTTGCACTAACAGAAAATAAGTGAGTAAGGAAAATATGGGATGGCTACTTAAAGTACATCTTAACTTCTAAACATCTAAACTGGAAGACATTTAGTTTGATAAGGCATTGTATATAATAAACAATTGTTATTTTCTTTCATATATTACTGCTGGAATCCCCTCCAGTCTCATTTAGGTATTGTTCACAAGGCTGCTTGGATCGGGTCCGCCTGTCAGGTTTTTTTTCAGGTGGACCTGATCAGATGCCCAATGCAAGTCTATGGGCAGCTGTGTGCAAAGGGACCGGCAAAGGGATCAGGGGTAATCAGATGTTAATGGACTCATATTCGTTTACATCCGATTCCCCATAGACTGACACAGGGTCCAGTAATTGCAGTTATCGAAAGATGGAGGAAAAAACTGTACTAACATGGATGTCACAGTGGTGACATCTGCTCCCTACTGCTGTGATGACGTGCATGGATCCTCTCCTGTCATTTTGACATCTATCATTGATTATTACATATTTAAGAAAAATCAGACTTTGCTTTTAATTGTTGATTCAGCATATTATTTTCAATAATAAAACAAATGAAAACGGCAAGGCCAAAAATTATTGGACCCTTAATTTAATATTTTGTTGCATGAAACCTTGTAGTTTGGTCCACTCTTCTTAAGCAAACTCCGAAGGCAGTCTCAGGTTTAAAGTAGGTATGCACCGATACCGTACTTGTACTGGCCCAAATGCTCCGATACTTATCCCGATACTGGAACTGCCCAGTAGAGGGAGATTTCCTTTGACCGGCAGGGCTGCAAGGGAACATGGAAACGGCTTCCTGGCCAATCAGGAAACCGGGCCGCAGGTTATGACCCACGGCCTCGCTTCCTGATTAGATGGAAAGCTGGCTCCATGCTGATTGGCCGGGACAGCCGGCTTCCCAACCAATCAGCATCGAGCCAGCCAAGCAGCATAGAGCCAGCTTCTCAGGCAGTCAGAAACCCGGGCTCCTGGCTTTCTGATTGGCCCGGGAAGCCGGCTCCAATGCTAATTGGCTGGTATGACGGCTTCCTGGCCAATCAGCAAGGAGCCGGCCAAACAGCATGGAGCCGGATTTCCGGCCAATCAGGAAGCCAGGTAGTGGTTGGCCTCTGATTGGCCAATTAGCATTGAGCCAGCCAAACAGCTGGCTTGATGCTAATTGGCTGGTAAGCTGGCCAATTAGCATCAAGCCAGCTGTTTGGCTGGTTCAATGCTGATTGGCCAATCATCATGGAGGCGGCTTCCCGGACAATCAAGAAGCCGGGTGGCGGGTAATGACACGCTGCCTAACTGGTCTGGACAGTCTCACAGGTGCAGGTGTAGCAGATGCGACTCTCTTATTAGCCAGCCTTCTAAGATGCTTGATTAGAGGGCCGCCTCTGCCTGATCCGGCCAGCCCGAATCGCCTCGGGTATACCGAGGTGATCCAGGCTGGCCGGGACAAGCGGCTGGCAGATGGAGCGGCACTATCTCGGTGGGCAATTGCCCACCACCCCACGGGATCTGCCACTGATGCAGGCAGAGCTGGAGTTCATTCTGTTTGAAGTCTACTGATATCTGGTAAGAGGTAAGTTTTTCTGTGATAAACTGTTTATGCTCTGTGCTAAGGAGACATTGACACAGCTTATTGTGTGGCAGGTGTTGTGTACCTGAAAAAGTTAAAGAGGGTGAGTGAAAGAAACCGCAAAAGTAACAGTGCAAAATGTTGCTAAAACCAGTCACGTTCCTGTGGACTTTGTAAGCAGTGTGTCTGCAATATGGGCCTCTCAGAAAAGGACATTAGAGACTAAAATTAGGGACAGAATTCTGTGGCTGGAGGGGATTTTGCCACCTGGGGCAAGCCTCATATGAGACCAAACAAAAGTGCTGTGAAATTGCTGTGCAGAAGCATGAGGCTAGTGCTGTAGCAACGCTGTTGAAATTAGACCAACCAATTTAGTACAACAGATGCTGCCAATTGATGATGCTAAGGTTTTCTAAGTGCCTTTATAGTGCAAAGAATGAGGGCTGGTCCTCCATGCTGAAGAAAGTCTGTGCCATACTAGACCAGACCTGTCAGCACACCTGGTCTAGTATGGCACAGACTATTAAAATTATTGTTCTTAATTTAAAATGATAAATTAGTGCAGTCAGTTTCTTGAACATATGCTCTTTTCATCAAAATGATCATTGGATTAAATGATTATATTGCCACGTGTATCTGCTGCATTGAACAGTCCTAATTCTTAATTCTACATGTGCTTTAAAGACTTACAACAACTGCTCTGTTGGAAATCACCAAGACAGTATGCTAATGTTTTCATTTTTTCTAAACTGATGCAAAAATTTAAAAAAACAGATGGTAATTCAACTTTTTTGAAAAAAATAATTGGATCCTTAGCATAATTCTTAGTAACATGCATAACTTGTTGACAAAACATGACAAATACTACATACAAACTTTTCATATAGCAAATTAATTATATACTTCATGCTGTTTTCTATTGAGGTTTGAGATTGTAATTTAATTTTATTAAGAATGTTGTCCAATAGTAGAATATTTTTGAATAAGAAGATAAATTAAAAAAAGCTTCCAAGGTTTTTTTTTTGTTTTTTTTTACAGAATTTTAAATAATAAATGTAACATAAAAGCAAAGGGGAAAATAACATACATAAAAAATAACTATTCAATGCTCACTTCATGCGTCTCTGCATTGTTTGTCTGCTCCAAATAGTTTTTGTGAAGGTATAAAGTTAAAACCCCCTCTGTCATGCAACACTGCTGAGCTATTCGGATGGGCAAAGCTCCTACTAGTGTTGAAGTTTACCCACTCCCTCCCACACATGGGTGGAGCCACACACAGCCACACTGCATTCAAACAACAGCAGCAGCCTGCAGGGAGAAGAACCCTTTAATTCAAGAAAGTGGAGTGGTGGAAGTAAGGTGAGGGGTTCTATGATCTGCCCCTGAGGGAAAAAGAAACAAGTGTAGAAGCAGGACTTTTTAGGAAAACTCCCATCTCCATGAAGAGGATGCAGGACTCTGGGCAATCCCTTCACAGCTCTGGGCTTTACCTTGACGACTTTCATCTCTCTCATTGGTTCTTACCATTTGTCATTAAGGACTGTGCCATCACCTGATTATGGATGTCTGTACGATGTATATATGTACAGGATCAACTATTTCACCATAATTGCACACCATTAGGTTCTCTTAAATAGAGGAGATTTGGATGAATAGAAGACAGAATCTAGGGGCAGTTGCCCATAGCAACCAATCAGCTTCTCTCTTCTGTTTGTTCAGTCAAGCTTTAAAAATGAATGAGAGAAGCTGGTTGGTTACTATGGACAATTGCTCCAGATTCTGTCTGCTCCAGTTTTGATAAATCCCCCCCAGAATGCAAAATAGTTCATGGCTCCTGGAGGCCCAAACCTAGATCTACATGTAAATGACAATTTCACTTTATTTCCACAGCATAGTGAGTGGGCTGCTGGTATTTTTCTCTGTGGGTTACACTGTAAGTTTTAGGTTGTTCTTTAAGAGCACTTTAATCTTATCCCATCATTGTAACAATGAAGTCTTTATTATGGTGCTTTTTTAAAAATAAAATATAATACCTTTATATAGGTACATTTATCTTGATTATTTTATTACTAAAAACATGAAAACTTGATACACAGTATTTATAATGGTCTGGCCCTCTAGCAACTTCAGCATGAAATTATAGCTAATTTGTCTACAAACGTCAGGTGGTCATAATAATCTGGCCACTCAGTGTATAGCAACACCTAAACATGAATTCTGGCTCACGCACAAAATATCTGTGTATACAGGATTTAAGTTGGGATCATCTCAGTTGTGTTACTAGAACATTGAACTAAATGTGCTGAAAACATTGAAAAGTTCAACTTTTTTTTTCTATTTTCTGAAATGTCATTTAAATTGTTCATTGAAGGCCTTTAAGATATTATTTATTGTTCAAAAAGGAGAAAAGAAAATCTCATGTACAAGTCATCCAGGGAGCTAAGGCCTGTATAGGTCTGTAAAAGGATAAAAAGCATAGCACTTGTTGAAGTATGACTTATGCTGAATTTGGAACAATCAATGGATATAGAAATGACTGATGTTCAGATGCTGTATTGATTTTAAAAGTAGACTTGAGTGCAGAGTTCTGAATTGACTTTTAAAGCTCTTGGTAAATGCAGTGTCTACATTTCATCTATAGCCAGTTTCCTGTATGAGGGGGTGCTAAATGTATTATTTTTCAAAGCAATAATAAATTGCTCAAATATAGTTGCTGCCACTGATTTCTTACTGGGTAAATAGGTTGACTGATCCTTTCTCTCAGCAATCAATTGACCATTTTAAAATAAACCAATTCTAATAACTTCCTTAAGCAATTATTTATAAGTGTGTGTGTGTGTGTGTGTGTGTGTGTGTGTGTGTGCTTTTCTTTTAATTTCAGTAGTGCTCAATACAAAAAAACAGCAATAGTTTTTGATTGAATTAATTAAAATATTTATTGTTCAGATACATAACAGATCTTTCCAGTGGTCTCTAATAGAGTTTTCACAGGCTTAGTGGTAATTATATTATTAATATACAGTCAGACTAATGAAATAAACAGCTTAAGGGCCAAACGTGATGTGCAGTAACCTAAAGCAACCAAATAAATTGTGTTTTGCTATTGGGTCATTTTGTATTATTTTATTGGGTCTATTTATTATTTTGCACAGAAGGCCATCCCTGCCATCCACCTGTATGTGGAAAGCCATGAGGCAGCAGGAGGTATAAGTGGGATATGAGGAGTGTTGGGTGGCTGGCAGTAAAGAGTAGTTGTAATTTTTTTGGGAAGGCTTCAACGGAGATGTTTCACCCTTCTATGCCATCATCCAAGGGGGAGCACTGAGTGCTCCACTCTGAGACAATGTTGCAAGGAACCTCTTTCCCATATTTCCTGATCATGGCTGGATCCACTGCATTGTAGGCATAGTTTCCTAATAGGACTAGGCTAGCCATAAGATGGCCTTGGTTTCACACTTGTTGCTGAAACAGGCAAAACTGCCATCTGTGTGTGGCACATCACTGCACACTTCTGCGTAATAATGGTGTGTTTCAGCACCCCCTAGTTCAACTCCCTATGTTCTAAAGTTGCCATGACATTTAGTAAATCCCCTTTATTAAAAAAAATAAGCCCTACCAGGCTTAAAGTAAGAGGCAAAGGTATTAATTTGTCAGTTTTTGTATATAAAATGGGAGGGGATAGGTATTAAAATTAAAAATCGCAATAGTTACTTAAAAAAACAATTAATATCAAAATCAATGTTTAACCCTTTAGGAAACATGCTGTCTAAGGCAAAAATCCACTTTGATTCATTCCTTGAAGCTTTTCTTTTTAGGTTTGAGCCTCTGCAATGTTTATGTACTTTATCGATCCCTATAATTTTAAGACCTCTGGGGTCACAATTATGAAAGAGCCTAACATGTCTGGAGAGACTATGTTTATTACAACTATTCTTTATTTCATTAATATGTTCCTCAATTCTCTTTTTTAACAATCTGCTGGTCCATCTGACATACTGCTGTCCGCACAGACACTCCAAAAGGTAAGTAACAAACATACTTACTTACAGGAGATATTTTTTTCATTTTAAACATTTTATTATTACTATTTGATCGAAAATGTTCTACTTTTTACTTTTGACCCTGTAGTCCTGTAACCAATGCAACGTCTACCAGGGTAAAATCTAACTCCTTCAAAAAATTTAACTATGCGTTTAGGAGGTTCTAAAACATTTTTTGCCAACTTATCTCTCAAGGTAGGGGCAAGCCTATATGTTATTCTAGGTTTATGCGGAAGTATAGGGCCCAAGAGGCTATCTTTTTTTTTAAATATTACAATGTTTCTTAAAAATACGCTCTTTCTCTTTACGTTTTGCCGAATAATCAGTGGTTAAAGATATGGGAAATGAGTCATTGTTTTTTTCTTTCTGTAAAAGTAATTGTCCCCTATTCAGCTTAGATACTTCCTCCTTTACTCTATACATTTGTAAATCATGTAAAATTTGGGATTGTGTCTTGTAATCTTCAGGTTTCATAGAATTATATTTAGTACGTGTAAATTGGCCCTGTGGTATTCCTCTAAGCCAATTAGGGAGTAGACAACTACCTATAAGTATATAACCATTTTTGTCTTTCTCCTTAAAATATGTTTTAGTGTAGATCTTATTCCCTTCCATAGAGATATCCAGGTCTAAAAAGTGAACATTTTTCTCATTAACATTCATTGTAAAAGATAGGCCATAGTCATTAATATCTAATCTAGTTTTAATCTAGTTTATTTTTTTATGCTACTAGACATATTGGCATAAAATGAATGGTGGACTAAATTAATAAGGCAAACAGTAATGTGAAAAGGTGAGATAACCCACAGAAACTATTAGGCAGTCTTTCACCCAAAAAAATTGTATAGCCAAGAAACATCTTATTGGATTTTATGGATTACTGTATTTAACAGAGGTGGCTTAAACCTTATATAAAAAATAGACCAGCGTAGATATAGACACACCAGGGTTGATTCATTAATGGACTTAAACACCTGAGCTGAAGGACATGCGTATAGCGCCATTATGGGTGAATCAATCCAACCTAAAAAAAACAAATTCATGCAGGACTTGTCGTAGATATCCCCAATGCACTCGGTCAAACGCCTTCTCTGCATCCAGAGCTAGAAGCAGAGAAGGCATTCCAGCATGCTCAGAATGGTGTATCATATTCAATACTCATCTAGTAGCATCTGGGGCCCCCCACCCCTAATAAATCCCGATTGATCAGGATGTATTAACATGGTATGCCTCACAGGTTTTTAGCATACATTTTCAAGTCAGTGTTAAGGAAAGAAATGGGGCAAAAGTATTGGGGTAAGGTTGGAGCCTTGCCAGGTTTAGGCAATGTAATTATCCTAGCTCTAAGCATTTCAGATGGGAAAGAGGCAGAGGTCAAGGCTGTTGATGAGACTTTGAGTAAATATGGGAATAGGGTAAAAGCAAAGTGTTTATAATATTCACCGGAAAACCCATCAGGGCCCGGCGCTTTGCTAGAAGGCAGGGAATGGATAGCACAGTGGAGTTCCTTCAAAGAAATTGGAGCATTGAGAGAGTGGAGTTTGCGAAATTGACAGATGGGGCAATGATAAAGAGCTCAAAAAGGAGGCTGTCAGTAGGTTGTGGAGTGGATGAATCCTCCTTAAGATTGTAAGGAGCTAAATAATAGGAACTAAAGGCGTCAGCTATATGCTGAGGGTGCCACATTTTCGCTCTACAATGGTGCTCATTTAATCTGGCAGCTAGTAATTTGTTTTGAGTCTCTAAGGAAGGAATCTGTGACAATAAGTGTGTAAGATATCCAGACCTTGGCCTGTGCACCTAGTTTCATTAAAACACCTCTGATATAGGCCTAATGTGCATTCCATAGGCAGAAAATATCATCAGCTGTGGAGTCATTCAAGGAAAATTCCTGAAAATTATCACTGATAAACTTTTTGTTTTGGGTGCAGCATAAGAGATACATTGTTACACCATATAAAAACATCAGAAGAAGAAATACAATCTGACACAATGAATGATACTGGGGCGTGGTCAGACCACGTAATATGAAATATGGTAGCAGCACATATTTTTGACAGGAGATATATATCAACTAGAAAAAGATCCATTCTTGAGTATGCTATGTGGGGAGTAGAGAAAAAAGTATAGTCATTCTCCGAGGAATGCAAGCAACACCAGGCGTCATACATTTTCTTTCTGGAACAGTTGTTGCAATGCAGAAGAGGGTCTCTTAAGGATATTAGTCGAGTCAAGAAAGGAATTGGGCACCAAGTTGAACTCCCCACAAACTATGGTATGATCATGACACATCTTGGATAAACGCTTAAGGACTTTATGAAGGGATCAAATATGGTGCGTATTGGGAGCATGTATGCAGGCTATAGTGTATGACACTGAATTGATGGAGCACACTAATATTATATAGCAGCTCGAGGGATCACAATAGTAGCCAATAGAGGTGAAAGTAACAGAGTTCTCAATCACAATCATGACTCCACAGGTTGTAGTAACAACAAAAAACAAAAAAAGGACCCCAGGGGGTCAAAATGCAGTAAGTTGTACTGCGCATAAAAGGGGTATCACAATGTGAGTCATGTGGATACATGAGGCCAAAGGGCATCAAATAACATGCTGAAGCAAAGCAAGTCACGAAAAAAGGAGTATTCATTTCACCGGCTAAGATCTGCATTTGCGAGAGGCCAAACACCAGTCAGAGTCGACTTTGCTCGGGGTTGTGGCCTTCATAGAAGTAGACTCAGTAGCTGGAAGGATATCCCAATCTTTAAGTAGAGATAGGCCTTGCTGCAGAGTAGATACAGTATAGCAGGGGTGCCCTTTAGGTAGATTGTGATCTACCAGTAGCTCACAAAGGTGATGCTGGTAGATCACAATTGTAAGTTGGCTCACTATCCCAAGAACCCTCCCATCTGCTGCGTCTGACACATGAAGGCAGAGGCTGACAGCATGAGAGCAGCGACTTTAGGATGGAGGACTGAGAAGTACGAGGTCTAGCTTCCCGGTGTTCTGTAATATTGCAGAGCAGCGACTTTAGAGAGAGCAAGGAGAGACAGCCAGGAGAGACAGCCAGGAGGATGAGCAAAGAGAGACAGCCAGGAGAGCGAGGAGAGACAGTTAGGAGAGCGAGAGAGAAGGAGCACGAGGGAGGTTTTTTTTCGTTGGTAGATCTCATGTAGCTCATCATTTGAAAAGTAGATCTTAACACAAAAATTGTGGGCACCCCTGCAGTATAGGATTCATCATCCTTGGTCAGGAGAAGCTTGGTAGGATAACCCTAACAATATGATATTTGTGTATTCCTAAGTGCCTTGGTGATAGGGAGAAAACGTTTCCTGAGAAGCATAGTATGTTGGCATAGGTCTGCAAAGAACTGTAGGTTTGCATAGCATGCAAACCTATGCAACCTATCCTTCACATGAAATAAATGGACATGCATCAAGACATCCCTTGGTGATTTTTCAGGTAGGTGAGCAGGTTTAGGGAGTCTATGTATGCAGACAATGATAAGGACTGCCTGTGAGAGATCTGGAAGTACGGAGCTAATGAGCCTTTGAACATACTGTTGCAGGTCTGACTGGGTAACCAATTTGGGTTTACCATGAATTTTTAGATTTTTTTCTGCGTGACCTGTTCTCGAGGTCAGCAGGTTTTGTCTTAATCCACTCCAAATCATCATCTCTGGCATTATGGGAGTCCACAAGATCATTAAAGATCCCATGCAAATTCCACCATCGTGTTTTCAATGTGGGAGACCCTGTCTCCAACCTGATGTTATTCAGTCTTAAATTGTGTGATCAGAGATTGCATATCACTATTCAAAGAGCTTCTCAGTGACATCAGCATGTCATTAAGAGTAGAATCAGAGATTGGTTGATGAGAGATAGGAAAATCATCAATAGGCTCTATGAGTTTCCTGGTGTCGTCAAGGGAAGAGTTAATAGTGCTCACCTCTCTTTGTGACACTGAAGAAGAAGGCAACCAAGGCCTGGATTTCCCTGGGCTATGGTCTGTAGGTGAACCTGGCTGGGGGAGGAAGCCAGGGAGCCCGGTCCCATTTGTACCAGAGGAGATGTGTCACAGGAGGAATCCTCGTCAGAGACAGCAGGTGGAAGACGCTGAGGGGAGCTGGCGCCATCTTGGCTGCACGAGCGGTCTGGTGCAGTGAAGAAATTAGTACGTTTGTGCAGGTGGCCGCCCTCTCTCTTCTTTTTAGTCATCCTCATGGTTCAGGAAAGGCTGACAGTGAGGTATCCAGGAAAAATGTTGACCTGCCGTATGATAAATGTCCCCTATGGCTCTGTTATCCGGAGCTCTACAGACCCACGTCCATGCTGCTTAAACACAGGGCACGTCTCCCATTAACATTTTTTTATGTATCATACCTAAATTTGTTTGAATTAACAGATATGTTGGTGCATTCATTCATCCATTTTTTTCATCCCAAAATAGGCTTACTGAGGTCGATATACTAAAGGAGTAGAAAATGCTTACTTTGTAAAGTGAATGTTCCCTTGGCTTAGTGAATAAGGTAAAGTTGTGTCTACTTTGAATACCCAATCACGTGCAAGGAAAATCCACAGGATTTTTGCCTACACATGGTTGGATGATCAATGTTTTAATAAAGCTTTAGCTTAATTACTAAGCTAAGTAAACATTCTGTACTCCTTTAGTAAGTCAACTGCTATGAGTCAGTTTTGGGATGAGAAAATGGATGGATGAACTCATTAACACATTTGCTCATTCAAACTTGGTTATGTATGGTACATAAAAAATGTTCATAAACTTCCAAATGTATTCACATACAGTTGCTTTTTTTAATCAAAATCTCCTGCTATAAAAAAAAATATTTTAGGACCAAATAAAATAACTTGTTATTTAAGTATATTGTTTCCATGCAAGGAAGAATACTAGCAAAGGTTAACAGTCCACTACATAACAAAGAAGAGTTGAAGCATAACTTTCTCAATTACAATAAAACACACAAAGCAACGAGAGAAAATGCTTATAGAATGTGCATGCTTATTATGTACAGAATACTGAACAATTTATGTTTTTGAATGCTCATTATATTAAATATAATTAAGTAAACATCTAGCTAATGCCTTTGATCTGCATGTTTCTTATGGAGATCTATATTTAATTAACTTGTGGTCATGATCATTACTTTATTATTGATCATACTCAAAGCTAGCCATATTGATCAATGATAACATTTAACCAGGTTTGTAAGAAACCTTTCATTTTTCAAATAAAATCTGTTCAGCAGTTTTGAAAACATTAAATATTGTAGCAAAAAGATTCAAGCATTATAGTTAAAAAAGTCTGTGTTTCAATAATACACTACCATTTTTCATACAAAACGTTTTTGCAGCTTGGAAATATTTTCATCTAACTTATGGGAAAGTCATTCACAGTAGGGAATATTAGAACCAATCTCTTTCAATCCCTGATATGTGAAAAATTCAAATTGGCCAAAGTAACAAATGTCAAAAGCTGGTTGTAGTGGTGTGTCAAGAAACCTATTCTTGTGTCAAGAGTGTCTAGAATTATACTTGCAATGTGTTACTTGGTGAAAAAAATGCAATGGGAGACGCCATCTTTAGAATAAGTGCACACATATGTATTTTTAAAAGTGAAATTACAATAGTGATGCAAATAATAGAAAGGAGGTGAACACAGCACATAACAAGACACAATGCTAAGAAAATTAATACAATTAGAAATTAGGGCAAATAACCAAGTACAAGCCAAGCTATATCCAAAACTGCAGTATATACAAGGGATATAACTAAAATACCAGAAAGCAACAGTTTAAATATGGCTGGGATAGCACCAGACTTGGAACCAACAAGATAGAGTACAGGATTACAGGCAAAGCATAAGGCCAGAGCAGCACAATGGAACAGAGTAAATGCTAAGGTACAGTATATAACTGTTTGAGAGGCATGACATTTAAAGTTTCCCAGCAGTAATGCATCGGTGACAATTAATTTCAGGGATGCATAGACTGCAGGGTAACATCTGCTGGTGGCATCTGGTGTCATATGCATTTGGCTGTTCTCAGTGCCACCAGCAGCTAAAACACAGAACAGGGTGCCACGCCACTAAGGGGCAGACTAGGACTGGGATTATATTGAGGTTTTTCAAGTTTTGGAAAGCTTGCCTTTAAGAAACTTGATGCCAACTCCAGGCTATTCAAAAAAGGTGTGAGCTGCTTGTATCCTGCACAAACTAACAACCCAACAGCGGGAGTAGACCATATCTTTCAAATTTGGGAGGGAACTCTTAAGGAGCTAAATATAACACCTGATCAACTGGCTTTGTTTCTCTCTAGTTGGTTTCAGCATTAAACTGGTACACTCTGAATTCTATTTCTAGTTGTAGTGCAGTCTAAGCTCATAGTTTGATATGAAAACTAAATACATTTTTTTCATCACATTCATATAGTAAATATTTACATATTCAGCTATGATGTTATAGGCAAATATAGACTGTACTTTTCTCTAAATAGCAATTTGTCTTAGACTTACAATTATGGTTATTGAATCTTGATTATTATTGAATATGATTGAATAGGATTATTGAATCTTTTTCTGTTATTGACCTAAATTCCAAAGATTGTACACTTCAATAATGATTTATATGTATGAGTTTAGGAAGACTTTCAGTTACTGTTTCAGGCCTGGGGCTGGAAGTGGTCAGTAGTTGGTTGGTGGGCAGTATCCAGCTTGCACTAAGTGTGCCTAAAAAAGTCCTTAGCATAAGATGGATTCAATAGTTTTCTCTCTTCCCTGCAGCAGTTTTAAAATGTTACTATTTATTTTCAAGATTCACATTTTCTAGAATACCTGCATGTAGTGAATTTTCTAAGTCATACTTGTCATACATCCTAATTTTTACTTTCTATATTCCAAGATTCAGTAATGATTTATTGTGGCGATTATACAAAGTTATCAATATGTTATGTTTTCAAACTAGCATATAGCAACCTAGAATTGTGTTCTAAAAAAAGTTAATCAGTGTTTTGTTTGGGTAGTATTTATAATCATTTGTAATATCTGAATGAGCCCAAATATGTTAAAATAAAATTTTATTGGGGGCATGACGTCCACAGAATGGGGGAAAGATGCACTTTCCTGAAGCTCCCGCTCAGCCCAACTTAATCTACGCTAATCCAGGAGAATATCTGCAGCACACTTAACTCCATGTAATCGGGTTGATTTACTAAAGGCAAATAGGTGATTCACTTTACAAGGGAATTTTCTCTTAGCTAAAATGTGGTGAAAATTCACTTTGCAAGGAATACCCAATCATGTGCAAGAAAAATTTAAAATAAACAGTATTTTTGCTTGCACATGATTGTATGATGGAAGTCAGCAGGGTCTCAACCCATTCACTAAGCTAAGAAAAAAATATTTGCAAGTGAACAGCCTATTTGCCTTTAGTAAACCAACCCCAATACCTCACAAATTGAGTACCTCTCCACATCCTCAGTGAACCCCAAGACCCCACAATCAAGCCATTGATTATTTTTTTGCTGACTGCCGGGAAGATGAACAGGCAGCACCTTAGATGGCGCAGGGGCATGAGTCATGAGGCGACACTCACCAGGCCGTCTCTGCCACTACTACGTCTCTATCCCTGTCTAGGGTGGTGAGTAACCCAGCTCCCCCTGACTCACATTAAAAACAAATAATTTTAGAAGAGAATTCAGATTATTTTCTACAATTATCTTGCACAAGAAGTGGTGGATAAACCAGCCGGAGGGCAAGCTATGCTAGAGTTGGTTTCTTCTAATAGACGGGATAAAAATATCTCTGCATGCACTGATTACATGCTAAAAGTAATAATATCACTTCATCCTAAAATGGAAAGTTTAAAGCATTATTAATGCTGAGTTTTTCAGTGTAAAGTTTTAGATGTAATTAAAGCCTGGGATTTTAATACCTAATTCGCTAAGATTTTTCATTAGTAGAAAATGGTACATTTGGATATAAAGAATTTCTTTACAGTTGTCAGAAGCTGGTCAAAAGCTAGTTATTAAATGGTCTGCAGTGCTTCTGTTATATTACAATAGGCCCCTAATATGACAAGCAATTTTAAAAGTCTGTACATATTTAAAGTGTATCTATTCTCAGTCCACTAGGTTACAAAAGAACACAGTAGTGACGAAAAGGTTTGAGGATGGAACCACAGCATCCAGCAGGGAACACAGTCATCTGACACTTTTAGAAGTGTTGAATGCTGAAGAATATTCAAAATAATTGTGTAACATTTGTGTAATTTGTGTGTAATTTGTGTAACATTAAGCTAAAAGGCAAAACTCAAGGTAACACTAAACTCAGGAGTCAAATCTTAAAAATGCATTCAGGTACCTTAACTGTTAACAAAAATGTCTGTGAAGGTTCTCATTCACCCAGGTCATGGTATATCTGTAAAAAAAATAAGTCAAGGCAACTGGACTTGCTTTATTTTTCTTGAAGACTTTTCACTGGTCATCCAACCAGTTTTCTCAAGCTGGTTGGATGACCAGTGAAAGGTCTTCATGAAAAATACAGCAAGTCCAGTTGCCTTGACTTATTTTTTTACAGATGTTAACAAAAATGTACCTTATTTGTGTATCACTCAGCTGTAGATCTTCAAATAATCTTTGAATTCATGCTGACGCTGTCCTTCCTTGTGGAGGGTGGCTACTTTTGTTCCCCATGGGCTCTGTGTATGTTGTAAAGTAGCCGCTGCTCCAAACGTGCTCCCATGATGGACTACAATCTCAATGCAAATTACCTAACTAAACATGAGATTGTAGTCCATCACAGGAGTGAGCTTGGAGTGATAGCTACTTTACAACACACATAGGGACCATGGGGAACAAAAGTAGCCACCCTCCAGAAGGAAGGACAGTGTCAGCATGACAGTTTAGTGTCACTTTAAAAAACACATGCAAAAGCAAAATCATGGATATAATAATGGTCATAAACTCACGTGAGGTAGGTGTAGTTTGTATAAATCAGGTGTATGGCCTTATCTTGAGTAGGGTATACAGTTCTAGGCAATGTGATGTAGGAGGGACACAGGATATTGGAACAGGTTAAAACGTAGGTAATTAATTGGTAAAATAGCAGAGAACATTATTTGTCTAGGAACTGTACAAA
The DNA here is from genome assembly GCF_000935625.1 of Nanorana parkeri. Taxonomy (NCBI): domain Eukaryota; kingdom Metazoa; phylum Chordata; class Amphibia; order Anura; family Dicroglossidae; genus Nanorana; species Nanorana parkeri. Next base: position 2,613,851 of record NW_017306294.1, on the reverse strand, counting down.
GAACAAGAATATATATCCTTTGCATATAGATAAATACTATTTTACTAACTATCAACATAGTAAATGTGTCATGGTATGAATGCCTAAAACATATGCTCTACTGCTTAAGGTTGTATGGGAAATCCAATAAAGAATTTTAAGGGCTTGATTCTTTTTCATCACTATTGGTATACACACTTTTAATTATTAAAGGAAAGAATTTAAATATTTTGAAATACGGTTTATTGATATTAGGGATGCACAGATATTTTTCGAGTACCAGTGCAGATACTTGGCATTTTCATGAGAACTACCAGGGTTGCAGCGGTTGCAGCTGGGACCTGGCTCTGGCACTCTACCACTGTCCTGAAATCATTAGTCTGTATTGTTTTAGAAAAACTATCACATGACAATAAACAAAAATGTATCAGTACTCGTACTTGTAAGTACTCGGCAAGTACCAGTACTCGTACTCGCAAAACTGGTATCTGTGCATCCCTTTATTTATATTTATAAAAACAAAATCATACATTAAAACAGAGATGTACAAATCCCAGGAGTCCCGTATGCTCCTTACAAATGACAGCCGCCTCCTAATTTTTGAATTTTTCTCTAGTCTAGTCTTGGAGCTCAAAAGTATCGGTACATGTACTCGTACTTGTACCGAGTACTGTACTTGGTATCTGTGCAACTCTAATTGATATGATGACACATTGTATTTTATGCATTGGGAACTGCATGTTTTAGAGATGTTAGCGTAGTAGCAAACTAGTAATTTGGATCGAAATCAAAATTAAGCCCCAAATGAGATAAAGGACTGCCAGCTGCAGCTGTATTCTAATACATCCTTATTATGGGGAAAAAAATGTTGACCCAATCTAACACAGCTGTAGGGAAAAATAAATGACAATGCAAAATGTTTTGAATTTTGTTTGTCGTCTGTTTTGTTAATAAATTTGCTTTTGTTATTTTTAGCTGTTTTTAAAAGCGTTATCATAACAAACATCAACCAGATCCATTTATCAAGATATAAAAATACATAACATTTAAGCAATTCTTTTCTTTCTAGAACCATCTTTAACGTTTGGCGCTGACACACCTGATGATCTTTGAAGCTGTAAGACACAAGAAAAGGTGAATTGACCTCAAATTCCATGGACAAATGTACCAATAGGATAGAATTTTTACACCAAAAACCAGTGTGACTATAGCAGCTAATCAGGAGACCTAAAATGTAGGTGGTATCAGCAGAAAGTATTGAATCATTCTAAAATCCTTTAGATACATTCCTCAGAGACCATAACATACAGGGGTACAGGTACTCTTAATGACTGGAACACACAGAGACTCATATACACACACACACACACTCACAAAGGTTGAACTCGATAGACCCGTGTCTTTATTCAACCTCAAATACTATGTAACTATGCAACTATGAAATTTGTGAAAAATTGATGACATTTTTTTGTCAGAACTGGCCAAATTACATGCTGCTGCTTAAGACAATTTTAAAATATGTTTAAGACAAGTTAAAAACAATGTTAAGTGAATATGGATATTTCCACCCTGGAACATGAACTTTATAAAAATCAATATTGCCAGTATATTCACCTGGAGCTGAAACACTGACATAAAAGTTGAGTTTTATACAGATAGAATTAAATACAACAAATTTAATTAAATTTCAACAGAGCCCTAGCAATTGTTCATTGAAATGGGTTTCTATAAAGACTATCTGTAATTGTCTAATTTAGATAAGAAACTTGGCTGACCATGTACAGAGAAATTAAATAGTGTGAAAGGTTTCAACACCAGGTTGACCAAATCAACCAAGGTTTCAAAAGTACATTGTTTTCACCTGCATATCAGGTGCCCTTGTTTGGTTTACGTAAGTAACCATTGGTCTCTTTTAAGCCCTGGTTCACACCTGGCATTTTTTAGCAGTTCGAAAAGTGGTTTTAACTGCCCAACACAAGAAATCTCATGATTTTCAATGGCCGTATATGTCCTCTCTCATTATTTACTTTAAAGGAGTATATATCTTTTATTTCATCTGTTGCTCATAACATTTGTATCATAAAAGTGACATACTTTGTTTTTTTGGGTTTGGTTTAGTTTCCCCTAACACCTCTCTTTCATAATCTGGACTTCCCTCCAGCTTTATATGCACATACATTTCGGACTTGGTTGGCTAACTCTCCAAAATCATAAGATATGTTCCCTGGTTCTGCTCCCTCATGCTTTTAATAAAAGCCTTGCTTGGATTTCACATATCCAGCTATTCTACATCTTGAAAGGGAGGTCTCACTAGAAGAAAGAAAAAAATAAGCTATATGTGACCCGGTCAGAAAAGGAGCAAGATAAGTCCTTGGCAGCTTTTTCCCCATATCTGAGATAAAGATGGAGTCATTTGATTTTCTGTTTCCCCCCACTTCCTCCACCCTTCAGACTCCTCCTCCTATCATCTTGTGATACCCTGTTAGAAAAACCTGTTACATTTAAATATAAATTCTATGGCTGGGTTATATGGGTTCACATCCATAATACCATGGATTAACAAGCTTTCTATATGAGTTTGGTGCTCAATGGGAATCTTACATTCCAAAACTCTCGATGTGGGGTTGCATCTCTGTTTTTTCTTTCAGTTTTGTTTAAGAGATTACATTGTAAGTTTCACCATACTTACCTGTACGCAATTGTTGTGTTTGGCTTTTGCATCAACTGTGACAATATAATGCTGGGACCTATGTTGTCTTTCCTTTTTAATACTTAAACTTTTACTGTTTACTCCTCATAGTAAAAAAAGTATCTTTTTAATTGCAATAAATATGCATTAAACAAAATAGTGACATGCTATACACACAGTAAATCTACATGCTTTGGTAGTGGGGTGCACAGTGGTGTCCACTAATTAATTTTAGGCTCACTGTAATTATTATTATTATTATTCAGGATGTATACTGTGCCAACAGTTTGTGCTGTGCTTTACAAACTAAAAGGAGACAGTACAGTTACAATACAATTCAATCAAATGTCCTTGTTTCTGATTGGTTAATGCTGAGTGGTATGGCACATAGATGAGGCTTTGTTTAGTTTTTGGGCACTTATCCTCAAATAACTTTTTAAAAATTTTGTAAGAATACATTTTCAACTTTTTTTTGCCGAGAATTGCTCTTTTAACTTTCCAGATTTCAGTGAAAAAAGCGAGAAAAGAATATTCGAAAAGGTCATAATTTCTTTCTCCTTACAATCACACCATTTTGCCAGTAATTTTACAAATGACTCAGATTATGATCATCACAGCAACAGTTTCATGCTGCACTGTCACATTGCCATTTTTTATTTTATTTGCTTATGGAAAAGTTTTAAAATAACAACATTTCTGTGGCAAAATTAGGCTAAATGCAAATACAAATTGGTACTTACATGTTATCGTACACTATATTTAACTGTTGGGTAGTGTAGTAAAATGCTGTTTGTTTGTGTTTATCTGTTTATGCAATGATCTTCAGTTTATATTTTATCATTTCTAGAATGCACTATTTTGTTTTGCCATACATTTTGCTGTGCAGCTTTACTGTTTAATGATATCATAAATCCCATTTACTTTCATTACAAAAGTGCCAACAGACAACATGCTTGCCTTGCCCTATGCGATAAGACATCACATAATAAAAGTAGTTACATACTGTGAGGGGAATAAAGCCTCAATCTTCCTGCAATAAAGTACATTAATTTTAACTACAACTATATAGTATTTACCTTTGTCTATGTTCATGGGCCATTAAATATACATTCTATATGAAAAAGTTATTGATAAAGCAAAAGCAGCCAGTTTCACAATGACAACAAATGTCATATTGGTTTTGAATAAAGTATTTTTTGTTTATAATGAAATTGCTTGCCTTTACTTAACCCAAATTGTTAATAACCCACATTGTCCTCAGCTACCAGTAGTAACAGTTGTAACAGTTTCAGAGAAGTCTGAATTTACATTAGGACACATGATTTTCAATGTAATAAGAACAAAATATAATTATGCAAAACACTGCTCATATTTTGAATCTGGATCCTCGCTGATGATCTTTTGAAGCTGTGCCCCAGGTGCAGGCAGCAAGCACTAAAGTTCAAACAAGCAAAGTTCAAAATTCCACACTTCACAACATTTTTTACTGGAAAATAAAAGCCTTTAGTCACAGAGCAAAACACACACTGTCCAAAGACTACTCTCCTTGATCCTCAACCTCTATGATTAAGCCTAAATAGTGAAACATGTTAGAGGTTGAGGTTCATGGAGGGGAGTCTTTGGACAGTCAGTGTTTTGCTCTGTGAATAAAGACTTTTATTTTCTGGTAAAAGATTCTGTGGAGTGTGGCATTTTGTAACTTTGAAAATATGAATAGTGTTATCCTCTTTCTGGGTATTAAAGGAGAACTATGAGATGAGTGATTTCCACTCACCTCATAGTTCTAGCCGACCTGTGACAATGAGACTGTCACAGGTCGGCTCAGTAGATCGGGAGGTGAGCGAACACATACCAGGTTCGCTCACCTCTCGATCCTGTCACGGCTCTCTGCCGTGACAGGGGGAGGGGCTGGATTCCCCTCTCCCCGCTCCGATCTGCCAGCGCTGACTGGCGGAACGGACGGGGGAGGGGGCGGGTACAGCTGGCTCTGACTCTAGATAGGCAGAGCCAGCTGTCACTCACGCAGCTGGGCGGATCCCGTCATCTACGTCGGGATCTGCTCCGGCTGCGGCGTCTCAGTATACCGCGAGCTGTAGCTCGCGGTATACTGAGCTTAGGGTAACGGGAGGACGCTAGTTTGTGTCCTCCCGTTACCCTAAGGAGAACTATGGGGAAAAACACTAACCCCATAGTTCTCCTTTAAAGCAGGATTCCAGCCAATAATTTAAAAAAATATATAAATTAAAAGACCAATAATAGATAATATAAAAAATGGTTTTGCTATATTCACCTTCATTCCAGAGCTATCTTCTGCAATATTTCTTTTCCACACTGCTAGATGTACTCAGTCTTCTAGGTCAAATGATGGCCAACATAATTCATCCCTCTTCCTTTGAGCCCAGACATTTATGGACCTGTCCCCAGCTTGGGACTGGCCAGTGAAGGAAAGCAGTACAGTTATAAGCTCATCTCTCTGTCACTCTGCTTTCCCCTTCCTCATTGAACATGCTCCTTCTCTGTACGTGAACAGGCTCACCATGCTGTTTCTCCCTCTCTAAGCTCCACTCTGAAATTGCAAGAGGCTGATGCCAGTTCAGGTACTTACACTGCTTGAATTTAAAAAATAAATGTAATGATGTATTAATGAATACAGAACTTGCACATTAATTGTCTTTTATATCTGCCTAGAGCCGAGAGCTTTAAATAAATACTGGATTTAATTTTAGAAAAATGAAAAATCTTTAGCCTCTTATTAGCTTCTTGGTGAACATATATTTCTTTTAACTTTTAGATGACCACCTTCTTGTTATATTTTCTTTAGAAGTCAAATGTATTTTCAAATGTCATTTTGTAATACTGCATTATAGATGGAGTCGAGGAGCACAGGAAATTAGTACGGTATTTATTTGCACAGAATGTACATTCACAGAGATTCACAGGGCCAATGGCTCTGCAAATTGTTTATAAATAAACACCTAAGCAATTCATCATTTTACAATGGCCCAATCAGACCATCTGGTTCAGGAGAATCACTTCTTTTTTATTTTATCTAAAGAAGACTGGGTGCTTAAAAAGGAACACATTTTCACTGGTAAAGTAAAAAAGAGTCAACTGGATTGAACTGTTCTCAAAGTGCTGCTAAGACAAAGAAGTGAACTGCAAACCTGTCCACACCACACTGATTTACTAGTAAAATGCTATACGCTTACCCTGCACAACGGGAAAGTGTATTAATAGTTTATATAAGTGTGTTCATTTGCAGCAGACTGATTGCTACCCTATCCTGTGTTTGCCCAGATGAGACGGCATATTAAAGGCAGTAGTACCATGGCACCTAAATATCTATGTATAAGAAACTTAAAATTAGGTAATCAGATAGCAGAGAAAAAAAATAGCCTCACTTTTTACATTTGGGAATAACCAAAGTGACAGATTAAAATGTCTGTTTTCTGTAGGAATTTATAGTTAAACACTGTTTTCAGTGAAAGCTTTGTCTTGGTAACTGCTTTTTTTGCCATGGGTATTTTATCTCTCTTATTTTGTGCGCTGAAATGCTTCTGTAAGAGAATTTCGGCCGACCCGAAGCCAGCCGAAGCAAGCCGATGTACGTCTGAAATCAGCTGTACAAGCCTGAAGTGAATAGCCGAAGAGTGTTCAGCTCACTTCACTTGAGGTCAGTTATTCACACGGCTGCCTTCAACAGCTTTGTGAATAATCCTGTAAATGTTGAAAAAAAAATATTCATTTAACACTGTCCCATAAAATAGCATGTTCAAGTGTATTACATATTTGTATTTTCTAATTGCATGTGTAATATATGTTTTGTTTTTAGAATAAAATATTCTTGTAATTATTTCAGGTAAATGTGTTATCAAATGTGCTTGACAGGTACATTTAGAATAAAAGTCTGCAATATTATAGGTTCTGGGAGAAAGTTTCAGAGATCATCTGGACGGAGCATGTAAGGCCTGAGTGGAAAGGTTTGAGAACCACTGATCTAGAGCAATGTTTTTCAACCAGTCGTATATAGTTCACTTTCTGTCATGTTCAAGAGGTGCTTATAAATGTGTTAAATTATAGCATATTAGATTATAGCAAAAACCAAATCCAATGTAAAATATATGATCAATGTTTTTATATTTAAGAAGCTAAGGGGCCTTTTAGAAAATACACAAAAATAGATGGTATAAGTCAGCGGTTTCCAACCGTTTTCCATTTGGGAACCACTTGAATGCCTATGTCAGGGTGCATCAGTCAGCAATGCGTGTATTCGGCGCGTTGCCGCTAGTCCTGCGCATGCACGAAAACGTGCACGTACACGCGCAAAAACGTGCACACGCTAATAACATGCACACGCATGTCCTTGGCGCCAAGTGGGCTATTTAAAGATGGCTCCTGCATCTGCACTTTGCTGAGAGATCTTCAGCTGTAACCTGCATCTGTGTTTCTGCTCCTGATACCTGTTTGACCCAGCTTGTTTCTTGACTCTGCCTGCTCGCTGCCTGCCTTGTGACCTCGGCTCATCCCTGACCATTCTCCTGCCTCCTGATCCAGCCTGTTCCTGACTCTGCTTCTGTCACCTGCTTTTGTACCACGCTGTCTGCACGTTACCGATCTGGATTGTTCCTGACTACGCTTCAGCCTCTCACACAAGTGTAGTCTGATCTGCCATCTTCCATAGTGTCGCCCAGAAGAAGGGACGCTGTGTGGCCCCGAAACGTTGGCTGTTTGATGCATATGACGATTGAATAAAAAGTGCTTTACTTCTTGCACACATCATCAAGTGCTGGTGACTTCTATTATGGACAGCAGTCATACCAGCCACAGGCACTCGTGCCCCTCTCTGTCTGTATAACTACTGTTCCATATCCAGTGGGGCTCAGACGAGAGGAGCAAGGGAAGGCCTTCCTCGTCACTTGAGTAAATTTCATATTACCAATGTATATTTGAGATTCATGCATATTGCAAATATGATCGGTGATGCAATAATCATGAACAATAACCTCTAACACTAACCCTAATCCTTAACCCAACTGTAACCCCACACCGTGACTGTAATTCTAGTTCTACAATACATTTAAAAGTATCACTGACACTGACTTAACATACAGAGCAAAGCTATGGGTTTTCTTTAATGCCCTTCTTCCCAGCTGCACATACTTTCCTTTTGCTTCCTGCAAGTCTGCAGTAAAGATTGCTATAATCCTTGCAGTGTGCCTTGAAGAGGATTGTGTTCTGTTTCTTGAAAAAAAGTGGTACATTTAAAAAAAACGTAATTAATTTAATGAGACAAAAAGCAAAATAACCAAAGCAACCAATTAGCATTTTGTGTTTTCCACATAGGGTAATTTTATACTATATAACATATCCCCAACTCACAGAAATACTATAAATAAAGTTTTTCTGTGAGTGCCCACAAGTAACCTTTTTTCCTTCTTGTTTTTTGTTTTGTAATATTAGTTGAAAATTTGGGGTGCACTTTTTATTTTTGAAACAGTAACTTATTATATGAGGGATGTGGAGGAGTCTTGTTATAAGGTTTAATTAATTTTATAATATATTAACTCTGCCTTTTACGGGTTACTAAAATTTGCATATGCTCGGTTGTGTACTTTTTTCCAGAATACAATACAGCTTTTAGCTTCACAAACCCAAGTAAACATCTGAATAAAATCAGAGTAGATGCACATGCTCTTATGTCTGTCTGCTGTGACCTCAGTTCTATCCAAAGACAATATTAAAGTAAATAAAATAAAATAAATCTTTGTGTATCCTTGAAAATGTAAATTCATTGTGTTATTGAAAAGAATATCATTCAAAAAAACAGTCTTTTTAATAGAAAAGTAAAAACATGTCAAAATATATTGTCTATTGAAAAGCACAGGGCTGCAATCAGTTTAGAAGAGGGTATTGCTATAGGAAAAACTGACAGCCTATGGCAGTTCATAGGAAATCTCACGTCACATTTTTTTCATTTACAAAAATGCAAAGATAATCTTATTCATCTAGAATTCTTTAGGGGAGAAAATAATTTCCATTTGTTTTTGTTCCACTCTATCAGACACACTAGTTCTAAGATTAAATGATAACAGTGGACTTAATAATAAAAATACAATATAATGTAATGAAAGTAATGTAGATCTAATCCTCTTTTTTATTGCATCCTGAGTGCCTTTGGTTCTATTATTTCCCTGTGTCTTTGCCTTTGACTTATTGATGTCTTGTCAGGAAAGCTAAAGGATTTGTAAAGATTATGGTATTATGCGGTCGTGGACATTCTTGCTCGGGGCATCTTTAATTACAAAATGCTAACGCTGGCAGTATTTCTTGCTGTGGAAACAAATACCTTCCAGTTAACAAATAACATTTCATTTAATAGAAAGAAGTTACCATTTGCTTATTCGAGGATTACATCATAGTGTGTTTTATTTTTGGCTGTGTTCAAGTTTTACTATAAGAATCATTTGGCTAAAATTTGCAGGCACGTCTGATATTCCTGAGGTTTTAAATTGTACTAAAACTTTGTGAATAAGGAACCACCAGATGATTCATACTAATATAAAATCACTAGGGATGAGTGAATTAGTCGGGGTCCTGTTATTTTATTTGTTTATGCAGCTTATTATGTAAGTGTGCTTATAAATGATTATATAATTTTTCATCTTATTTTCTTAAGTCATACTGAAAATGTTCATGTACCTACGAGTATGGCACAAGTAGCATTAAAATAAAAAAAAGGATGAAGATACCACAAAGGTCACAGCAGTGTAAAAGTAGCCAGCAGCAGAAGAGTTTTAATCAGGAATAGTAGGTCTGACCAGTATATTATAATATTATAGTATAAATAATTATTTTATCTATGGGGATAAGAGGTTGCAGTGAGTGTGAGTAATGTAATGTGAGCTGGTGTAGCTGGCTTGGAGGTGGTTAAGCTGTCACATGCCTGCCAGTAAACTGTTCATGCACAATGACCAGGGCTTTTACACTATTTTTACATTTTTTTTTACCGTTAAAAAGGACTTGTAAATTAGGAAATATGCCTATCGAAAAAAACAAAAAGCTTGCAACTGGTTATCAGTGAAGTGCATGTGAAAAGGGACAAGGTGTGAAAAAATAGATTGCAGCAAGCTAAAACAGATAATACGCCCTGTGAAAAAAGCAGCCTATCATGACTGTAGTGCATGTGGAGAAGGACAGGTCATGAAAAAAATCAATTGTAGCCAACAAAAAATAGGAAACAGGCCCTTTTCCCCTGACATGATGTGCACTGTCACATCTTCAAATAGTCTGCGCCAAAGTTCCAGGAAAAAAAGGGAGATGGATTAATTTGCATTGGTGATAATGGCCCGCATAAGCAGAATGGAGAGGAAAAGAAAATTAAGGTATGCAAAGAATAAAAAGACTGCAATTATCTTTTAGTAGATTACTTGCCATTACTTTACATTATGTTTGGCATTATGTTTGCCATTACTAAACATTTCTAAAGGTGTCTATTTTTAATTTTTAAGATAAGGGTGAAGTTCATCTTTAAAACCCTGCCTTCCTCACCCCAAAATTCCACAGGATACACAGCGTTTTGCTACCTAAAGAACATTCAGTAAGAGACTACCTCTCTTTTAAGATACCAGTGCCTACAAGCCCTTCAGTAATCTGTCCCTGTGCACTTTATCAGCAACACTCCCTTTGCTTTCCCTATCTCAGCTTAGCACTTTATGGCTACTGGGAATCTAGCCTTTGTTATACTGAGAGGACAGGCACATAAGAAAACCCATTCAACAGCCAGCTATTGGCCATTCCAAGCCACCTGGCTTAAGTTCAGAGACCAGGAAGTGTGTTATTGGTTGTTGATTGATATGGCTGCCAACAGCCATGTTAGTTAACTGTTTTCCTGAACCGTGAATGCATTGGCTTAACCTCAAACCCATGCTCAACCTGAATTCAAAGCTCATTTCACAGAAATAACCAAACTCGCCAGTTATCTGTGCTAAAAATTCACTGTAACTGTTTTAGTTTCTACCAGAGATGTTGATGAGATGCCATCATCTCAATCTATGTAAAAAGAGAAAATATATCATTTCACAGCTCTAAAAAACAGGCATGTTTGAAGTGTTCTATATAATGCAACAGCTTCTTACTTTTTTACAAGATTAAAGAGCCATGTCTTCACTATTTTATTAGCAAAAACATCACCCTCATCTTTAGTTTCAATACACAGACATCATTTTCACACAGCTATTACAAACAAAATGCTATTACTATGTGTTGTGCTTGCTTCATGCTGCCTACACTCTTGTTGTATCATCAGCTGCCTGTAGTAATATGTGAATTTGCTTTTGCCTCTTTCATACCTCAAGAAAATAACCAAATTAATGCAATAGCAAAACTGAAAAGGTCAAATGATCCTAGCATAAAATCTGAAAATGTTTGCTGAAACAGTCCCCCACTTTTGTTTAGCTACTAATTTTTATTTTAACTTATCTCCCGGTCTGTTGAAGCCCTGGTGACATCCTCTCTCTCCTCCCTGAAGGAGTCTGCAGGACACCCTATGTGACATTGATACTCACTGAAAAACTGAGGGACTGGTCACCAAGCACACAACTAGATACAAAAAGCAGCCAGTTGGGGCTCTTTTGTATTTAGACTGTTATATCTAGTATTTGATAATGTTTGAAAGTACGTAGTATAATTTTGCCCTTTACAAATCTTAAAAGCCCACTAAGAGATGGAACAGCAGAAAACAAAGTAAGAAAATGTAGGAGAAAGAAAAAAAAATGTTGCTTTATTTGTTATTTATTTGTGAGAGCGCAGAGTAGATACAAATGTCAAGGTTACTAATCAAGGTTAAGCCACCTGATCTTTTAGGGCCAGTAGCATTGGGTACCTTAACATGCTGGGCAGTTGAAGCCTAAGTCCCACGATCTTTATTGTAATCAGATAAAGAGGTAGCCACAAATCAGTCAATGAGCTATAATTACACTGCATTGCAACTACAAAGGTGAACCTAAATACTGAAAGTAACCCTTACACTTGGAAAAAGTTAGAAGAACCTAAAAACAGACACTTGCTTCCTAGGCATCCTCTTGAGTTGTCAAACCCAGAGTACTCAGTATTAGGGGTTAGTGAGTAATTTAAAATGTTGGGCCCATTAGACTTTTAAATGTGAACACATGAAAAACAATTGTGTAAACACATTTTTCATGTGTTTTTTAGGTACACTATTAGGGGGCCAAAACACAGATATTCAGCTCTGTTATTAGGATATGATTAAAAGTAAGCATAGAGTAGTAGAACTAAAGTTGAACCCTTATCGTGCATGAAGGGAGCACAGGCTGTATTCAGAGGACTTTTTTATGTAGGCATTGCAGCGATGGACCAGCCCATTCTGCTTCTATTTATCAGTAGTGTGGTGACCTGGGAACCTTTTTTGCTTACCTATTGCTTACCAGTATAATTTAGGCAACTCATATGAAGATAAACTGAATGAACTGAATAAACTAAATTAAGTTTGTCAATTATGCACAACTGGAAGGTTTCTTGGATAGTATTAGCAGTTCACCACTAGATTTACCATAGCAGATACATTTACTTGTGACACTAAGGGGGTGATTTACTAACCTAAACACACGCACGCACTAGGTGCGTGTGATTTTTACACAGCAAAACGTATTTATCAACCAAAAAGTCTCTAAAAGCATATTTCCACTAATGCCATATATGCAAAAATCATGCACATGATGCATATATAATGCTGCTTCACAGTTTAGACAAAAATGGTTAGGTCATGCATTTACATTCCTGCATTCATCAACGCAAGCAACACAATGTAGAGCTAATTTACACAACATCACCTTGCAATTCATGCACAACACACCTGCTGGGTGTGCACACACTATAAAGGTGTCTAGATTCCCCCAATAGATCATGCTGGGAGGGAAGACACTACAGAGGTGTATACTTGTTCGTGGCCTGTTTATAAGATTAGTAACTCAACCCCTAAGGGTTTTAGTTATAAAAAGATCCTATACTTGTCAGTGCCATCTAGGGTAATGCAAATGGAAGTTTTATAAATGAAGACCTAAGTCCCTGTTCACACCTAGGCATTTTGACGCTCAAAGCTAAGCGCAACAAAACTCTTAGCACATGAAATCCCATTCATTTATATGGCCCGTTCACACCTGAGAGTTTTGTCGCAAGCTGTAAAGTGCCGAACGCTGGAAAAAGTACATAGCATAGACTTCAATGGAAAAACCTGGAAATGCGTGAATTAAAAGCTAATTATTAAAAACTTTACAGCATTTGTACCTACAATAGGTACATAACAAATCACCATTATAAGCTATAAAATACAAAATAAAAGTTGACTTCTTATGCAAGATTGTATCTCCTTGCCTCTGTCGGAAAATTGCTTGAATTTTTGTTAATGTGGCCAGATATCTCTCCCAGCAATGTGCTATGGAGAAACTGTGTTGTCATTTAGCCTTGTGTGGAAGGGTTGAAATAAACTGAAAGTATGTGAAGATATCAAGTACCTAGGTACTTATATGTAGGAGTGTTCACTGCTTGCATTTAAAGGGTAAGTATTCTTTCAAACAAAGCACACATACTCATTTTACCCCATCTCCTACCCCCCCCCCCTTAACTCACTTCATACTTGCCAAGTTCTTGCAGCTGTGGCCTTCAGTAATGTTCTGCCAGCCTGGACCTTCTTCCTGCTCTCTGCATGCGTTCAGAGGTTCTCAAACTGATTTATATGGGAATGTTTCCTGCTGCGGCAGAAAGCCCCATAGAAGGTAAATATTCTATCAGACTGCAATTGCAATAACTAAACAATTACTGTGTTTGGGAAAGGAGGATTAATTGGGGGGGGGGGGGGGAGATGGGTTGCAAAAAGTGTAAGTAAACTTTATTTAAATGTTTCAGTGGCTCCTTATTTTACGTTTTTAGAGTTCTTTTTTAGATAATTGTTCCAAACTTGCATCATCCTCACATTTTATGCCACTGCATACTAGAGAATTGATGATTGATAAATTGATGAGTATACACATAAACACTGTATACACATGTTTTATTAGAATTAATCTTCAGTTGTACTATTGCAAAGCTTTGTTGTGTTATTAATGTAACTTTTTGTGTACATTAAATAGTCATCTCCTATTTAATGTACACATATAAATGAGTAAGCTTGGTTTATGTAAAGAGAAAAATAGGAGACACAAAAAAACTAGCGATGGAATACAATTATCTTTAATTCCTCTTTAATTAATCTAACCTTATGCTTCATAGTATTGTATTATTTATTAGAACATAAGTGCAAACTAGATGATGACACAGAAGGCGGAATTTATAGCTAATTATAGCACTAGCTATTGGAAATGAGATTTAAAGTTCCTACGGTTAAAGTTCAGCCACTTCTGATGTAGAGTAGAGGTTTCCCTACTGCTCCAAAACTATAATAATGCATTCTCTTCCAATGTAATTCATTTATACGGAGTCACAAATATTTAAAGAGCATAACATCTCTTTTGATATGACATTGCTTCCTATCATTATCAAAGACACTATGTAATGAAAATGTGCCTAAGGTTAATTTGTCTAAACCCACTCATTACCAATCAAGTTCTACCTTTCATTTTACAAGACGTCTGCTGACTTCATTATGAAGCTTTTTGCTAATTAAGATGTAAGATACAGTTCCTTCTGATTTATAATTAACTGTGCAAATTACAAATTATTACACTGGTATTTGGCAGGACACCAAGGATAGGATGATCCATGAAAGAGCCCTACAATAATATTTCCTGAATCGCAAGTCAGCAGATTCATGCATTTTAACAGCTCCCATGATAAAATCTTGTTTATGGGAAATCATGAAAAAGTGGAAATATATCTTGTGAATTTCCAAGTAATCGTTGTGTATGGAAAGAGTAAACCCGGCTGTACTGTAATAAAACAAACTAATAAATAAAAGGGGGGTTGAAGATGGAAAATAAATACTGCATCTTCCTGGGGATTCTCCATATGATAACGGGAAGAGCTCAGCAACTCCTGCAGCCTCCGAGTAAACAACAATAGATCCTTCTCGCATTGCTGTTTATATGACTCAGATGTGATGACAAAATTCGCTGAGGTTTGATTTAGCAAGAGTTTAGTGAATCCATAAAATGTTTTGTAAATTTTACATTTCTCTGTGAACTCTATGGAGTCAAAGGGAGCCAAATTTTCATGAGTAATTGTAGCTCCTTATGGGGATGCTTTGCAAGCTATTGCCAAACAAATAGTACTGCAGTAAGGAACCTGTGTCAATGCAGCGGGGTGAGGGATCTTTTTATATAACTTTGTGAGTGATATAAATAAATGATACAGTTTTCTTTTAAAGTACAGGTTTAAAAACTGTACATGGTATTATGAAACAGCACAATTTACTTTGGCAGCAGAATTACATATTTTTCTTTTTTACAATTAGCTGGGCTTACAGAAAGCATTAGCATCCCAATCCTCTATTATTTGAATTGTCAGTTTTAAAAAATGCTTTTTTTAAAAGTTGTTTTGGCAGCACCAAATGTTTTTTTTCATCGAGCGGTACTAAGCCTGCTTTATTCAGAGGAAGTAGCAGCTGCAACAGACCTTAATTCAGAGCGGGATGGCACAGTTAGGTGTTTTTTACACTCAGGTATAGTTTGGTAAAAATGGCACAATAGTTTAATGGCATAGTTTGTGAGCTCCCTTTTTTCACAATGCGGCACCATTTTAATGGTATAGTTTAGTAGAAATTGGTTAGTGGCAGAACAGTTTTGTAATAATGAGAACAGGCCCAAATGAACAGATCCAATGCACAGGTAGGTGTGTTTCTGCAAACAATGAGTTGGCTCAGATATAGGTGTGTAAAAACATTTTCAAGAGCTAGAATATGCTCAAATATGGAGACACAAGGCAGGCATTACCCTATAAGAAATATTAAAGTGTAGACTGTCAGATACAGTTGTGGCAGGATGAGAGAAGGAGAAGGAGGGCAAAACAAATGGCAAACGCACTCATCAATTTGTTACCAGCTTTACAGCAAGGTGCACATGGAAGGGCTTAATACAGCACAAAGGGGGGGCGTGGCCTGGACATGGCGCCGTGAGGACGTTCCTTAGGGGAGCTCTGCAGTAACCGAGCCGGACCGACGCTTCAGTAGACTTTACCTGCCACTTTTCTTCTTGCCCAAGGAGCAGAAAGCCCACAGCATCCACGGTGACATCCGCCCCGCGTCAATCTATGACTTTTTCACCCGCCGATCCCCGCCTCCGGTTCTCCCGTCTCCCTCAAAGATGGCGCTCACCCGCTCCTCCGCGGCCGGTCTCCTATCGGGTAAGAGGCTGGGTCGAGGCACAACTTCTCCTACCCATGACATGGAGGATCCCCCTGACTCTAACTGCCCGGAGCTCTCGGGCCGGACGCCACTCGGCCTGCGCTCGGACCCCTCCCCCGGCCCCTCACTGACACCACACGTGCTGGGCCTAGATGTTCAAGATGACAGAGGCTTGCAGGGCCTATTGCCGCATCTCCCAACAAAGCGGGACCTGGACAATATGGCGTCATCCATTGTGGCGGCCCTGAAAAAGGAATTGCATGACCTTACTCACCGCATCACAGAGGTGGACGACCGGGTCACTTCGGTGGAAACTGCCACCACTTCGCTGTCGGCCAGGATGGAGGCCCTGGAGGCGGACGCACGGTTAACGAATTCCCGCCTGCTGTCTATGCACCTCCGACAGGATGACTCGGAAAATCGGAACTGCTGAAACAACCTACGACTGCGAGGTATAACGGAGGCCACGACCGGCATTCATCTCCGAGACACTGTGGCCGCCATCCTCAACACCCTCCTGGGTAAGCCTCATGATGCAGCCTTGGAGCTTGACCGGGTCCACAGAGTTAGCAGTGCTCGACCCCCCACGCCATCAGCACCCAGGGATGTCCTGTGCAGGGTGCATTTTTTCGCTGTGAAAGAGTAGATAATCAGGCAGGCATGGAGGCATGGCCCATCTGACTTTGATGGTGCTACCATCCGCATCATGCCGGACCTCTCCCGACATACTCTCCGCATGCGACGCCTAGTCCGCCCCTTGCTGGATCAAATCCGCTCTGCTTCTGCTACTTATCGATGGGGTCACCCTTTCCATCTGATCGTAAGGCGAGATGACACTACCTTCCAACTGCACTTACCTGACCAGCTCCCAGCCTTGTTTCGCTTCCTGGATGTGGACTCGGTAGATGTCCCCAACTTGCTGGAGTTCCCTGATGAGCCTTTGGGGCCGGCCCCCCTCCCCCGCGTACACCCCGCCGGGCCAGAAGCCAGCACCGAACAACTCGGAGGGACACATCTGTACAGCCCCCAGCAGGCCGAGAGCCTTGAATCTCCCGCAGTATCCTTCAATGTTCCTGAGGACTGGCCCCGCATCACCCCCACACTCCCCCATCGATGGGCCCCTGCCATCTTACCACTGCTTTCTGTGATTAACCTTTTTATTTCTACAGGTCACAGTACTCAGCGCATGTGCATGGAGGGAGGGGGGATGGTGGGGACTCCCCCCCCCCTTACCCTAGGTGCCCCTTGTTTATATAGTCATATGTCTTCGGGGGGGGGGGCTGTCTAGGTTTATGTTTATTTCTATTGTTAATGCCTTATGAGACTTATACCCTCACTGCTGTGACTGCCATGCCTCTGCTTTAGCTGCCTGCTGCCGGGAGGGGGGGATGGACCTTCGATTCCCCCCTCCCGGTCCCGGCTGGGGGGGTCCGCTCCGCGGGTCCCTACAGTACCCTACAGTTGCCCATCTACAGCCCGATTAGGCTGGGGGGCTCCTAATGGTGTTTAATCAATCACTCCCTCATAAGCCGGGACTGGACTGTCCTCCTCCCCCTCCCTTCGTGGGACGGTGGCAGAGCACTTTTCCTATCCACCTCACACCCTTGGGAGTGCCTTGATCCTCATTCCCCATAGGGGGTCCAGAGCTGCGGGTCCATGGGGTACGGTGACACTCCGGGTGCAGGGGGATCCCTCCCCTTGCATGTGGATGCTCCTTGGTCCTGTAGCTCCTATGTCTCAGTTTCCTCCTCTCTAAGGTACGGCAGGGCCTTCTGAAAGGCCGTCACACCTTATACGAGCTATAGAACAAGCAGGGCAGGTGTCTGGCCTCGGCCCTACATTCCCGCTTCAGCAGGCTCCGTGAGGCCAACAAATTCAGAATCAATGACCTATGTCTTTCCGATCGCTGGCTATCACCCGGTCAGCTTAGCGGTCTGACTGAACCTCCCATAGACCACTGGGGTGCTCTCCAACTAAGACATTTCCTGCTTTCTATACCTAACCCCCATCAGCTCTCCAGACCCCTGACTCCGTTCGAACAGGTCTGCAAAGAGGAAACGCCTACTCGCCATGCGATATCTGCTCTCTACTCCATGCTGATTTCCCCCCCTCCAGAGACTTATCCACCGTTTTTGGCCAAGTGGGAAAGAGATCTGAACACCACTTTCACGCCGAACCAGAAAGACTGTATATTACACCTTTCCCACCACTCTTCCATTGCATCCAAAAACCAGGAGCTGGGCTATAAAGTCGTGTCCCGGTGGTACCGGGTCCCAACAGGCCTTCATGCCATGTATCCCCAAACTTCTCCCGTGTGTTGGAGATGCCAAAACGCCCCGGGTACGTTATTACACACATTTTGGTCCTGCCCTGTACTGTTCCCCTTCTGGCAGGGGGTGACAGCCACCGTGAAAGACCTGGTGATGGTGGACCTAACAGACAACCCTGCGGCATGCCTGCTGCATCTCAGCGACCTGTCTACGGGGAAATACAAAAAATCACTATCTAGGCACCTCCTGAACGCTGCCCGCCAATGCATTCCACTATTATGGAAGCAAACTTGCTGTCCATCCCTCAGGTTGTGGTTTACTAAAGTTGACGATGCTTACCTGATGGAAGACCTAACCTCCACGCTCCGGAACACGGAGGAGCTCTTTCGGTCCACCTGGAGACCCTGGGCATCTTTTCGGGGCACGGATGCGTATCATCGGGCTATGACTGCAACGCTCCCCTGAATGCTGGTAGAGATCCAGATACTAATTGCCTGACCCACAGCTCCGATACTCCTTCCTTACTTCCTTACTTCCTTTTGGACATTCCCTGCTGCACCTCTCTTTCCTTTCCCCTCTTCCCCTTAACCTGCTCTGCCTGCTCCTCTCCCATTCCTGACCCCCCACCCTTCTTCCCCTTTTCTCCCCATTGACGCTAAACACTTGAAACATTTTATATACCTGTATATATGCGATAGGGAACACTATTAACCTCAAGTGTGACTGCCTGATCGTACTTACTCTAATACCTGATGCCACATAGGACCAGCGTTACTCCTTTTTATATGTTCGTGCACTACATCGGATTTGCTCATCGCAACACTTTGTTACGTTTTTTCTTTTGCACTATACAGCCATCATGGCTATATATTGTCTGCTTTGTTTGCAACCGCATAATCCTCTCAAGTGTACTCTACAATGTAACGTGTTTTATGTACTTATACTATACTCCAAATTTGTATGGAGGATGTTGTCTTGTGTTGGAGGCACGACCTCCTTGTATCATTGTACCGTGGAGATGTACAATAAAGTTGACTTCTGATTAAAAAAAAATAAAAAATACAGCACAAAGCAAAAAGTTTCCCAGCACATTCACCAGCCAGCATGCAAAAAAAACCTGTGCCTTTAAGGGAGGTTGGGCTTCCTCCTGACAAACCTGCACCCAATTTGATCTTTTGCCACATGTGCTACAAGATGGAGACTCTCATAGTTTAGAGTTAGGACAGCACTATATAGAGGTGCCTTGGCGCGGCTGTGAGGCTTTCACATTTTCTGCAGAAGACATGTATCTAAACCTCTGTTTTTAACCTTAGCGATGAGACAAGTTTTTTTGCTTGCTGGCTGGTGAGTGTGCTAGGAAACTTTTTGCTTTGAGGAGAAGGAAGAGGCGCATTACCGGTCTTCTTTGTACCTGGGAGTAAGTAGATGATGCATGCTTTGGGAGCCCTAGCAGTAAATAAAATGAATGAAAAAAAGCCTAGGTGAATGTGACTAACAACTACTAGATAAAATACAGTTTTGTATATTGTTGACGGGACAGTAGCAAAAAAGCACCACTGCCCTCAAATCAAGTTCAATGGGAAATTAAATTAAAAAAATAACCCCAATACATCAAGAACAGAACAACTTTAAGGAGAGGGTGCAGCAGTTGGTGCATGCTTGGGGTTGTGCATATGTCTGTAAACACAGTTTGTGGGGGTACACAAGACCATGTATCCCACCACTGAGCAATCTAAAGCAGGGAATATCAAAGTTCAGCACAAATCTCTCTAACCTGCCCTGATACACTATACAGATTGCCAGCTCTTTCTAACAGATTCAACACACACTGACAATATGGCTACTGCGAGGGAGCAATTATAGCGAGGGGGTTACCTTATCAAATTCCCCCATTATTGGTCCTTCTAAGCCTGCTAACCATGGTTCAAAAGGCAGGTAGTGCATTATGGTTTTAAAAGTGTTTGCCTAGCAAATTCATGCATAAATTCACCAGCACAAGCAAATCCAAGTTCTGCGGATTCACTGCTAAACCATGGTTGGCACAAATCTGCCTCATTCCTAAAAATGTACTGTTCCAAGGCAGTGGTATTTAGAAAACACAACTATATGGGTATACTTTTCTGTAATAACAGTTCCATTCGCAAAGATGCCAATGCAGTAACCAGGCTGGATAAAACCTGCAAAACAGCTACACAAAGTAATTAGATAAGGGATGCAAATATTTTATCAAATAAAATAGTGCAAAAAACAGACATGTTCTATAACACACATTTCCTGATATACCTCTTGTATACTGTATATATTTTCTTGTAAACATAGATAGTTGGTATATAAATACCCAATCAAATGTGCTAAATATTTTTGAACTCTCCCACAGTCCTTGGGAATGCTTTGTTTTAATACTGGGAGGTATAGGCATTGCTGCAACTTACTGATGATTTATAGTGCACCTACATCAGAGGTGCTCATAAGGTCGATCGTGATCTACCAGTGATCGCATAGCGATCACTGGTAGATCGCGATGTCCTCTCCTCCCTCCCGTGGGGCTTCTCTGGATCCCCGCTGCTCTCCCCATCTGTATGCAGCGTGGATACGAGAAGAAGTGTGAAGTTACCGCTGCAGCTGGCAGCAGCGGGGGGACAGAGGAGGGAGCCACTGTGACAAAACTAAGGCCGAGCGGTGAGGAGAGAGAGAGAGACGCTCGGCCAGGCTCTTTCTCCCCTCAACGCTCAGCCTTGGTTCTGTAACAACGGCTCTGTCCGACGCCCCCGACCTCCCCCACAGCTGAAGTGCTTCTTTCACTTCTCCTCGGATCCTCCGCTGCCTCTGCCCGGGAGAGCAGGGGAGATCAAGAGGAGACGCTGAGCCCCTGTGTGCGTGGCCGAGCGGCAGAGGATCGGTACATGTACCAATCCTCTGTGCAGGACAAACACTGGAGCGATCAGCTAATCACTCCAGTGTTTGTAAATAATAGTGTACCCAGTTATGAATGAACAGGATGTGATTTACATAACTTCCTGTTCATTCATTAGTTTCTCAATGGGGAGAAGCACTCTGTACAGAGGCTCCTCCCCATTCATAAACTGGATGATAGTAAAATATTCTCTGAATGAATGGGAACCCTCTGTGCTTTCCATTCATTTAGAACAGAGGCTGCAGAAAAAGAGATTGAGGACTTTGTGTCCTCAATTTCTTTTTCTATTTTAAAAGGGTGCTGGGGACTCTAGGACGCACTGGAATGTAAGCCGGCTTACGCACGCAGCCGGAACGCAGGCACACTAGTGCCTGCATTCCGGTCCAGTGCAATCTGCAAAAATAGTGCTTGCAGCATTTTTGTGGATCGCACTGGACTGGAACGCAGGCACTAATGTGCCTGGGTTCCGGGTGTAAATGATCGCACTGTGGGTGTGGGGCCTGCCTGCGGTGCCTGGCTGCTGTGCCATTGACTTCAATGCACCGCCACGCCCCCTCCCGCCCCTGAATGCAGGTGATCTTTGGCAGATCTTATTGAGCTCGTCATTTGAAAAGTAGATCTCTACATGAGAGGTCCCCAGCTAGTTTTTTTTAAAACTGTTTTCTAAACATTAGGTTAATTTCCTAGCTCCAGTCCATGTTATCTCCTGCGTTGCTCTATCTTCGTTTATCGACTTCAGCTTGTATCTGACTACGCTTGCTTGCCACCAACTATGACTTTATGCCTTTCTTTGTTTCTGATATTGCCTGTCAACTGTATACCATACTCTGGTTTTATTGTTGGTCAACTGCCATCTGCACAGGTATGTCTGAGGGCTTCAACCTGATACACCCACCAGTAAAGTAATTCACTCCTTGTAGTGTGCTCCGGTGAAGATTTGGTGGATGTGCTTAGACACTGCACCTCTTTTTTTCCTAAAGGTCACACTTTCTCTAATGTGCAGATACTACAGAGGGTCCATTATCCATTTTCCATGGCAGTCTGGTTCTATTCCTGGTCAGCTGCCAACTGCACAGTTGCATCTGAGGGCCGTAACCTGGTACACTCACCAGTTAAGTGTATCACTCCATAAAGAGTGCTATGGTGAAGATCTGGTGTGTGTGCTTAGATTCTGAAATACTTTCCTTTTAAGGGTCACACCCACTTCAGTGGGTCCAGATAACAGAGAGAGTCCACTATCAATTTTTCTACCAAAATCTGGTTCTCTCTGTGCTGTGACTTTTTGACTCATTAGAGACATTAGTCCCTCTACTCTTTTTTTTTCCAGTTCAAAAAGGGTTTTTGTTTGTTTTAATTGCAAATAAAAGTGATCACACTTTCACATTCAATGTAAAGTTCAATGGTGTATCAAGTAAATCATACAAAATCCAGCTTTCATATTAGATTGCGACAGTCAAGTAGGGTAGTCCATGAGGATAGCATGCAAACAGCATAAGTACAATGAACATTGTAGTAAGAACAGTATGACAAAGGCTCAGAGTCTAAATATGGAGTACCTGGTTTTCAGGCAGGGAAGGAGGGATAATAGGGGAGGGGGGGGGTGGGATCAATAAAGGTGGGATGGTAAGGAGAATCAATTGTTTAAAGCTTCCGTTATCATGCAATCAGAGGATCAAGTAGTCCCTCTACTCTTGCCTACAAGGTGGCACTCCTTGTAGTCATCACCTCTGCCAGTCCAATTTTTCAATGTTGTTCTTGTTGAGGTTTCAACCTCAGCTGACCATTATTTGCCTTTTTGCCTGCCACAAAATCATCCACATTTGGGTTTTTATTGATCGACTGTAAAATAATTTGCTCAATTCAATACTGCATGTGATCATTTTTATTTGATGGCTTCAATACGCCAAATCTTTTCATTAATCTGCTCACAATTCTGATGAATGTGCTAATTATTAATTATTTTTCTCTTTCATTGGATTCCTTGAATAAGACTTTTAGCTCTTTTAAAATGTCCAGTGTCTACCTTTTCCTCTATGCTATCAATATCTCTTTCCCCTGTGAGAAGAGCTCATGGATGCAGTTGATGCTAAATAAAAAAAACTGAGAATAGTGTGCAGATAATGCCAAAGGAACTCAAAAAACAAACCCAGGGAAACTAGCCACCATCAGGAAAGCAGCACAGCATTTCTTTGCACAACCCTAATACTCCTCCTCACCAACAGCACACCAACCTTCCTCTTTACCAGCTGCACTCCAACCCTCCTCCTTTTATTTTTCCTCTCCTCTTCTTGCTGTCTCATGGCAAAAGTAACGGTTGCTGATGTATTAGCTTTTGGGCAAAATAATGGTGGCTGACTACCTGACACTTTGGTGTAGCACAGGCCACAATAAAAAGCATAAATGGGGCATTAGGCACAGCTAGCATAAAGACATTGAGCATGAGGGTGATTTGGGGAAGTTTTTTTCTTCTGCTTCAGCAACAGCACTACAGAGAACTCCTCATAGCCAGTTTATTGGGATATGACAGGATTAGCTAAAGAGGAGGAGGAAAAGGACAGAGAAGCAGCACTGAAAATATGAATGGCTCTTCTGTGCCTTTGAGGAAAAGGAAGAGGACAAGGAGGAAAAAAGCACATTAGTAGCACAGTAAAAAAATTAAAGCTCAGCACCTTTGAGGAGGATGAAAAGGGTGCATTAGTAGCACAGTAAAAACAGTGGATGATCTGCACCTTTGAGGAGGAGGCGGAGAAGAAGGGGGAAAAGACCACAAAAAGAATAACTGCTCTGCTCACCTAAGGAGGAGGAGGAAAGGGGTATGAATATCCCACCGGCTGCTCTGTGCCCATGAGAAGGAACAGAAATATGATAAGAGTGCATTAGCAGGCCCCAAAAAATGATGTTATGTGTTCTTGACTTGAGGAAGAGAAAATGACCCACAAAGTTTCCATTAGTTTATACATGACGAGTTGCAGCAAAATTAATTTAGCCAAATAATAAATGGCTGCTGTGTGGCCTTGAGGAGGAGGAAGGGGAAAAGGCTATTTCAGAAGCACAGCAAAAATAATGAATGAGGAGGAGGAAATGGGAGTATGAGCATAACAGTAAAAAAAAGTGGTTGCTCTGTGTCCTTGAGAAGGAGGAAGAATAGGAATAGAGCACATTAACAGGCCGCACAAATGTGCCCTTGAGGAGGAGAAAATGAACTAGGGACTATCCGTTTGATTATTTGAGAGGGGTTGCAGCAATAAGAATTTAGCCAAATAATAAATGGCTGCTGTTCACCCTTGAGGGGGAAGAGGAAAAGAGCACATTAGCAGGCCCAACAAAATTGGCTGCTATGCATCCTTGAGGATGAAAAGGGATTATTAGCAGCACTCTAAAATAAAGAGGCTGCTATGTACCTTTGAGGAGGAGGAGTGCATGCCTTTTGCTGCTGACTTGTCTCATTAAGGTGATGATCCTACCAAGATCTCTGGTGCAAGAGTACAGGTGCAGTTTCCAACAGGTACATGAACATTTGTTGTGTGTATGTATGACAGGGTTTTAATGAGTATTGTAGACACACTTTATGAATTCCAGGGATAAACAAAAAAACCTAGATGACAGTTCCACAGTTTGAACTGTTATCACAAGATATGCCCAGCTTTGATTCTTCTTCCAGCTAACTATCTATCTATTTTAGATGCTATGTGCATCTACATATATATATATTAAATGGCATGAGATTGGGGTTCGCTTCTGCCATAGGTTTGGGATTTTGGCCAAAAAGTTTGCAAGTTCCTTGCCTTAAATAGGAAGCATCCTATAATGCTGTGTATAACCTACATCCCTGGTAAGCTGAGTCACAAGGGCCAATAATTTGAAAGAATGGATAATGCAGCCTCCATGGTCTAAAAAGGCGGGCTCGCAGCAGCCATATGCTGTTACAGAGAGCTGACTGGGAGAAATATACTTGTATTTTCTGTTTTAATTTTGGTGTAGGTACATGTTCCCAGTGGCAATCCCAATAACAAGACTCACCCCTTTCATAAATGTTAATGAGGTTTTCCACAAAGTTCATAAACTTTGGGCAAGATTCGAAAGGTTGTTAGTGAATTAAATATATGCTTATCCCTAGAGGTAAGAATAAAAACACTGATTTTGTTTGTATCAAACTGTATGTATTACTTTTGTTATGCAAAAATAGGAGCCACACATGTCAACACGCTCAAATAAAATTATTTACACATGTTATCTTATGTTTATCGGGCCATTCAAGAGACAATGGCTTCTAACACAGTTTCAGCCCCAAACAGTAACACTGGGTGCCACAACCATTCTTGCGTAGGGCTCACCACACACCGGAGGCATTTTTCCAATGCATTCAAACACTTGGATATGGGAAGAGCCATTGTTTAAATAGTAGATTGTACTCTCCTACAATCTTCATTGTATCACAAAACAATCCAACACTATGCATTTTGGTGTGCTGTTCTGTATTTTACCATTTATTTTAAGTCAGTTAAAATAGGAGCCTTCAAAACCTCAACACAGCACTTTAATATGTCATGTTATTGCAAGAAAGTGCATGATGCATATGTGATTTGGTACCCAGAGGTACCGGAACATACTGCAGCAGCCATCCAGACCTTCCTGTCACAACCACTTCTCAGGCCATTTTGTGTAATCCTGTTGACTAGGGATTACCTAGGGTTTGGTGTTGTTCCATTGTTTTTAAAAAGTGTGATGTATTGACAACGTTGCCAATTTTAATATAAGTTTCTTGTCATGGTGTTTGCTGTGTTCATACTCTCCTAAATTATATTTTTCTAATCAATAAAGTAAGCCAATTGGCTGACTAATTATCCAATTTTGGTTGGAGTATAACTTCTTTTTCCACCTCATTGCTCCACATAGAGGTGGTATTCTTACATGACTAGGGATTACACATGCTGCCCATCATAATTACAGGTCAGTAAGAATTTGGGGAGGAAAGACTCTGAATCAAGCTTCAACATTACCTGGAAGTGTCAGAGCTTTGCCTACCAGAACATCCATTTGGTTGTAGCTGGAAGGTTTGAAAAGCTAGTTACCTGCATTATATACCTGCAGCAGTTTGCCCCCCTTCCTCCCAGTTAAAGAGTGGTTAAGGTTCTCAAATATTAACATCTAATTATATGTACATATCCGTTATATAACACAAAATACAGCTTTTACAGTATATCCGTTATATAACACAAAATACAGCTGTACAATATGCATAATGCCTCAATGAAATCTGCATTGAAGGAAAACTGTTGGGAGAGTAAACTGTACTCTTCTCAATATATTAAGGAGGCATTTGACACTGCAGCTGTCACATGCCGACTCTCTGGCTCGAGAACTAAGAGATCACAAACCGCCAATCGCTGAACTCATGGCTTCTTCCTGCAGAGAGCAATGATTGTCAGTCAATGTTCCCCACAGGGATTCCCACTCCCCTCTATCTATTCCTCCAGTACTCACTGGAGGGACAGACTGAGGAGAGGGTGGGCACAGCTGGCTCTGGCTCCAGAGAGGCAAAGCCAGCTGTCAATCAGGGTGGATCCCAATATTATTGTCATGATCCTTCCCGGCTGCAAGGCAGCTCAGTGCTGTCAATATATAGAGTGCAGTTACTGAGTTTGGGTCATAGGAGTACATTGGTAAATGTACTCCTGTGACCCAAAAGAGACTTTATAGGCTTTCAATTCAATTCCTCCCTGCGATATACCACCACTTCTCACATTCTTTTTGAATTGTCAGTTCTTTGTAAGTTTATTATGAACAGAAACAAAAAAAATTGATAACACGCAGTTAAAGTTGATTTCTATACTGCTAAAAATGTTATTATAGCTTTTATGGTATTAAATACAATACAAAACAGCTACACATACATTTTTATGTGGTTTTGTATTAATGACTGACATTTCAGAACATCTTTTGTGATGTATGGAACAGGTTGTTACATTGTGTAAGTTACTTCAGGAGATGTTCTGTACTGCTGAAATATACAAACTGCCGTTAAAATAAAATGTTACCTTTTCTAAAATGGCACTTAGGTAGCCTTTCACTTGTTTGTGAAAAAAATGGGTGGATGCAACTACAACAGAAAAACTGGAAAAATAAGTCAGACTTGAAAAATAAAAAAAGTTTGCGCTACAGAGAAGAAGGATATTAAATCAGCTCCAGCCCTGGGCTTGTTCTTGTACCAAACGTTGGTTATGTATTGAACTGAAATGGATGGCAGATCTGCAACAGACTGTAGTCTTAGTGTCAGCACCAATTCAGAGATGATTTGAGGATCTACAGCCGAGTGATACACAAATAAGATACATTTTTGTTAATAGTTAAGGCACTTTAAAAGCAGGATTTAAATCTTAAAAATGCATTAGTGTCACTTTAGGAGCTAAGTGCAGATCAACACATATTTCTCAGCACTTATAAAGTCTTTAAAGGATAAAAATGTGCATGTATTGCATAGATATACAGAATCTTTTTGTATTTTGCCTTGCCATATGCTTGAAGTGATATTAAATCTTCTTTTTTAAATTATTATTATAAGGGTCAGACTTGATTGAACTTCCTTTTGTTTCTTCTTTAAACATTTGAGTTACCTCATTCTCTAGTTGTTCCCAAACCGTTAGCCCCCCTCCATGTGTGCAGGTGTCTCCATCAGCTAGCCAGCTGCTGAGGAGACACCCGTGCATGCTTTCCTTTGACTGATGGCAGAAGGAGCCTATGGCTTCTTTGCCCTCAGTACCCTCCCACTGGACCAGGAAGTTCAGGAGAAGCCGAGTATCTTCCTGGCCCCGGTGGAGGAGAGGACTGACCACAGGTAAATGTGGGTGGTGGGGGGTCAAGGGTTAGAGAAAGGTACTGTTTTTCTTTACCTTAATGCAGAAAATGCATTAATGTAAAAAAACAGCCAGCCTTTAGTAATACTTTAAAATACCTATAACACTAATAGGCTGATAGTTTAGCCTCTTTGTGCTACTACTTGTAGTGGTTCCAAGCAGAAAAAGGAATGATTAGTTAAACTGGAAATTCTGTTTCTATCCATATTCATTGTTTCTATGGAAAACTATGTGAGCAAATGAGTGATGTTTTGGTACGTCATTCATCCAATATTCAGACTTTGGCACTGGGCAATTAGAGATGACACAGCTAGAACAATTTCCATGATGATGAAGAGCTTGAAACTTCATGGTAAACAATTGTTCCCTTAAAAGGGTATTCTTATTAAAGTAATTTTCTGCTATTTCCCTTCTGTACCTATAAATCTTTCATATATCTTAACATCCTTAAACTATTCTCAAGAAACTGGTTTCCATGGAGATATTGCAGTCACAGATATGAATATGCCATACAAAAGATTTAAAACAAAGCTATATGAAGAGCTGCAGAAAAGTTTGTGTCTCAATCATTGGCTTTTCTTGACACAATTGTAATCTTTTCATTGATTTTTCAAAATATGTTTATTTATTGCCAGTAAGTAAAATATAAAAAAATGAAGTCTAAACAATATTTTTAATGCGACAAACATCAAGGATACACACAACCAAACATTGTTCAGTCATTACAATCAATTTTGGGAAAACTTTGCAATATTATGACCTATTATATGTGTGTGTTTAAATGCCTTGTTAAGAAAGACCATGGGGGTTTTAATAAGCAGCCAGAGTGACATCTACCAAACATTCACTGTAGGTGAATCAATCTGTAATTTACAGCAGTAATGTTTGGTATCTGTCACATTCCAATATAACCAATACAGTTTTAGTCTAGGTTCACTTCTAAGCAATTGAGCTGTTGAGCTGTTTTCGCACGTTTTTTTTTCGTGCGATTTTGCTTTGAAAACCAGTTTTCAATGCATAGAGATGTCTGTGGGACTACAACTGCCCGAAAATAGCTCCTGCACCTTTTTACATAACAGGTGATTTCGGCTGCACGATGCGACGCAAAGGTGTGAACAGGCCCTATTGATTTCAGTAGGAATCAGTGTTTTTTACAAAATCTTGCAGCTAAATCCGCACAATATATTGCCTTAGTGTGATAATTGCAGCTCAGCCTAATAGCAAAAATTAGAAAATTCTCAATGGTCAAAAAGTTCAACGCTGGTAATATCTGCAGCTCCTTTATTCTTCCCATTCTGAAATGCAAGATAATTTAGAATATAAAAAACATTATTGTGTGTAATATAT